>NC_134826.1:38895279-39208445 GCF_004210375.1 Tachypleus tridentatus
CAACTCAACTACCAGGTCAGCAAAGCTGGAAAAGTTGTAACTTTGAAACCTACCTTGGGTTCAAAGAGGTATTAGTGGTGGAGAAAGCTTAAGTTCAGTTGCAATCCATAAAAAAAGACATATGTTAAACTGAAGGCGACTCATAAGCGAAACAGTTGTTATTTAATGATTTTTTTTTCATGTATTTTTTCATGATACGTATTATATAACTTGGAGAGTAAGAGAAAAGTAACAATACATTTTAGTGAATTCAGAGTCAGAAATTTTTTTTTTTACCTATGCATGTGAGACAGAATAGTTAAGTAGGAGAATAGAGGAAGATAACACGGAGTGCAAATATTAGTATCACATCACTATTACCACACTAAGCTCCCACCAACTGCCATCTATACAATTTCTAGAAAGAAAACTCACACCACTTCACCCATCAAATTGCCTAACACGCATTTAGAATCCAGCATTGGAGAAAGAACATCAATGATTCATTGACTTTCAAGTGTACAATGAACTCGACCACGCAAGATGAGGAAACAGTCGAGAGATGAACTAATTAGCGTGTGTTTTCTAATGTTGTGACAGATTGAAAATTATGCTTTCTCTCGAATGATCTCTTACGCGTGTGAGTATTCTCAAAATCAGAATTTTTTGTATGATAAATGGAGATGAAGGAAGAGTTATTTCTACAGATTGGAACGTTTTCAGAAGTTAAAATATTAACTTGTAATATATAAGGTATGAGACATAACAGAATGTCAAAGTTGATTTTTAGAGTTAAAAAAGTTGAGCTAAGTAAACTTTAATTATTAGCACTTAGTTCTCAGATTAGGGTTTGTTAGAAATTATAAAGTGTTTCAAATGTATTTG
Organism: Tachypleus tridentatus; assembly: GCF_004210375.1. Lineage (NCBI taxonomy): Eukaryota > Metazoa > Arthropoda > Merostomata > Xiphosura > Limulidae > Tachypleus > Tachypleus tridentatus. The sequence goes on from NC_134826.1 coordinate 38,896,144, forward strand.
AATTTGTAAGTAAAGTTTGATTCATTATTCATTAAACTGTTATTTCTTGATAACTAATAAAGATTAGTTCAAATTCCTTCCAACCAGTGGCACAGTCTGCGGACTCTAAACTCTTGAAATCTGGTTTTGCTACTTTTGATAAGCATTGTGTAGCTTAACTTCTGACTTGGCTTAAGACAGTGTATGAATGAAACTAATTTTGCTTTTATTTTCGTTTTTGCTTTTATTTCCGCAGATAGAGTCGGATAGAAAACACATGTTTTTATCCAAAAATATTTTAAAGATAACTAATCTATTTCAAAAGTAGATATGAAATAATAAGTTGGCTTACTGATAAAACAGCTTTTACTTTAGAATGTTGGTTTTAACACTACATTCACTGAACAAAACTATCACTTATACCCATCAAAATATAAAGGTGATTAAACATATATTTACATAAACGGATTGCATGCATAAAAGTTGACTGTTATTAAAAGCAAAGCTTCACAATGGGTTGTATGCATTCTGCCAACCGAAAATACTGAAGTCTATTTTAGCTTTAGGCCACACACCAGGATATATGAGCTCTGTTGGTCTCAGAGAATCGAACCCTGATATACATTCCTAAACTTACTGCTGACCCACTGCAAGACTATTATAATATCAAAATTAAGTATTTTAAATACATAACTGTGGGAAATTAAGCCATTTTTAAAATTAAAAACGTAACACTTAATATTATTATCATATTTGTCATTAAATTTATATATATCTTTTACTCTAATATTTTTCACTAATCCAATATTAGGTATCGTCAATAGATGTCACTAGTTGCTGAATGATCAAAGTGGAAGTTCAAGTAAACCAAAAAATCAATACATCATAAAACAGTTGTTATTGTGAATAATATTTTAGTTTAAATATTAATATTACGAAAATAAAATTAAGTGAACCTAGATCACTATAAACTATACAATATCACAAAACCTTTTGCGAATGGGTAAAACCATTCTTGAATTTAGTTTTACATCATTCTTGGGTCTGGCATGGCCAAGTGGGTTAAGGCGTTCAACTAGTAATCTGAGGGTCGCGGATTTAAATCCCCGACGCACCAAACATGCTCGCTATTTCAGCCGTGGGGACGTTATAATGTCACGGTCAATCACATTTTAATAAATCGACATAAATCTAATTTTAATATTAGTTTTTAAAATTTAATTATAAAATAGCGTACTGACAGTGTAATATGTTTTATTCCCTCTGAAAAAGACCATTCAAATACTCTATCTCATTAAAATCTAATCTCCATGTCAGTTTGTAATAAATCAGTGCGTTGTGATACAATAAAGCATCGTCAAGCCTAATTGGAGAAATATTTAGCGTCTTGATGTTTTTTTGTTTTTGAATTAAGCACAAAGCTACACAATGGGCTATATGTGCTGCTGCCCACCACGGGTATCGAAACCCGGATTTTAGTATGTAAGTCCGCAGACATACCGCTGAGCCACTGGGGGGCTTTAGCGTCTTCAAGAAAGCTGAATTATTTACTTTGGTCATTTTAACATTCAATATGAAAATTACCTAAAACATTCTTTTCTTTTGCTCATCACAAAGCTACACAATGGAATATTTGTACTGTGTAACAGTTGTTTGTCTAATGTGATAAACTCTCAAAGTTAATGCTTAAATAATAACATTACGAAGTGGAGAGAAGCGTATATATGTAGTTTTATGTAAACATCCAGTTGATATCAGAACCTCTCAACTCTTGACTTTTATGATAATTTTCTAAACAGCTATAAAACTGTTTTGTGTTTTGTTTGTCCTCTAGTTTCTTCTATTATACTGGTGACCCAGAGTGTGCTGTTGGTTTAAATGCCCAAAGGTTCACGGATTACGTCCTATCGATACAAAATGCTGTTCCACATTTTTGGTCAAAAAAAGAGTAGCCCAAAGGCTGACCATGGGTACTGTTAATAAGTTGCTTGCTTTCTAGTTTATCATCTCAAAATTAGGGAGTGGCTATGCGTAAATAATCCTTGTCTAACACTGAGAGAAAAATCGTAAATTGTAAGCAAATTCCAATTTCTTTAAATATTGGTTATTATTCAACTATTGCAGATAGCCCTTTGTAGTTTAACGCGAAATTAAAAATAGAAACAGTCTGTTGTGTCTCCGGTTAGTGAGCAATTTTTAATACTAGTCTGTTGTTGTGCATCTCGGGTCTTTATTTTCACTTATGACACGCACATTCCGGTTCAGGTCTATGTATGAATTAATAACGTAATTAAAGAGTGAGTTAAACTTGTTATTATTATATTTTCTAGTTGAACGATACACAGTGTATTATCTGAGTTCTGTTCATCGCAGAAAAATGAAACACAGATTTTAGCGCCAAAAGCCCATATATTTACTGCGGAACCATCAAGGAACGGTAAATTTTAAATAGTGCAGACTGCCCTTGTAAATTATCCAAAAGAAAGTAATGAAATACAACAATGTAAGATATTTAAAATACAATAAACTGTATAAAGTAAGTTACTATACACAGCGTTAATTACACTCCAAGTTTAGTAGTATGGTTAACATTATTGTTTAGTTGTTGTATTTTTGTGACATTAATAATTCAATGGAAATTTGTTTCGCTTACGCTTGTTTTGTGTTATTTCAATTCACAGAAACATATTAATGTTTTTTTTTTTACATTTGTTACAGTTATTCAGTTTTGGCTTAATATAGCTGCGACAACTAATGAACTATTCCTAAAAATGTAGTGTAATGTTTTATATAAAATTTCAATGTGAAAAAAAAAAAAGTGTTCGAAAGTTCTTTTATAAGCTAGTTTAAGATCCACGTTTTTTCCTTCTCGGTCACCAGTAACACAAACTTCTATAGGTGCTCATCTCGTGTATCTTAGAGTGTTGCTTGTTTTCACAGGTTACACAGTCAAAACTCTCCACCATAAATTGAAACAGTTATATTTGTAAAGAAATGGTATTAAGGGGTAAAATGTTTATTTCATTCAAAATTTAACTATTGTTTAACATGAATATAAGGGGTGGCCCGTAAGTCCCTACCCATCCATATGTTATCATGTTATATTCAATTACGCATGAATTATAAATTTGTTTCTTTTTTCTTTCAGAGAAATATGGCCAATGTAAGCCCATTTACACTTGAAGAGCGTATTGTGACAAGCACGTGGGTACATGAGCGCAAGAATACCGGTGATACCACACAGATACACTGGATACATAAGATATATGAATGGGTAGGTACTTACGGGCCACCCTGTACATACGATTGAAAGAAGCAGAATTTAATAATATGTTAACCATACTATATTTGCCACATCCGATATCGATCAGACTTTCCGGTCAATACCAAGGCTCATCAGTTCAGCTGAAATATGACAGACATAATAGCTGTCCAGATTCTATTTATATCATCAGTTGCTTAAACGACAACTCTTTTAGAGTGAACTATTTAAGTTGGTGAATCCTAATTTTGCCAGTATTATTTCATTCACGACACATAATAATTAGATTTGTGATTTATTAACACCAGATTAACCATACTACTTATATACAAGAGGGAAGGCAGCTAGATTTTACTACCCACCGCCAAGTCTTGGTATACTCCTTTACCAATGAATAGTGAGATTAACCGTCATATTATAATGCCCCCACGGCTGAAAGGGCGAGTATGTTTGGTGTGAGGGAGATTCGAACCCGCGATCCTTGGATTACGAATCGAGTGCCTTAACCACCTGGTGAAGTTGGTAGAAGTCTTGATGAGTAATAAAATCGAATCGAGTATATGCGCACTCCACTGCTGACGTAAAAAAACACAGCTAAAAAAAGAGAAGGGAGGAGAAAAGGTTTAAGATTAATTTTCTCTAATTTATTGTTAAAGTGTTGCGACTATTGAGCCTTCCTTCTTGTTTTAAATCATGACAATGTAACTGCTTTTGTCTTTTTTTCGGGATTAGTTTAGAGCTACCGTGAGTTCTATTTTCCTAAATTTTAAAAAGAATTTTAACTCCGTGATAACAGTTTATCCAGAGCTGACATACTGTAAACCTTAATGCGCAGTTAACAAATAATACTTAGTTAAACCATCATATTTACCCTTCTCATTTAAAACAGTTATTACAAATATTTTACAATTATCTCTTTTCGTAGTTGGCACTATTTTGTTTGCATAATTTAGCAGGAACGCAGTATATGGCTAAAATAATAAGTAAAATAGAGGAGAAAACATAAACAAAAATCTGTTGAATTAATTCTGTCTTGATAATGTATATTTAAACAAAGTCATGGCTAAATCAAAGAGAGTTGTTTGTTTGTTTTGAATTTTGAACAAAGCTACTCGAGGGCTATCTGTGCTAGCCGTCCCTAATTTAGCAGTGTAAGACTAGAGGGAAGGCAGCTAGTCATCACCACCCACCGCCAACTCGTGGGCTACTCTTTTACCAATAAATACTGGGATTGACCGTAACATTATAACGGCTGAAAGGGCGAGCATGTTTAGTGCGACAGGGATGCGAACCCGCGACCCTCAGATTAGGAGTCGCACGCCCTTAACGCGCTTGGCCATGTCGGGCCATCAAAGAGAGTGCTTACTAATAGGGTAAGGATAGAGTAATTGATCCATATTAATGGAAAAAAATTAATACTGAGATAAGTTTTAAGATAATACATTTCAAGATCTAGATGAAGAACAGGTTAAATTAGAAAGTCTCCAATACATAATACTTAACTCAGATTATGGGAGAATTAGTAGCGAGTTTATTATTTCGAGTCGATTTATTCAAGGTTCGTCAAGTTGGTTAATAAGTTCAGAGTTTTGGTCACTTTAGAAAATTTTCACAAACATTTAAATGATTCAGTTGATATTTTCTTCAGTATATTTTATTTTATTGTTAATGGTTTTGGCTCACGCTAGTCCAGCGGTATGTCTCCGGATTTACAACGCTAAAATCAGGGGTTCGATTCCCCTCGGTGGGCTGAGCAGATACCCCGATGTGGCTTTGTTATAAGAAAAACACAAAACACACACACGATAATGGTTTGAAAATGATTTAGAACTATGTTTTCATAGTGATGTTGTTTATCTGAGTTCTTCCTCATGTTACTGAAAGTCCAGCTAAAATCAGTTATCGAAGAATTAATTTCGCTAAATATCATTTATAATACTGAAAGCGAATTACGTCTCATTGAGCCGTACAAGCAACTTCCCCTGTAGTACAAGTTTGAGAGCAAATTGCGTCTAATCTAATCTGATGAAAGCGAAGACTTTTGTCATTTACACAGTAAGTATAATTACAGGGCTATATGCTTCCCAAAAATAGGTTTTAATATCGTAAACTGCGAACTTTGAAAAATATTACGGTACAGTTTGACTATTACTAGCCGTTAATTGCATCATTATCCTCTGACATCCAAACTTCCACTGCAAATAATTCAAAACCAGAGGCGATCTTTTAGATCATCTCCTTCCTGAAATATGCAGAATATTGTTTTTGCTTCTGACATTTACCAATGTTGTTTAAAAATAATAAAACCTACACAAAATCGTTATATCAACAGACTATATTGTTTTTGTTTCTGATGTTTATCAATGTAGTTTATAATTAATAAAATCTACAAAGAATCGGTAAATCTGCAAAATATACTGTTTTTGTTTCTAACATTTACAATTGCATTAGATAATTAATGAGACCTACAAAGTATCGTTAAATATGCAGAATATATTGTTTTTGTTTCTGATATTTACCAATGTAGTTTATAATTAATAAAACCTACAAAGAATCGTTAAATCTACAGAATATATTCTTTTTCTTTCTGACATTTACCAATGTATTTTATAATTAATAAAATATACAAAAAATTGTTAAAACTGCAGAATATATCGTTTTTGTTTCTGACATTTACCAATGTATTTTATAATTAATAAAATATACAAAGAATCGTTAAATCTGCAAAATATACTGTTTTTGTTTCCAACATTTACCAATGTATTTGATAATTAATGAGATCTAAAAAGAATCGTTAAATTTGCATAATATATCGTTTTTGTTTCTGACATATGCCAGTGTATTTTATAATTAATAAAATCTACAAAGAATCGTTAAATCTACAGAATATATACATTTTCTTTTTGACATTTACCAATGTATTTTATAATTAATAAAATATACAAAGAATTGTTAAATCTGCAAAATATATTGTTTTTTTTCTAACATTTGTAATTGGGTTTGATAATTAATGAGATATACAAAGAATGGTTACATCTGCAGAATATATTGTTTTTGTTTCTGATATTTCTGACAAAATTGTTAAATCTACAGAATATTTATGTTTTTGTTTCTGACATTTAACAATGTAGTTTATAATTAATAAAATCTACAAAGAATCGTTAAATCTACAGAATATATTGTTTTTGTTTCTGACCTTGACAATTGTATTTTATAATTAATAAAATCTACAAAGAATTGTCAAAACTACACAATATATTGTTTTTGTTTCTGATATTTACCAATGTATATGATTATTAATGAGATCTAAAAAGTATCGTTAAATGTGCAGAATGCATCGTTTTTGTTTTTGTCATATGTCAGTGTATTTTATAATTAATAAAATATACAAAGAATCGTTAAATCTGCAGAATGTATTGTTTTTGTTTCTGATATTTACCAACGTATTTGGGCCTGGCATCGCCAAGCGCGTAAGGCGTACGACTCGTAATCCGAGGGTCGCGAGTTCGCGCCCGCGTCGCGCTAAACATGCTCGCCCTCCCAGCCGTTGGGGCGTATAATGTGACGGTCAATCCCACTATTCGTTGGTAAAAGAGTAGCCCAAGAGTTGGCGGTGGGTGGTGATGACTAGCTCCCTTCCCTCTAGTCTTACACTGCTAAATTAGGGACGGCTAGCACAGATAGCCCTCGAGTAGCTTTGTGCAAATTCCAAAACCAAACCAACGTATTTTATAGTTAATAAAATCTACAAAAAATTGTTAAATCCACAGAATATATTGTTTGTGTTTCTGATGTCTACCAATATAATTTATAATTAAAAAATATACAAAGAATTGTTAAATCTATTTGATATATTGTTCTTGTTTCTGGCATATACCAATGTAGTTTATAATAAATAACATCTACAAAGAATTGTTAAATCTACTAGATATATTGTTCTTGTTTCTGACATATACCAATGTAGTTTATAATAAATAACATCTACAAAGAACTGTTAAATCTACAGAATATATTGTTTTTATTTCTGACATTTACCAATGTATTTGATAATTAATGAGATCTAAAAAGAATCGTTAAATGTGCATAATATATCGATTTTGTTTCTGATATATGCCAGTGTATTTTATAATTAATAAAATATACAAAGAATTGTTAAATCTGCAAAAGATATTGTTTTTGTTTCTAACATTTGTAATTGGGTTTGATAATTAATGAGATCTACAAAGAATAGTTACATCTGCAGAATATATTGTTTTTGTTTCTCACACTTACCAATGTATCTTATAATTAATAAAATCTACAAAGAATTATTAAATCTACAGAATATATTGTTTTTGTTTCTGACATTTACCAATGTAGTTTATAATTAATAATATATACAAAGAATTGTTAAATTTGCAGAATGTATTGTTTTTGTTGCTGACATTTACCAATGTAGTTTATAATTAATAAAATCTAGAAAGAATTGTTAAATCCACATAATATTTTTTTCTGACATTTAACAAAGAAATTTATAATTAATAAAATCATCAAAAAATTGTTAACTCAACAGAATATTTTTTTTGTTATTTACCAAAGTATTTTATAATTAATAAAATCTACAATGAATCGTTAAATTTTCAGAATATATTGTTTTTGTTTCTGACCTTCACCATTGCATTTTATAATTAATAAAATCTACAAAGAATTGTTAAATCTTCAGAATATATTATTTTTGTTTGTGACATTTACCAAAGTAGTTTATAATTAATAAAATTTGCAAGGAATTGTTATATGTACCGAATGTATTCTCTTTGTTTCTGACATTTACTAATGTAGTTTATAATTAAATAAATATACAAAGATTTGTTAAATCTCCAGAGTATATTGTTTTTTTGTGATATTTATTAATGTAGTTTATAATTAATAAAATATACAAAGAATCGTGAAATCTGTAGAATATATTGTTTTTGCTTCTAACATTTACCAATGTAGTTTATAATTAGTAAAGTATACAAAGAATTGTTAAATCTACAGAATATATTGCTTTTGTTTCTGACATTCACCAATGTAGTTTTTAATTAATAAAATATACAAATAATTTTTAAATCTACTTAATCTATTGTTTTTGTTTTTTACATTTACCAGTTTAGTTTAAAGTTAATAAAATCTAAAAAAATTGTTATATCTACAGACTATATTTTTTTGTTTCTAATATTTATCAATTCAGTTTATAATTAATAAAATCTACAGATAATCGTTAAATCTGCAAAATATATTGTTTTTGTTTCTATCATTTGCAAATGTATTTGATAATTTATTAGATCTACAAAGAATTGTTACGCCTGTAGAATATATCGTTTGTGTTTCTAACCTTCACCAATGTAGTTTATAATTAATAAAATTCACCAGAAATTGTTAAATGTATAGAATATATTCTCTTTGTTTCTGACATTTACTAATGTAGTTTATAATTAAATAAATATACAAAGAATCGCTAAATCTAAAGAATATTTTTTTTCTGATATTTTTCAATGTACTTTATAAATAATAAAATCTGCAAAGACTCGTTAAATCTGCGAAATATATTTTTTTTTTTGTTTCTGACATTTACCAATGTAGTTTATAATTAATAAAATTTACCAGGAATTGTTAAATGTACAGAATATAATTTTTTTTCTGATTTTTACCAATGTATTTTATAATTAAGAAAATATACAAAGAATCGTTAAATCTGCAGAATATATTGTTTTTGTTTCTGATATTTATCAAGGTAGTTTATAATGAATATAATCTACCAAGAATCTTTATATCTGCAGAATATATTGATTTTGTTTCTAACATTTACCAATATAGTTTATAATTAATGAAATATACTAAGTATTGTTAAATCTACAGAATATATTGTTTTTGTTTTTGAAATTTACCAATGTAGTTTATAATAATAAAATATACAAAGAACTCTTAAATCTACAGAATATATTGCTTTTGTTTCTGACATTTAGCAATGTAGTTTATATTTAATAAAATCTACAAAGAATCGTTAATTCTTTAAAATATATTGTTTTTCTTTCTAACATTTTCCAGTTTATTTGATAATTTGTGAGATATACGAAGAATCGTTACACCTGCAGAATATATTGTTTTTGTTTCTAACATTTACTATTACTAATTTAGTTTACAATTAATAAAATATACAAAGAATTGTTAAATCTGCAATATATATTGTTTTTATTTGTGACATTTACCAATATAATTTATAATTAACAAAATTTACAAGGAATTGTTAAATGTACAGAATATATTGTTTCTGTTTCTGATATTTACCAGTGTATTTGATAGTTAATAAATCCACAAGGAATAGTTAAAGGCTTTAAATAATAAAATTATGAAAAGTTGATTTGTGATTGAAAAAGTCCATAGTACAAATAGAATTTGCAAAAGAAACAATGAAATAAAACTTTTTTCTTTGTTAAATCTAATAACTTAAGTCGCTTGTTTCATCTTTAGGTATTTGGTAAACATATTTCAAATGCACAATTTGAAAATTTTGCCCTCTGCGTGTGAGGTAACATTGTTTTCTAGTTTTTCGCAATCGTTATTTTTTAAAATTTCTTTCCGTTTATTTGTTTTAGTGCAAAGTTACATAATAGATTGTCTGCATTCTGTCAATTGTTTTGAAATTAAATACAAAGCTACACAATAAGCTATCTATGCTCTGCTTACCATGGGTATCGAGCACGGTTTCTATCGATGTAATTCCGTAGATGTACTACTGTGTCTTTGGGGGACACATTATTTTAATTTCAATTAATCGAACCCAGGATTTTAACAATGTAAGTGTATAAACTTACTATTGACCCACTCAGAGATTTTTCTTTTCTGAGGAGAGTGCAGCTAAGTTTGGTTTTGTTCAAGCGCTTGTCGTTGCGGTCAGAAAGCAATAACAATTTAAAGTTTCTGTCCGTAAACCAAATCTTTGAGCGCGAAACAAGCAATATAATACAAGTTTGGATAATCTCAACAAAATGCAGTCCATAATCAGTGATGAAACAAAATTCAAAGCTCTTAACGTTGACCTGTTAAAGCTCTTTGCAAAAAGCAAAAACAAACAAACAACAACACCATCAACAACGAATCTTAAGAAGCTACAAACACCAAAATTACATCTCAGGAAATGTTTTTGAAGATATTTACCACTCAGGCTCTCACTCAGGTCTTATGTAGTAGTTACCTAAAATTCACGAAAACAACATTCCTTTAAGATCTATTTTATCCAGCATCAGTTTCTATACTTGTAAGTTGGTTAAATTCTTTCTTCCTATTATAAATTCACTAATTTCTAACGAGTGTACAGTTAAATATTCCTTTTCCTTTCTACGAAAAAATTAGAAAATTAATAATTCTGGTAAACATTTACTTGCTAGTTTTGACATTCTATTTTTATTCATAAACAATCCAAGAAACTTTACCCCAACAGAAATAAAACATACACAAGGTGTAATCGCTAACAATTCCAAGAATTACAATTGCTTAAACTTGCACTCAGGTTTTACAGGTTTTTATAGTTTATTCTTAACGCTTACGAAACTTTTATGACGAAGAATTATAAAGAAAGTCTAAACAGGCAGAAATCAATCTAAATTATGATACTCTTATGTTGTCTCTCGAAAATTAATTGACAGGAAAAATAATAAACACAGTCCGCACGAAAAACCAAATAAAACTAAGTTCTCCTACAGCTATCAAAGTGATTTGTTATTGTTATGTTGACAAAATTAACAACACATTTTACTTGTATTATACTTTTGATAAGAGCTTTAATACTGGTCAAAGACTAGTGTCACGTATTTCCAAACCATTGATACATATTTCAGTTTTAATATTCAAGTTTTAATACGAGATTTAACTTTGGTCACAGTCTATTGTCAAATATATTCAAACTGTAGATAGGAATATTAGTTTTAATATTCAAGTTTCTTCAGTGATGTGAGCGTTGAAAACAACAACAAAGTATATATATTGTTCTGAAATGTCAGTGCAGATACTTCGTAGGATCATCTTTCAGGTTGTTGGAATATTTCGGAATTTTAAATACATTATATTTGACGAGGAAACCCAAGAATTTCACTAAACTTTTTAGAGAAACAAAAAATTTAGCTTTTTCGAGTAAGTTGAAAGAAATCCTAAACCAAGACGTTTTACTTTCTCAGCAAAGATTCCTCAGTTCGTAAAAAAGAAAAAATATTACAATGTAGGTTGGCTTTTATATTGTTAAAAAAAAACAAAGTCATGCACATAGAGGGCGTTCATAAAAACATAATGGGAATATATATTTATACATATGTGTATTAATTATTTTTTTATTACGTTCTTAATTTTACCAGATATCTTTATGTTTTCCTTATTTATTTTATGGTTCAGTTCTTGTGTTTTCATTTACCGTTGTATTAAACTTTTTTCTTTGATTTGTTTACTAGTTTCACCAGGATATATAGATTTTCGGTATTCACTGTTTAACAACAGATTCATCTTTGTAATCGTCATTATTTTAAGGTTTATAAGATAGATTATTATTATTTCAATACCTAATATTTTTGAGTTTATTCCATGGTTTCATAAGCTTTTTTAGTTTGATACCTAAATATTTTTTACAAATCAGGAAGAAAAAAAACTCTTACTTAAATTAAATTATTAATTAATTTACCACAACGAATATTTATTATCATGCTTTTTTTTATATTTGGGTTCTAGGACATCAATAAGACCCTCACGTCATGATTGGTCTTGAGAAATCTATAGCGAGTGGTTGTCAGTATTTTTAAGCATCAGAAAATGCGGCTCGATTTCAATGAAAATTATTCAATTATATAAAAATACGTATGACGTTTTGTTAAAAAATTGTACGTGATGGAGAAAATAGATGTCATTTTTGGATTACAAGAATTGCAGTAGAACATTTAAAACTTTCAACACAATGAAAACCATCGCAGACTTCTGTTACATGAGTGAGTTATTAAAAACATTTCTAGAAGGTGATCTGAAATTTTAAAGCAAGTTGAAGTATAATTTATTTTGACTTCTCAGAGATTAGAAGTTAAAATCAGCGGAATAAGTTTATAAGCAAATGTATAACATTATGTTTGAAACCATGAATACTTTTTTCCACGTGCTTCTGAGTAATAATATTATGTTATATTTGATTTGAACATTATTTAAGCGTTTCAAGTTCTGAGTACTTATTGCAAACATATTTGAACAATGGAAAATGTAGAAACTTTAGAGAGTTTTTAAATCCGATTGTGGCCAAGGAACAACAAGTATGCAACACCTTAGAGCATTTCTATCTAAAACACAGGTTTTCAAACTTTTTGTCTGTGGAACACTTCAGCGTAGAAAAAAAAGCTACAGAACACACGGTTCTATCCCACCTGCTTTCGTTTGCCACCGCAAAAAAAAACAACAACAACAACAAAGATCAGAATTAATGAGAAGCTTAGAGCTACTTTGGATGTGACTAGTGGACCAGTCTGCGGACCACCTTGAAGACTTTTGCGATCTCTCGGTGGTTCGAATGTTTGCTTGTTTGGAATTTCGCGCAAAGCTACACGAAGGCTATCTGCACTAGTTTTCCCTAATATAGCAATGTAAGACTAGAGGGAAGGCGGGTAGTCATCACCACCCACTGCCAACTCTTAGGCTACTCTTTTACCAAAAAATAGAGGGATTAACCTTGACTTATAACGTCCCCACAGCTGAAAAGACGAGCATGATTGGTGTGACAACAGTTCGAACTCGCGATCCTCAAACTGCGCGTCGAACGCCCAGACCATCTGGCCATGATCAGTGGTTTGAGACCACACCTTGAGAACCACTAATTTAAAATCATTATGTAAAAATTCAAACGCTTAAAGCAATTTCAAATGTTTGTTTGAACGACAATCCTTTGATAGCCTAGTAGATACAGTATGAAATTTATAACTCGCAGAGGTTCTGAAACCAGGAAAATGTCTAAAACGAATTTAATTAACCAAGAATTAGAAGTAAATTACATAGATATAACAATATATTAAGCGCATTCAGAAGAGGTTTTTATAATGATTTCAAATGAGGACGACGTTTCTTAATTGTTTCACTTCCAGAAAATGTAACTTCCAAACTTCACACGTTTTTAGTCGAAAATTTGAACACTGAGTTTTGAAACATGTAAATTCAATAGTTATTTTGGCCCGGCATGGCCAAGCGTGTTAAGGCGTGCGACTCGTAATCTAAAGGTCACAGGTTTGCATTCCCGTTGTGCCAAACATGCTCAACCTTTCAGCCGAGGGGGCGTTATAATGTGAGGGTCAATCCCACTATTCGTTGGTAAAAGAGTAGCTCAAGAGTTGGCGGTGGGTGGTGATGACTAGCTGCCTTTCCTCTGGTCTTCTAGTCTTACACTGCAAAATCAGAGACGACTAGCACAGATAGCCCTCGAGTAGCTTTGTGCGAAATTAAAAAAAACAAACAATCAACAAATAGAGGTTGTATAAAAGTGGTAATATAATCACACGATACACAGTGATTAAAGCTACAGTGTAGAATAAAAATGTTATTTCATTTTCAATACGATACCAGTATAAATGCATTTTCGAAACACACAGAAAACATTTTTATGTACAAAAGAAACTTTACTAAGGGATGATACGTACAATTATGTATATATATATATATATTATTTTACTTAATACATATGTAATTACATACCATTGTAGCACACAAGAACCAAACCTAGGATGGTGTACAATGTAGGAATTACGTGGTCACGTGGTTAACAGAGTCTGCTTGTTTATCACTCAGAACATTGTAGTGTTTTTGTCTTTGAGAAAAAACAACTGATTTTTAGACACCATTATCAAAAGAAACTGAGGTTGATGTTGCCTAATATTTTCATAACACGCCGTTCAACACTTACGATCTGGTTAGGGCACTCGACTTGCAATCTGAGGGTCGCGAGTTCGAATCTCCGTCACACCAAACATGCTTTCAGCTGTAGAAGGTTTATAACGTGACTATCAGCCCCATTATGTGTTGGTAAAAGAGTAGCCCAAGAACTGGCGGTGAGTGGTGATGACTAGATGCTTTTCCTCTAGTCTTTCAGTGTTAAATTAGGGACAGCTAGCGTATACAGCCCTCTTTTAGTTTTGCGCAAAATTCAAAAGCAAAAAAAAAGTATGTGTGTTTTCTTCTAGCAAAGCCACATCGTGCTATCTGCTGTGTCCACCGAAGAGAATCGAATCCCTGATTTTAACGTTGTAAACCCGAAGAACTACCGATGTCCCAGCAGAGAACAAAAACAAAAGAAACTTACATCTAGCGAAAAACTATTTACATAACTACGCACATGGTTAACAATACTCCCAAGAAGTCGCCTTTGTGTTGTGGTAACACTGATGAAACTTTGAAAAGATAAGTCATAAAAACCCACAAAAACAATACAGTTATGAGTAAGAAAGTTTAAGTCACTAAACTGTCCATACACAGTGTTAAAAGAAAAAAGCATTATTGTAAAAACTGAATGAACTTACATTCGTCTATTATGTCCTTTAGCTACTTATCCTTTCCTTTTCTTCCTTGATTTATGCTCATAAATAGTACATAGTTGAAATCATTTTTAGTCTTAGACCTCTTATTATAAACTACCAAAATCTAAGTTGTCAGAAGATATAGGAAGACAGAAAGAATAGTTTAGGTCTGACTGGAACAAAACAATCAGTTAATGATGTGGAACAGAGACAAGAATCGAAGACAAATATCATGTAAGAATAAGAACAGTTTCAGTTGTGGGACATTAAGCAAAGTCATTAGGAATTTTCAGGACTTTTTTTATACATAAAAACAGTTAAATACAGCTGAAAATGACACGCTCATTTTTTTTGTATTTTTAAGCTACTGAAGCTTTACGTTATACTCGAAAAGAATAGTGGTAAAAAATAACGTTTCGTTTTTCAAGATATGGTAAAAATACTATCCTTATGATCCATCAACTAATTACCTGAGTTTAAAAGTTAGATACCTTTATGAATCCGGATTTGTTTCGTTTATACATAAATGTATATATTAGCCATTTTTGAATCCTGAAACACTCTGATTAAAAAAATATGTAAAATAAGGTCCTTACGACAGTTGAATATCAAAAGTTAATGTATATGTATAATTTACTTTTTTGTACAAATTTCATAAACTTATCATCAATAAAGGATGTCCACATAGAAATGTGGATGAATAAAATTCATAAGTCCATTACTTACTAAAAAACACGTACGATAAAATATAAAACTTGTTTATAAAATACATACGATGCTCTCAGTTTTTTTTTTTTAATGTTGAGATGACAGACAGCTGTCTTGGCTAAATTAAAACTTATAAAACAGTGTTTGTAAAAGTATCTAACAAAATTAATTTCATTTTTTTTTGCAGGAGGCAATCGTTTCGTTATGTATTAAAAACATCTATAAGTTCAGTTGAGGCAGAATTAAAGTCTGAAAACTAAGATATTCTATTTAAAAAACTACAAATAAAAATGAATGTCGATTTTACATTGAAGCTACGGAGTCTATATAAGTATGTCTTGTAAGTCACTTCAATTACGTGGTTTAAGAAAGACGAATTTGTTGAATTTTCGAGTACGGCTGTTCGAGAGCCATCTGCGCTAACAGTCAATAATTTGGAAGTGGAAACCTAGATAGAAGACAGTTAGCAAACAACATCAATCATTAACCCTTGGCCTATTATTTAATAAAGAACAGTGGGAGCTCCTATTACATTATCATTTTCTCATTGCTGAAAAAAACGAGCTACTTCGACAATGGGTTTCAATCTCGCGACCTGCACATTGTGAGTTAAACGCACTTAGTCCGTATGATTTAAGGGCATTCTACTTCATTGTTGTTATTGATATTATCTTTCGAGTCCTTCCCCGTACTGCTTGCACTCATTTGTGATGTTTACATCTAAAATATTCGTATTTGGAACCAAAGAACATGTTAAGCATATCCGTGGCATATTACCTTAATACCAGAAGCAAAATGAACGTTATTAAGTGATGGTTTAAGAATGTCTATGAATAGACATTCTGAGAGTTATTCTGTTTTCACTGCAGGCTAAAAATTATTATATTTTCAAAAAAATATCTTTTCAAACGTCACACCAGCGCTATCCGTCATTTGACTTTGTTCCTATTTATCACTGGAGAGCTTGAACTTAAATAGAGTAATAAACAAAGTTTTTAGTTGTTGTTTTTTCTAAAAAAAAACACACACATTTATATATTTCATTTAATATGAACTTCCGAACAGAGCAAGCTACCTGCATGAAACAAAAATCATCACGCTGATGAGTATATCTAGTTAAATATACTTTTCCTAGTTTCAACAGTTGGGTACCTTCGCTTCTAACGATATGTTTGGTCGTAAACCTAATAATATCTCACGAGATTTGGCTAGATTAGGAGATTTAGGTTAGTACAAATTCCATATACTAAGCAGCTACCAATGGAAAATAATCTCTACAGTCTTTCAATCGGAAAGTTCTTGTACTGAAGATATAATAATGAAAAATAAAAATAATAAAGTGGATATGCTAAACATTATAACTGTTAATGAAACATTGGTTTACCTCACTTACGGAACAAACATAGTTATTAGCTTTAAATACTGTCAAAGGTTTAACCTATTACCTTATCTTGTCGCAGACAAGTCTATTCGAAAATTGTTCCCAATAAATTTGGATACATCAAAATGATTATTTAATATTACTATCTCATAATTATACAAAATATTGTGCAATAAGTATTATGAGTTGTTCATTATTCTTAAAATATAGTTTAAATAGATCAAAACTTTAAGGAACATTTAGACAGGCAATGAAGTCAATGCTTGTTAAACAAAATAATATCGTTACGACAGATAAGAAAACTATCCACAAAACTTCCTTAAAAACGAAAATACATTGAATAGCTCCGACAGTGTAAATTTAGTGGAGTCCGACATCCGAAATAAACTGCTACGACAAATGTTAATTTTGAGTGTACAGTAAGAGGACTGTACAAAGAATTTTATGAAGATACAAAATAATAAGTAAGAAATTAACTTAATTCGTACCTTATCTTGTGCAATAAATACCTTGAATAAAAGTACTCTACTTTTAATATTACCATGTTCATTTACAAGTGAAACTGTTTGTTTAATTTTGAAGTTCTCGCAAAACTACACGTGGGCACTCGGCTCTAGCCATCCATAATTTAGAAGTGATAGACTAGAGAAAATTCAATAACATCTACATCCAACGTTTTGGCTAATATTTTACCAACTAAAAATGGGTTTGACCAGAACTTTGTAGTGTTCCTACAGGTTTAGAACTCGCTATCCACAGATTTCGAATCGAGTGCCCCTAACAACCAAGTCCTGTCAGGTTCCACAAATTAAACTTCAAATCCCATAACATAACAAACTTCAAACTCTGGACACGAGGTCCAGTAGCAAATAAAGTAGGTGAGAAAGCTGGTTAACTGGCAAAATGAAGTCATTTATAAAAACCAATACATAAGCACACACGAAAATTTAAAATGGTGTAGCTGATGTTAAGCTACACAATGGACTATCTGTGCTCTGCCAACGGAAGGTACCGAAACCCAATTTTTAGTGTTTAAGCTACAAACTAATTACTTATTCACTTTAGGAGAGCCAGATCGACGAAAGAGAAAATTTTCAACAAGTTTCTTAAAACAAACTTTAAACAAAGATGGGGAATTTAAGCTTATAAAGAAAATGGATGACAAGAGAGAGGAAAACAGTACAAGAAAAATTGAATATGTTGAGTTAACAAAGATAGCAAGATATAAAAGAAGAAACACAGCAAGAAAAAAGGACAGAAAAAATTGAGAAGCTGTTAAGAGCTGGTAGAGAACCTAAGAGCATCAATACAGACATTGCAAAGAGGAAAATATAATAAAAATCAAAGAAGGAATCACTACAAATGATAGAACAAAAAAGAACAAAAAATAGTTGAAATATGTGCAGATTAGATTTATATACCTGCTCTATTAAAGACGAAAGAAGAACAACAAACAGATGAAACAGGAGTACCTATTATTTTAGTCTCAGAAATGGAGAATGTGTTAAGTAAGATGAAGAGTAGTAAGTCTTCAGGAAACGAAGTGATCACCAGTTATATAATTATATAGTTATATAATTATTGGAGTTAAAATATATCAAAGAAATGGAATGAGACCAAGAGTATAATTTTATATAAGAAGGAATACATAAAGAATTACCACCACATAAGTCTGTTATCTCACTTATATAATATATTCACAAGAGTGCTACAAAAAATATTAGAAAGAATTTTGGACAAACACCAATCAAGAGAACAAGGAGGCTTTAGGAAAAAAATTCAACAACAGACCATTTACATGCAACTAAGCAAGTAACAGAAAAATCTAATAAATATAACTTATCTTCATGTATAGGATTTATAGATTATGAAACGTATCTGACTCTGTAGAACACAGCACAATATTAAATGTTTTAGCTACAATAGGTGTCAATCTAACGTATATCCAAATCTTAAAAGAGGTATATACAGACGCAACAGAAAAAAATCTTGATGAAGAAGTATCATCAAAGATAAAGAAGAGAGAGGGTGAAACAGGGTGCTTTAATATGGGTGAAACAGGGTGCTCTAATATCTCCAAAACTGTTTGTAAGAACTTTGCAAAAAATATTCAAACAAACTTAGTCAGAGATTGAGGGTGTAAAAATAGATGGTGAGACGTCAACAGGTCTAAGGTTTCCAGATGATGTAGCTCTCTTTACAAATTCAATACACAATCCTATTACACCGTTTCAATGCCAGTAGTAAGAAATCAAGGATAGAAATAAAAAAGGGAGAATCCAAATACATGATCAATTATCACAACATAGATACCATTAACACTCAGAATGAAGAAATAGAGAAACTGTCAAAGTACAAATATTAATGACAAACCTTCAAAATGGAAAACATAACAATGGAAGAGATTACGGTAAGAACACAGACAACAAGGCCTGTAACGTATACAGACAAGGTCAAAATGCTCCTATTACATTGAAGAAAAAGACCATGGATTATTGTGTGCTAACCTTAACATTCGCAGCCAAACATCAGCACTAAGAAAAAAGATAGAAACCACACAAAGAGCTATGAAAGGAAAAGTACTTCATGTAACATCACGAGACAGATGTAGAAATGGCAGATTAACAAAAACAGCAAACGGAGTAAGGTTCATTCTAAGAATTAAACGTAAATGCGATGAGCATGTGGCAAGAGATTCCGATAATAGGTAGACATTAAGAACAATGGAATAGTAGGTGAGGATAGGAAAAATACCTAATAGGAGACAAAAGAGAAGATAGAGGGATGATAGTGACCGGAGCAGGAATCAGGTGGATACGGTATGCTAAGAATAAAAAATATACTGGATAGATCTGGCGGAAAGCTACATCCCACGAGAGAAGAATGAAGCTTAAATAGATAGATAGATGGAAGTATAGAGCTCATGAGGCTAAAATACACTTTATAAGCACGTCATTTTGCAAGTGCACTTGAGCGACGACTTATGAAAGTACTTGATATTTAGAGTGTTACGTGTTTGCAGTTACTGTAATATGTTTAAATCTACTGTGCGCGCTGAATCGTACTTGGTTTGTTTGAATTTCACGCAAAGCAATACGAGGGCTATCTGCGCTAGCCGTCCCTAATTTAGCAGTGTAAAACTAAAGGGAAGGCAGTTAATCATCATCATCCATCGCCAATTTTTGGGTTACTCTTTTATCAACAACTAGTGAGATTGACCGTAACATTAGAGCACCCCGACGACTGAAAGCTCGAGCATGCCTGGTGTGACGGGGATTCGAATACATGATCCACTGACTATGAGTCAAGAGTCTTTAATCACCTAACCATGTCGGGCCTGTTAATCACTAGATAACACCCTGCTCTCCTGGAAGTGGTTTGCGTCAATACAAATTAAAAGTTTCTGAATAATGTCGGAATTTTCAATTTAATAAACTGGATACTGGGCACTTGTTGCATAAATAAAATTTTATATACAATATAGATATTTTGATGGAGGATAGCCTTAGGAATCATTGATATTTTTGTTTTCATATCCATACCAAACAGTTCACATCATAAATAATTTGTCGTAAACTAGAATATTTTACAGAGAATGTGAAATATCACATTTTGTTAGAAAAATTGTAGAATTTACTATTAAAGGTTTGTTAAAAATATCTATTATGTGTTGAATATTTTTCTTTCTGATAACTAAATACAAACAGTTCTAAGATCTCTGTTTTAGCTGACAGGAGTATATTATTTAATAAACTCATGAAAAAGCATTTAAAAATTAATTAACGATTTTCATTTGCATTATTTTAATTTCATATTTACCATACTTTAGATGCAGGATATCATTCACTGTTTTCTAAATAAAGTAGGAAAAAGATATCATAAAGCTACTATAACTTTTATTATTCTTTGTATTGTGAAAGAAGAGACAAAATAAAAAAAACAAACCTGAAGAGTCTAGCTTAAACTAAATGTAAACCTCTGAAGCTATAGGGTTTGAAAGGACGAAAATGGAAGCACTTTGATGAAATTATTAAAGATGAAAAATAAATCATAGATAGCATGTGTGTGTATGTATACACGTATAAAACGACGTATTCTACAGCATGGAAACGACTTAAGACATAATCATACAAAAAAAAACAACAAACGTATTTACATATGAAGAAGTTTTTTATGGGAAAGTACCGGAGCAGAAAACTTCGCCATTTTGAGATTGAAGATTTGAGTTAGAGTGAAGTATCGTAATAGTATGCCTGAATATATCTGTTTGTATACATGCATACAATGAAGTAGATCGTGCCTGCCTGTTTAGCTGTCCGTAACGAAAAGTTTCATCTTCCCGAACTCGTCTTACCATGAAGTGTTCAGGTGTTCTTGAGTGTGCTCCAAAGGAATGATAAATATACCCTATCTTTACTCATTTTTTTATACAAGTTCTTTAGACATTTCAATTTTCAACCTGCTTTCCACAATACGATTGCCATTAGGGCTAGACGTCCCTCAAGAATTAAAGTGCTAGATCCGAAAGTTCATGGTTTGCTTTTCGTTGCCACAAAAACGCTCTCCTCAATCTGTCAATTTTCTGTTTTTTTACGCGTTCAATTAGCATTTAAATTTTTTCTCTGATACTATGATACTGTTCTAGTACCTATTTAAAAAAAAACATTAAATTTCTTTTAGATAAATTGGTAACGTCTCATAAGAAAAAAATTGGGCACGATATGGTCTGGTGGCTAGGGCGCTCGACTCGCAACCTGAGAGTTGTGGGTTCAAATCCCCGTTCCACCAAACATGCTCACCATTTCAGCCGTGGAAGCGTTATAATTTTATGGTCAATTCCAATATTCGTTGGTAAAAGAGTAATCCCACAGTTGGCGGTGAGTGGTTATGACTAGCTGCCTTCCCTCTAGTCTATATCACTGATAAATTAGGGACAGCTGGCATAAATAGCCCTCGTGCAGCTTTGTGCAAAACTCAAAAAACAAACAGAAAAAATGAAATATTGAAAAATATAAAAATAAGGTACCCAAAATGTCTTTAAAACTTCCAGTCTCTATATAGTGAGACTTTTTTGTATGTTGAAAGAAATGACCATAAACTCCAGAAGAAGTTATGATTATTTTACTCAACGTTTCGTTTTTATATCTTCTTCAGGAATGACCTGTTATTTATGCTATTAGACTCACAATGACTAACAGACTACACACTTTTAAGTTTGTTTTGTAGATCAATGGAAAGTATGGAACAGGTCACTCGGAACATACAGTTCACATTAAAATAAAACAAAAATTCATAATAGCATCGACGTCTATTGGCTAGAATGTAGTAGTGCAGCCTGAAATTGTTGTGAAAATAATTTTAATATTGACGTAAAAAGTGACAGTGAGCATAAAATAACCAAAGGTAAAATATTTATTGAAAATAATTGAAAACTTATTTGAAAACTTAATTTAACTAGAGGCAGAAAAACAACCAAAGATCTAAGATCTTAATATATCATGATTCATTTGTAAAAGCAAAACGCTGAGTGGAAAATAAAACCTTTTTCTAGAGTATGCAGGAGTTTTTTCATCATAAATTACTCCAATCAGAACTTCGTAAACTGATTTTAAATAGTGAGACTATTTTTTTTACCTTTTCCAAAGAGAATAAAATAAATGCAGCGGGTGACGTGGCTATCTTTGGTGGTTACTTAGCAGTTTTATGTCAACTGATTCTCGTGCAGAATTTGTTCTTGAGTGAGCTTAATTTAGATACGAACAGAAAATACATAAAATGATTATGCCTGTTAAAATTGCCTATTAATAATATTCCATTTTCCCAGTCTTATAAAACAAAAAAGTTAATCAGAAAAAATTAGGTGTTATATTTTGTGAAATGAATAATGGAAAATCTGTTATCACATCTTTGACGGCCATGCATTAAGTTCATTTCTCGTAATTTTCAAACCGTATTTTAAAAGCTTTCCTCGTAATAAAAGCGAAAACAACAACACATACACACACTTGAATAGTCATGTTAAACTTCCGGTCGATTAGGTTAAGTTATGTAAACAGAGCTAAGGTGTATCTACTGTTTCAGTGATATGAGAAGAAGCGATCCAATTTATCCTTTTGATTTATGAGCACTAAATCAACCCAACATGATCAATGAAGTAAAATACATCAGAATTTATGTGCAGAAATCCATTGAATGTTATTTAAGGGTAAGCTAGTGCTAGGTAAAAGAGACTGCAGTGGTAGGGAATGCTTTTTAATGTTCCTACATGTGATCGTGTTTCGATTTGCAATAGCACAGTTAACAACATTCATTTGTTTAATTGAAGCCCTCAGTGGCACGATGGTATTTCTGCCGCCTCACACCACGAAAAACCGGGTTTTGATACCCTTGATGGGCAGAGCACAGATAGCCCATTGTGTAGTTTTGTGCTTAATTCCAAAAAACAAAGGAACTTATTTAACTGAAAATCTCTATGATGAGCCACATGCTCTGTGTCAAACGCAGAGGTCAAATTTAGAATTTTAGCGGGGTAAAACCTCATATTTATCGCCAAGTCGTCGAGGGGGGTTAGTAGTTAAACTAGATGTTCTATTTTTTATATCATAATTTCATTTTGCACACCCTGACTGTAAACCAAGTTTACATCAAAAGTGATTAATTATATATGTAATTGGAAGAATCATTCAACAACATTTATAACACTAAGACTGCAAGCTGTATTATGCTAACATATACTGTTTCATAAAAAATTACGTTGCTGACAACTAAAAAAAAATTTGTTTTTTCTTTTTAGTTTTACCACAAAGCTATCCGCGTTCTGTCTATGGTGTGGAATTGAACTCTGGATCTTAGATTAAGTAATATTTCGATCAGTGTTCAAATTGTAACTATTTAATCGGGGAAATTTCGTTAAGCAACAAAAGAAGGGCACATTATAATAGTACTGAGATATAAATATAACATGATTTTAATTCATTCATTGATTCTAATAAGTAACAAATATAAAGATTCAGAAAGAAATTTGCATAAAAAAACAATAAGAACAAACAAAACAGAAACGTTACATTAATGGCTTATTGAGATAATACTGGAACTAGGAAACTTAGTCTGACTACAACTGTACACATGTTAATATACTGAAACGAAGTTTATCATTGAAGTGTCACCTTTAAAACGTTGAGACATGCACAAGACTTTGTTAACAGGGAAAACGAAGTATATGTTTATTTAAGCGATGTTAAGGATCACAGTTCTCGTTCAGATCTAGCGTGTTCTGAAACAACATCCTCTCTTCAAATTCAATTTCACGCGGCTCCTGTTAACTGCACTTAAATCGACAAACACACGCAATTAAAACAAAGTATCGTGGCTCATCTAATACACGTCTGTGTTATTGATAAGAGAACCAACTGTAAAACTTAGAAAAGAAAAACCAAACTAGTAAATATTGGAAATTGAATGTTGCTTTGGATCAAACAAGTATTTATTAAATGGCTATACAAATATTTTGCTCTACGTGCTGCAAAAATAGGCGTAACAACTACAGGGTGGTCCGTAAGTCCCTACCCATCCGTATGTTAATATGTTATATTCAATTACGCATGTATCATAAATTTGTTTCTTTTGTTTCAGAGAAATATGGCCGATGTAAGCCCATTTACACTTGAATACATGGCGTCGCATAATATTATGCAGCGAAAATGAGGGACAGCACACAGAAACACTGGATACAAAAAATATATGGACGGGTAGGGACTTATGGGCCACCCTGTATATTCTCTAAGAATTATCTAGTCATAAGCCAGTTTAGTTTACAAAAGTTTGTTTTGTTTTGTTTTTTTGTTCAATATTTGTCTCTTGTATGAAAATGGTAAAAGCTCAAGTTCAAATAAAGTAGGCCCGGTATGGCAAAGTGGTTATGACGCTTGACTCGCTATCTGACTTTATGGGTTTATAATGATTGTGGTTGTCAGCTGACTTACTAATTTCATATTAAAAATCATTTTAATATAATGTACTCTACTCTCTGTAGTCCAAATCTGACATGCACTGGTTTTCCAATTTTGTTATTGCATTACATGAATATCAAAAGACCGTGAAAAGTTTCTCCACCATTAGTTAACAGTAATGCCATTACATTATCAAGTGACTGAGAGTCTGCTGTGTACCAAAAATATTAAAGCTAAATTTTTTCCTGAGGCACCACGTATTCCATTTATGGCGACACATTACTGCATTCACATATGCAAATATTCATCACTATAGAAGACGATTATATTTCAGTACCGCATCTTAAACTTTTTAAAGAACGCTTTTTAATTTATTTTGATTTATGTTTCTGCATCAAACAATCTTTATTATCATTCTGCTCTGTAACACGCCGATGGCAACAAGGCCAACGTACACGTAAGCCATTAAAAGCGTCCTCAACATAATCTTATTTATGAAGAATTTTGAGAACCTTTTAATATGTCAGCACCAAGCTTTCTAATGGTGATACATCGGTTTAAACACGGTTATTTATTTTGCATATACTTCAAAGATGTTTCAAGAAAATATCATGTTATAACGGAGAGGAGCACACGAAATGTGGTCATGTGCTTATTTATAACAGTTAAAAATCTCGTGTTTTTACTTAGAGGTTTGAGTATATTGTCAATCGTTTTTTAAGTTACTTCTGCGCATGACATGATATGGCGTTGACGACTGGACTATGAGAACAGGATTCTTTGTATAACACATAATAAAAATACTACGATGCCTTTTTGAGCCCGGCATGGCCAAACGTGTTAAGGCGTTCGACTTGTAATCCGAGGGTTGTAGGTTCGAATCCCGGTCGCACCCAACATGCTCGCCCTCCCAGCCGTGAGAGCGTTATAATGTGACGGTCAATCCCACTATTCGTTGGTAAAAGAGTAGCCCAAGAGTTGGTGGGTGGTGATGACTAGCTGCCTTCCCTCTAGCCTTACAATACTAAATTAGGAACGGCTAGCGCAGAAGAACTACAAGGAAAGCATCGGGTCAACGACATCCACCCAAAAGATGTTTGAATACCATATTCAGATAGTCGAATTTGGCCATCGCTCGTTTAACTCACCTATGGTTTACAAGTGCAAGACACGATTTTACATTTTTTTTTCCTGTGAGAGTGGAACTCGAACCGTCAGATTTACTATCAGGAGTGTAAAATGTTAAAATTTTAAAATTTCTTTTATAGTTGTAGTGTATATAAATAGTCTCTGTTTTCACACCCTTCTGCCAGATTATTATATTAAAAACAATTTGTTTTGAATAATTAACAGATAGAACATCTGTTCCATCTGTTAATCCAAATGCCGTAATATGACAATATGATTTATATTGCGCTGCTTTATATCTAGCATCTGTTACAGAACTAAACGAAATGCTATAACGGTAGTGTTACACATCTGTCACACAATATTTATCAAACATTCGCATACTGCATATCTAATGACGCTGTTCATTAGCTGTTTTCTCATGATTTTACTCTTGCGTGTAAAAATCATGTGCAAATTTAATTTAAGAGACTATTTTATATTACTTAGAGATCCTAGTTAATTTAGTTTATTTGCCATCAAGAGCATTTTATTAATACCAGGTTTTTGGAGCTAGCAAGTTGGAGCTCCCTCTTTATGCTTACATTTGTGGTCTATTAGCAGTGTAACACGTTACCTTATTTGACAACCAGTTTTTTACATATGAAGATCTGTTTGCGTTACGTTAGGGCTTAAACTAGGCTTAAGTCATGTTTTTTTTATTTGTAGAATTCGTTACTACTTATGGACTTACGAATAAAAGGTTCGAAAACAATTATACAATATTAGTTGTTGGTATCTTCTCTAGAAGATGAACGAACGTTATGAAGTTTCTATAAATTCGTGTGTTTATGAAATTGAGCATAATAATCAAGGTAAACATTTAAAAAACTGAAAATATATGTATCATAAATTGCTACATTGATTTTGTTTAATTTTTTTGAAAAATACTCAGTTTTTAGACAATACTTAACTACTTCATTATATATTCAGATGCTAACAAACATTTTTTTAAAAATTGTTGAATTTTTTGTATTCAATTTTGTGTGACCATTGTAATATTTTCTTGTTGTTGTATAAGTTACTTATTTATATAACATATTTATTTTCTGTATTGGTTTGAATATTTATTGCTTTTTAAAATATATATATCAACAGAGGGAGCCATAAGCAAAGGAACCAATTTATAATTTTTCGTTCAAAAAATTCATTTAATTTAAATTACAATATAATATTGTCGGGGTTCACATTTGATAAAAACTGTTTGCTCTTTTCATGGTGATTCGTGAATAAATATTCCGAATTTATACTTTTTAATTTTTACTTTTACCTACTTAAGTAAAATGTAATTTCAGAAACTAATTACGATGTAGATGTTTCTGCTTTCTTTGATGAGCTATTAGATATGCTTTCGGTTTTTTGCAACTTGTTGAATAGAATTTAATGAAAAGTAGTTCGAAAGTGTACGCGAGTACATACAATTATAGATCCGTCTCATTATGTTTTTCTTTCACAGGGAATCAACTTAACTTGTTATCTTAGCATTGTGTCCTATTATTTTGTATTATTTTTAAACATATTTTATTTTCCTTATTAATGGTTCCATTGGCGGCTGCCGGGTAACATCCATTGAGGTCGACAGAAAATTTTAAAACAGACAATGTAATCTTTATTGCATGTTTAAACAAGTTATTATTTTTTATCTGCTGGTGGTTCTACTTTGAACTAAGTTAGTACTTGTGTCTCAGAGCACCAACTACACAATCTCTGACCTACTTCTGTTTACCTTGGGGAATCAAACGTCGAATTTCAGTGTTACAAGTCGTAAACTAACAGTTGACCAATGTATGTGAGGGCCTCTTTGAAGAGATATTATCGCTCAGCAAATAACAGGTAGTGCCACCTATAAATTATCGTAAATCCTTGAAAAATAACATTTATTTAATTACAGATGTGACGATTGTTTTCAAATTTAATTTATGCTTTAATATTTTATCTGTATTTTGTACTGTTTCTGGATTAACTAAGAACTGTAAAGTAACAGAAATATCATAAACATGTGAACGTTTTTGAGGTTCGGCGTATTTGCTTGTTTGAAGCTAAGCACAAAGCTACACAATGGGCTATCTGTGCTCTGCCCACCAGCTATCGAAACTCGGATTTTAGCGTGATAAATCAACAGACTGTGCCACTAGGGAGCGTGCTTTATTTTTGACCAGTTAACACTTGTTACTTATTGTTTATCATTTGTTCACTATATTTATTATCGGTCAGAAAACCGGGTTTCGATACCCGTGGAGAGAAGAGTACCCTCTATGCAGCTTTGTGCTTAATAACAAACGAAAAGAACAAGTATGCGGTTAGCTTATGTTTCTTTTGTTTCATTAATTTGGTTATTGGATAAATAATTATTTAACTTTAGCTATTAACTTTCCGCTAAGTGATTGTATCACTTTTATTAAACAAGCTATTCAAAACTGTCTCAGACTTGAGCAAATGAAATACGTTTTTAAAGTAGGTTTAATATCTGAATTCAGATTAGTTGATACATGTTGGATATGTCGATGTAACGCACACATAGTAAGCTAAATTCAATCTGAGCAGACATAATAATACATGACATTGTATGTAAACAATGCCATATGATATCACCGTTAAATTGACAATTTTTAAACTAGAATCGAAACCATTAATTGAAAAACGTCTTCGCTTATAACCAGTGAACTTTTAAAATGATTATTCACAAACTCTGAGGATCCTTCCTCCCTGTCGGTCAGCTTTCGATTGCGATTCCCTAATGTTTTCCTCGTACCTTGAACGGGCCTGTCACCTAGTTTTTAATGAATAATGAAACAAATGTTTAAACATCAGGCTGAAATGATACTTAAGCACATGTTGAGTAGACTAAAGATTTACAAACGGATCTAAATTGTATACGTCACCTATCTTTGCAGTCCTATCCCTAAAAGAGTCACATATGTCTGCAGGAAACATAATGTCTGCTCCCTCCATTTTTTTAAAAGATAAACATATTTCGATAAGATACCAACCACCATTTTTATTTAAATGTATTATTTCCCAGTCTTTGCTAATTTTATCATATGATGGATGGGGAAATGTGATTAAAAAGATGACGAAATACAAGCTACAACCGTCAGAATTAAAATTGCAAAATAATGACAGCTTCTTGCACCGAAACCACTATTTATTCTTCTCCAAGTTTCTTGGGAATAACCAATAACCGTGTATGCAGTTTTGGAGCCTAAATGTTTAGCAAGATTACAGTAGTTTATGATACTAATAATTTAATAATTCCAAGTAGGCTTATGCTCGCAATCTAACACGGGATAAAATTCTATAAAATATTGAAGATAAATTGTACGAGCATCTCCTTAACTTTTCGACTTCGATAATGTTTGGTCTGCATATTTTATTCATGTACAAAGTGTTTACTTATTTCCAACTCGATTCCATGAAAGTATCGTGAGAAGGTATTGGCTAACTCAAAACAAAGACATAAAGAAGTTGCATGTTTTCCACAGTTATTAAGAGATATAATTTTCTGAAGCCCGCTGTAAAAGGTACTTGTGATATTGGTTATCATGTTGCTTATTCAGCTACAACTGTAAGCCATGCATTACATTATGATATTTTTAGAGTCTTCCTACTTACACCTGGGACACAAGACGTGGAAGGCGTGAAACCCAGATAATGTTGTGATCGCGTGCCAAACGCAGGAAAGTTACTTTGTTGCGTTCCGCACGCGTCTGTCAGGAAAGGCTGTTTATACACAAGTTCTTTATTTCCTTTAGAGTTTTGGTAAGTCCAAAAATGAATGATAAAATTATTTCCTTTGCAGTAACAATAAGAAAGAATAATGTATTATTAAAAGGGTAGAGAAACCGGTTTTGTAAGTTGATAAATTAAAACAACTTCGTAATTTTTTTTCAGTCTTTAAAGAAAATATTAGGAAATCATTTGAAAAATTACCGAGTTCCGATTTTTCTTTCCATTTCATTTTTACAGAAACGTTTCAAGGTAAATAAATAAGGAAAGGTTAGTATTGTCGGTATTGAACTGCCTGTTTCTCCTGGAAGAGATGAAAGGAGAATATTTAAACTGCCTACAATATCGGGTTTTTCCCATTAATTAGTTAATCAATTTCTTCTCAGAACATTTTTAACTTTTTTGTTTGCATCGTAAGGATAGTGTTTTTGGTAGTACTTGCGCTCAGCAATATTAGCCTCTTTATTGATGCATGCGAGTGTGCAACGGCAGTTTTCAAAATAATCGATAGTTCTGATCCCCATCTGGCGAAATGGCTGATTGTCAGCCGAGTGACTTGGTTGAATGGGTTTTAAAGAGGCAGTAGTTCAAAAAAATTACTGCATGTGTCTTATCGATATTTTAAGAATTTTCACCTGCTTCTGCCAAATCTTACAGCAGCAAAAAGTAGATTGATGAGAAAACCTTCACTATATCATAATTAATTTGTTGTTTTTGTTAAGCACAAAGATACACAAAGAGCTCCTTATGCTATGTCCACCACGGGTATCGAAAACCGGTTTCTAGTGGTAGAAGTCCGCAGACATATCATTTTGCCGCTAGGGGCTAATAATGGAAATCAAAATTAGTTGAAACTAATTGTGGATTACAGTGAAATTCATCATTTTGTTTGAAATTACCCATTGTACAGTCTTCTCCGTGTGTGTTTGTATTTGTCTTAAAACAAAGATACATCGGGCTATCTGCTGATCCCACCAAAGGGAATCGAACCCCTGATTTTAGCATTGCAAATCCGTAGATTTACCGCGGTACTAGTGAGAGGCGTCTTTTCCCTTCTTGCTTATGGTTGTCGTTGCAATGTTTGTAACGTTTGTGTTGTATTTTGTATTACCTGCACAAAATGTACCATTCCTATCGCCCCCCACTGGACAGTGGTACGTCCAAGGATTTACAGCGCTAGTATCAGGGATTCGATTCCCTTCGGTGGACACAGCATATAGCCCGATGTGTCTTTGCTGTAAGAAACAAAAACACAAATGTTTAGAATCATTATATGTTAAACATACCATTAACTTCTAACTGTAATTGCACTGATTAAAAGTACGTATACCTTAAATAATATTCCAAAGTAACCGGCAACAAAAGGGGGCACAGTTTGGCTTTGAGGCAGAACTTTGAATTTCGAAGCTGGTAAGACGGATATAAATCTGTGTAACACCAAAAATATTTTCTATGATTTATGTTGTGGGAGTCAATATATTAACATGAAGATTGGATCATAGGGTGTTGTTGATTGATTCCCTCTAGCAAGTAACTCAAAATTAGAGACTGTGTCAGATAGCTATAATAGCTTTGCTATAAATATAAAATACAAATTCACTGATGATATAACGATGCATAACAAATTATTTTACTGATATATTTTTACAAGCGTAGGACTGAATTATGTTTCATTATGTCCTAAACTTTCCTATAAATACGTTTCAATAATATCACTTATGTGCACGAGCTAGGTTTATAACTGGGTGTTATTACCATTCCTTTCCCCTTTAAAACCTTGGTCCAAAGTTGTCTGGGGTCGAAAAGTACTTTTGTATGCCAAGAATTTCTGCATTCGGATGGTTGGCCAAGTCGTCATATTCGATGACGGAGTTTTGACTTCGCATTTCTAGCGTTGCGAGTCGAGCGCTCTAACCACAAGGCCAGGTCGGGACCGACGCTACCATACAGCAGAAAAATGTAAATAAAAATAATCTAAACTCTACATATGATGAGAAGACGCAATCAAAAGCTTCTGTGGCAATTTTGAACATTTTCATTTATATTTTAGATAAATCTATTAAGATTCTGTTTCTTTGTTGTTTAAGTGCAAAGCTACATAATGGAGTAACGTTGCGAGGCCCATTACGGGAATCGAAACTCGGTTTTTAGCGTTATGAGCCCGCAGAACTACCATTGAGTCACTGGAGAGCAACTATTAAGCCAAAATTTTCCCAAACGTTTGTCACCGATGCCTCCTTTGATAAATACGGTGTCTTGCGCGCCCCCTATCTTTTATTAAAAGAGCGAGTAAAGTGACAAGATTTAATACACGGATACACGTTAAAAGGTTATATATCTTGAAGTAATTACTTATTATTTTGTTCAATGAAGAATTTAATAAATCTCTACCTTATCATAATAGCTCGATTTCCCAACCCAAGAGATCAGTTCGGCCACCTTGTTTGTGGGGGTGAGCGACTCACACTTTGGAATACGCTCTATTAAATTATTAGGCCCGGCATGGCCAGTTGGTTAAGGCACTTGACTCGTAATCTGAGGGTCGCGGGATCGAATTCCCGTCACACCAAACATGCTCGCCCTTTCATCCGTGGGGGCATTATAATGTGACGGTCAATCTCACTATTCGTTGTTAAAAGAGTAGCCCAAGAGTTGGCGGTGGGTGGTGATGACGCTCTGCCTTCCCTCTAATCGTACACTGCTAAATTAGGAATGACTAGCGCAGACGGCCCTCGAGTAGTTTTGCGCAAAATTAAAAACCAACCAAACAAACTATTAAGTTATTGATATTACGACAAACGTATTAGCAGCAAAACATTTATAAATATCTAATCATTCTCTCGAAAATTATTTGCAAATCCAAAAGCTGACAGTTCGAACAGTATGATAGAGAAACGACTGCTAAGTTAAGGTATTTTCTTTCTATGACATTCAGAATGACATCACTTTCTGTTTCTTTGTGATTCCCTTTCCCTTTATTGGTTTCATTCCATTTTTTGGCTTATTTTTCATGTCACGTCTGGAACTTATAACCGAGAAAACATATGTTTAGAACATATGAGTCATACAGTCTTTGAGACTTTCACGAGTTCTTAGAGACATACTGACGAAAATTATATACATTAGTTACGATATCATTTTCAAAGTCACAAACGGCGGTCAAGTGAGCATACATTGTGTGTAAACAGCAGTATTTACATAGACTATACGTGTAAACGGAATGTAAACATTTTATATTATATTTTTTAAAACAATATATTTAAATTGTTATTCAAAATTAACATAGTTTATCTTTCAAGTAAAAATAACATTGATTCATTTCTAAATACTTTCGGGTTGGCCTGAGCTCCAACTATCGATTATGTTTGAGTAAGGTACGCATTGTTACTTATTTGGAAGTTCTCAAATAACTGATGCTAACAGCAGTTAGTTAAAGTGATTTCGTTTTCCTCAATTAACATTGTATCTGGTAATACACAAACATTCTTAATTATCAAGTAAAGTATGTTAGCTACTTATTTTAATAGTATGTTTGCATGTTGTGTTTGTTATCTTATCAATAGTTTTGTTTCAGAGCGCTGTAAAAGATGTCGTGTCTGTTGTTTCCTGACTTTTTATGCTTTAATGGTTTGTTTGTTTATTTTGAATTTTGAACAAAGCTACATAAGGACTATCTGCGTTAGCCGTCCTTAATTTAGCAGTGTAAGACTAGAGGGAAGGCAGCTAGTCATCACCACCTACTGACAACTCTTGATCTACTCTTTTACCAACGAGTAGTGAGATTGACCGTGTTGTTATGGCACACGTATGGCTGAAAGGACAAATATAGTTGGTGCGACAGGGATTCGAACCTGTGATTCTCAAATTGCAACGTGCTAAATATGGCATAGCTGTTACATCTTTAGTCTTGCGTTAAACTCAAATACTAATTTTCTCTCAACATTTTTGTGGTGTTGCATATGCTATATTTGAAAGTTTATTGGCTTTTTCCTGTTAACGTGGTATAATTGCAAGTTCGAATCTTTTAAACATCAGGTTTGCCATGGCCAGATGGTTAGGGCGCTCCACTCGTGATCCACTCGTGTCGCGGGCTCAAATCACCATTCCACCAAAAATACTCGCCATTTCAACCGTGAAGGTGTTTATAATGTAACGGTCGATCCTGCTATTGGTAAAAGGGCGCTGGATTCACAATCCAAAGGTTGCGAGTTCGAATCCCTGTCACACCAAACATGCTCGCCCTCTCAGCCGTAGGGGCGTTATATAAGTGGCGGCCAATCCCACTATTAGTAAAAGAATAGCCCAAGGGTTAGCGGTGGGTGGTGACAATTAGCTGCTTTCCATCTAGTCTTACACTGCTAAATTAGGGACGGCTAGCGCAAATAGCCTTCATGTAGCGTTGCGCGAAACTCAAAAACAAACAAACAACATGTATATTTACGGCAGCCTGATAATAGCAATAATAAAAATAGCATTTGCTAAATTAAAGTGATGAAATATTAAATGTTATAATTTGAAAGGTAATTATGTTATAATACTACGAACTAGATAATTAAGGCTCAGTTTTCTTTGTCGTTATGCTAATATTGTTGCTATGTGTTAGTAGTAATACTATTATGTACCATGGAAACATATGACGTTAGCAAAATCTATGAATAAATTAAATGGTCAAGAGCTTGATATGTTTTGTCGAAAGTAACTATTCTACTGTTTATTAAATTCAGTTTATAATTCTCCTGGTACTGTTTCAAATTATCAATAAAAGTAATATAAAAATGTTTTCTTCTATTCTATTGTTTCATTTTTTCTGCTTATTGCGTTCCTTTATTACTGTAACACTTAGTCTTGTGGTAACGTGTTTTTATTTACTTGGCAAGACTTTGAGATTTGCATGTATACTTCCTTTATTACATTCTTTGTTAACGAATAATTTCAATTTATCTCCATGGTTTCGGTTATTCGTACATAGGTGTTTTATAAGCTCACGTGTTCACACATTACGGGAGTGCAGAGCACTTTAATTAGAAGAGAACAAGGTGGATGAGTCTTTTCAAAGCATTGGAATATCTTTTAAAATGCCATCAATCAAACCTGTCTGACCATTCAATAGTCATAAAGACACACGAACTTTCGATAACACAGTCGAACACTACATGACAAAAAGGTTTTATTCTTTAGCAGTATGCCTGCCAAAATTTGATAAATAGTTGTACTAACCCATTTTACGGTGTCCTAGAGTGCTTTTGTTTTCTCTACAAATCAGGCATGTAAAATGGATGTAGGGGAACAAACTCCAGCCACTTGGGGGTCAGATTGAAGTATTGTGTTGAACTTACTTTTGCATTTAGTAAATTGCAGGCTTTAAAGCAATTTTTATTTTAGAACATGATGTAATTCAAAAGATACGAAAATGAGTTTCAAAGAGAATTAACAAAAAAATGTTTGTTTTTCATGTTATTTTCGGTCTTCCCAAGGTTCTAAGAAAGCGGCGTGAAAAAATTAACAAATAAATAACAACAAGTGATTTTTTCTCACTAGTGTCCAAAATTAATTATTACATTTTGTTATTTTGAATTAAGCACAAAGCTACACAATGGGCTATCTGTGCTCTGCCCATCACGGGTATTGAAAGTCGGATTTTAGCGTTGTAAGTCCGCATACATATTGCTGAGCCACTGGGGGGCATTACGCTTTGTTAGTTTTATTTAAAACAATTAAGCCATAATACAAACGATGACAGTTTCTAAATTTTATTGAGTGACAATCACTGGGCCCGGCATGGACAGGTGGTTAAGGTACTCGACTCGTAATCTGAGGGTCGCGGGTTCGGATCCCCGTCGCACCAAAGGTGCTCGCCCTTTTACCGGTGGAGGCGTTATGATGTGATAGTCAATCCCACTGTTAGTTGGTAAAAGAGTAGCCCAAGAGTTGGCTGTGGGTGGTGATGACTAGCTGCCTTCTCTCCTGTCTTACACTGCAAAATTAGAGACTGTTAGTGCAGATAGTCCTCGAGTAGCTTTGAGTGGAATTAAAAAAACAAAAAACAAAACAAAAGACAATCACTAGATAAGATACAACAATAAGTTTCAAGAGTACATGATATCACTATAACTGTACATTGCAGAGTGAATAATTCTACAGATCTTATACAGTTTACAACCTCCCTAACTGAAGAGGTTGAAACGCCTTGCCACAGAACTAGAAATTTGTGGTTTGATCATACAGAAATGTAATGACTTGTGAGTTTTTATGAAAACTTTCTTTACCTCCCACAGGATTTGAGTGGTACTGATGTGTGATTCTAAATTGTGATAAGTATTTAACTTCACTTTAAAGACTTATTACGCTATGTTACTCGTTAATTTATATGGCGCATAATTCTTCATTTATCCAGTAATAACGTATAACATTAAATGTACCATTCAGCTAGATAGTACTACAAAGTGGATTGATCTTAAAATGTATAGCATTAATTTTACTATTCGGCTAGATAGTAGTAGAAAGTGGATCGTTCTTGTAATGTACGACATTAATTTTACTATACAGCGGGATGTACAGGTTGGTGTGACTACCAATGTTTATCTCTCTTACACTGTTCATCCATCACCATTATTAACTTTACGTATTAGTACGGAATTAGTTTTGGATTATTTTTTAATAAGAATACACCTGTAAATTCGTGACTCGTGTGTAAAAATAATATTGCTTCACATATCGTTACTCTAGAGAACGTGTTATTTACACTATTGAAGGAGAGCTAATTTTTTTTATTGTTCTGAAAAGAATACACATTGATGGCGTCTGGCATATAGTCCAGTCTTGTGAAACGTTCTGCCAACAACGTGAGACTACAAACACTCGATTCAGTTTCGGAACAAACATACTAAGATTGTTGGAAGCCAAATAGTGATGGCTTTGTGGTGTGGCTAACAGACTGCTTTATCCAGGGTTTCGAATGACTTGGTTTGAAAGCAGTTCCATCAAAAAATGACTTGTAGCAATTTCGTCATGACTAACGAGTTACCGTTTATCCAGTGGCTTTTCACATGAATCAGGCAGATACAGTCCTTTTTTGACAAGTCATAGATCATGAAAAATTTGGAGAACTTCAAACTGTGATTCACAGCAATGGTATAACCGAGAAAAAAGTATGCGAAATATATATATAACACAGATTGAATGACCAATGATATTCTTTATATATGCCATGAGTAATCACTATATGTATGATTAACATAATAATTAACCAACGAGAATGATGGATTTAATATTTTTTAAAAATACCCCTTTTCTGTTATAGTTATAATGTCTCAAATTCTTACATATTCCAAACACCATTTAATGCACTGCATACCAGCTTAAGCCTAAAACAGTAATGCACAATGACATATGGTCTCACTGCCAGCCGTTCCCCACCGGTACAGAGGTACAAAGCTCATATTTGGTGTTCGATTCCCCTCGGTGGACTCAGCAGATAGCCCGATGTGTTTTTGCTATAAGAAAACACACACTTACTGTGAGCTACTTTAGTGGCACAGCGGTATATCTATGGATTCACACCGTTAGAAACCGGGTTTTGATACCTGTTGTGGGTAGAACACAGATAGCTCATTGTGTATCTTTGTCCTTACTTTCAAATAAAGAAACAAAGCAAACAACCTCACGGCGAACAACTTGTTTTGCTATTTATTTCAAATATTTTCTGTCTGATCCAACAATTTAAAGTTTTACAAATTAACGATGGTCGAAAGAGCTAAAAAACCGTTCGAAGACGCATGCAATCGATAATGGATCTATAACGTATTTTTAGTTTATGAACGCTTGCGCAAGTCCTATTACAGCAAGAGCGATGCAATATGACATTAATCGATAGCTGATAAGCAACTTTCTTTTGAGTAGAAATGTATTGTGTTTGACAAAAACGATTTTTATTTCGGATTTAAGAAGAAATAAAACAACTTGTAGGCTATTCTTGCCAAAGTATTTAGATATTCGTTAGTAAAATCCTTTGTTTTGTAGAACATTTATACCACAATTTTAATTTAATAAGTAAATCATACCGAGATTTGAGTGATTTAATGATATCGTATAGAAACTTGAGAAAAAAAGAAACGAATCGATAATAAATATTATAACTTCGATTTTTATTGTGTTTTTCTTATAACAAAGTCACATTGTGTTATCTATTGAGAACACCGAGGGGAATCGAATCCCTGATTTTAGCGTTGTAAATCTTTAGACTTACTGTTGCACCAGTGGTGGACAACTTTGATTTGATGGCAGTATATATGAAAACGTATCAATAAAAAACTGCTCTGACAAACACCATACCAACATTATTTATAAAATACAATGTGATAACTGCTACGACTTCTATATTGGAGAAACAAGTAGTAAAATGGAAACCAGATTCCTTACTTGTACAACAACTTAAGCCCAAAATAAACCAGTACAAAGGAACGCCTTTATACCTGTATTAAAAATAATATAATAAATAATAATAATACAAAAAATAATATAAAATTATATATTCAAACATCTAAGCACGCCCTCAACATTCCGACACTCAGTTACAAAACCCCCTTCAAACATGTGGTCAGTTTCCGGTCAGTTTCCTCTTCTTTTCTTTATGAACCTAATGATGACCGAAGGAGGTCGAAACGTTGTTCGCTCCTCCACGTAAAAAAAATTCTCAACTCAAACGAGCAGTTTTTACATATATAGTATCAATATTTATATGTTGATTATACGAAAACATATAGTGATTATATAAGGACTTATAAGAGAGTGAAAAAATTAGTCGTTTCAGACAAAACATCCATAATGTTTTATGTATACGAACCATGAAGTCTTTTAATGATTCCACCGAGAAAGTTTACTGTTTTCAATTTATCACAAGGTTTATTTTTTAGGATTTTTTGTTTTACATTTGATACACGTATTCAGTGATTTGAATAATAGAAATTAACCCGAAATTTTCATAACGTTCTTCTTCTCTAATGACAATATTTCATGCTTTGAGGACAACTAACATGTGTCATTAATCTACCTAGAATCTATCCACGACTC
The DNA here is from genome assembly GCF_004210375.1 of Tachypleus tridentatus. Classification (NCBI taxonomy): domain Eukaryota; kingdom Metazoa; phylum Arthropoda; class Merostomata; order Xiphosura; family Limulidae; genus Tachypleus; species Tachypleus tridentatus. Next base: position 38,934,928 of record NC_134826.1, read on the forward strand.
CTAACTTTCGAAAGACAAATTGTAATTTCAGGTCCTGTACCGTTCAGGATACAGAAATACCAGGTCAACAACAACAATAAAAAAGACACGAAAGGTAGTTTGACACTTGGGTTGGGATGATGCAGAAATATTGCTCACGTTTAATTTGGTTTTTGAGTTAATAAATATTAATTATAAACTTATTAGAAAATCTACAGAATTCCATCTAATCTTGTTTTTGCTTCAGTTGCAGTGAAACAATATTTCTGCCTCTAGCCACCCCTCCTGGTGACAAGGCAAGATCCTAGGGTTTATAACACTAAAGACTAGGTTTCGATATCAGCTGCGCGCAGAGCACAGATGTCCTGTGGAGAAGTTCTATGCTTAATGACACCAAAAGAAAAAATGTCATTAAGTCAGCGTGTCATTCTGTCAACTAAAATGAGCTGAAGAAGATTTTGGTTTTCTAGCAAAATGAACTGATTCTCGAACAATATTTAAGTAAGAAACACAAGCATTATTAAATGACACTATGTAACAAAAGTTATACTTTTTCTTGTTCCTGGGCAGAAAGCGTTATTTCCCAATTGCTTATGCCTAACGTAAATGGAAAAGACCTATGTTTTTCTTCAAACTTTGCTTTTGTGACCTGTGTAATGAAATTTTTAAATTTACCCATTTTCAGGACATTCCAGGTAGATTCAGTGCTGAGTAGCTGATAGAGAATTTTCTTGAACTTACAAGAATTTTCAAGAACTTTCTAGAATATTGTAGAACTTACAAGAATTTTCAAGAATACTGTACAACTTACGAGAACTCTCAAGCACCTTTTAGAATTTTATAGAACTTTCCATGGTAATATATATACAGGGAGTCACCACTCATCACCTCAGTTTAGCTCTAGTTGCCTAAGTGAACACATAGACCTATCTGATTTTATCAGAAATGGCAACAAGAAGCTGAAAGCTTTCTCCAGACGCATTCTGCTATGTGTGGCCAATTTATCAAGATAAAAGCGAAATGGTACTCTGTGGCAGCATCTGCTAAAATGTGTGTAACCTATAAGGCATATTTCAGCATGCCTGTCAGAGATCAAGACAAACCGTGGGCACTTCCTTTTACCTGCGAACACCGCAGAAAAACTCTAGAAGATAGGACGGACAATTTTTGCTTGCTTAAATAGTAATGGGTACAGTTAGACCTTTTAAAATTTAAATATCTTTTAATTTCCAATAGTGTAGAAAAATATCGCATAAAATATTTTACATGAACTTCTTACACATAATTGTGGATGAAGGGAATAATGACCATTTTCTTTACTTTTACAACATAAGCAATTAAGAAATAACACATACTATCCAGGAACAAAATTTGTGTTACATAGTGTTATCTTAACCGTTATGTGTGTGTGTGTGTATGTGTGTTCGTTTATGATGGAAAAACTGATAAACCACGATAGATTGTTACGAAACATTGTACCCATCCTTAGGGCCCCAGGGAGGGACAACGTTCGAATATAACTTTCTATGTTTGTATAGGAAGCCATAGGATTTTGCTCTGCATTATGTCTACTTATAACTGGCGATCCACTGGACAGATTATTTCCAAACCTAGCATGTACTATTAGGGCCTCCAGGAAAATGACATGGGGAGCTAGAGTTTGGAACTGACTCTCTACGGTACTAATGGGGTTCCTTTGTTTTCCACTGCATTGAACGGGTAGGTTAGCTGTTTAAATCAGCTAAAAGTAAGTAGTGCCGAACTGTTCTGACTACATCGAGGAAAGAGCATTCTTCAGAAATTGTTGTGTTTATTTGTTTGATCTTTACATTTCGCGCATAGTTACACAAAAGCTAACTGCGCTAGCCATCCCGAATTTAGTAGTGAAAGACTAGAGGGAACACAGTTAGTCATTACCACTCACTACCAACTCTTGGGCTACTCTTTTACCAACGAATAGTGGGATTGAACTTCATATTATAATGTCCCCACGGTTGAAAAGGCGAACGTGTTTGGTGTGATGAGATTCGAATCCGCGAGTCTCAGATTATGAGTCACGCGCCCCTAACCACGTGGCCATGCCGGTATCACTTCAGTAATCGTACTAAGCAAGAAAGCGAAAAATAATTCGTGCAAAATTAGTTAATTTTCAAGAGAATCCAAAGCCATACATTTAAGGGGTTGCAAAATATGCAAGGAAGGATGTTTTCCAGGACTAAATATTTCATGTTGAAGAACTTTAATTTTAAGTAGAGAAAGTTCTTGGTCTGATATATTTGGTTCCTACGAATTTCAGTGTGAGATTTACATCAAACGAGCCAAAAATATTGTTTCTAAACTCAGCTGATTTCATCCGAAACTCTTGTAGTCAGTTTTTCTTGTCTGTTAGATACGACGATGTGGCAATCGAGCATTTTAATTACCGAAACAAATTTTAAAAAAAATTAATGAACTTTGATACTTTGGAAATTCATTCAGAGTTATTGGAATATTTTGAAATAAGTTTGCGGGCATCAGAATGAGTTTTCTTTTAGAGGTAAGGGTTTCCAGTTTTGAAGTTCTGGTCAGTTATTTTGTTTTAGATACGCAGATTTGATATTCAGATACGTGAAAAGATACGTTAAAAAATGTCAATGCTTTCTTATTCCATAAAACTAAATCCTGTATTACAATTCTTAGAGAAAATAAATGAGAAAGAAATTTACCATTTTGAATGTAATATATATATATATATATATACACACACACAGTGGAATGTATGTGGAGTTACATCAGTTGATTGTTAATGTGTCTCAAAAATGCACTAATTAAAATTTTTCTAAAAACTGTTTCCATTAACTGTTAAAATTCTATCTTGTACTTCTAAGCGACTTTTTAGTAGTATGACTATTTTGTTCTTTTACTACTTTTTGGTTTGGTTTGTTTTAAATTTCGCGTAAAGCTACACGAGGACTATCTGCTCTAGCCGTCCCTAATTTAGCAGTATAAGACTAGAGAGAAGACGGCTAGTCATCACCGCCCACCGCCAACTCTTGGGCTACTCTTTCACCAACGAACAGTGGGATTGACCGTCACATTATAACGCTCCAACGGATAAAAGGCGAGCATGTTTGGTGTGACGGGAATTCGAATCTGTGACTCTCAGATTACGAGTCGGGTGTCTTAACCACCTGGTTAAGCCGAGCCGATCACTTTGAAGATGACGGGATTACGCAGTAAAACGCTGCGTTTGATTTTTTTACTTCTATTATTTGAGGATGAAATGCTGATGAGGTGAAACGTTAAATAGTTTTGCTTTTTTTAAATTTCCAATTCCAAAGAAACCTGCTCGAACTTTGTTGTCGTGAGAGCATTAGAAGAATGGCGTTGAAATCAAACTATCGGATCACTCAAATAAAAGTAGGCCGAAAATTATCACTGTGTGTTATTGTCTAACTCTTTCTTACCGGATATATTACTTCAAAATTAGAAACGGTTACACTGGGATATCCATTTGTGCAGTGCTATGCAAAACTGCACTCACTCTGATAGTGAGAAAAGACAAATGAAGTTACTCACGTATATTATATTATGTATAGTTACTGTTCGTTAGGGTGGAAACACAGCGTCAGGGGATGACAATACTTAGAAGCAGTATTGACGTATTCTCTAACTGATATGCATCCTTCTGAAGGAACCAAAAGACTGAATCCTCAGAGAAGAGAGCTTTCCGAAACCAATAAACCGTCTCAAAATTTTGGATGAACTTAAGCAAGGTCATTATGTTTCGTGTGAGGTTATACACGACTGTATGTACAAGAGTAAACATGAAATACTTTTAGTCATTTAGGCCATAGTTTCTATTTCTGATAACTGATTTCCTGTTTACCTCTAAAGAAACAAAACAATTTTTGATTTCAGATTGCGATATGTTTATAATATCTTTTACGCTGCGGAGATCGAATTCTAAGCTCTATTTAGCAATTAAGCTAACCTGGACACAACATAAGGTCTGCTACACTTCATACATTAGTACAATGGTTTTCCATCAGCCAATTGCCAGACGAATTATATAAACGTTGCACATAGGGATTTTAGGTCCGGCATGGCCAAGTGGGTTAAGGCGTTTGACTCGTAACCTAAGGGACCGGCATGGCCAAGCGTGTTAAGGCGTGCGACTCGTAATCTGAGGGTCGCGCGTTCACATTCCCTTCACGCCAAACATGCTCGCTCTTTCAGCCGTGGGGGCATTGTAATGTGACGGTCAATCCCACTATTCTTTGGTAAAAGAGTAGCCTAATAGTTAGCGTTGGATGAAGATGGCTAATTGCCTTCCCTTTAATCTTCTGCGCTAAATTAGGAACAGCTAGCGCAGATAGCCTTCGTGTAGCTTTGCGCGAAATTCAAACACTAACAAGAAATAGCTACTAAATTCTAATACATCTCCCGTCTTTGTTTATTATAAATGGCATTGTAATAAATAACTGCAGATATCTTACACAAATTAATATTTTCATGCACATAAAGTCAGCTGTAATTCTTGTTATGTAGTATTACTCTTTTCACTTAGTCTGATTATTTAAGTAAAACAGTTAGCGAATTGGTAGCAATCAACTTTGTATTACCTTTTCTACGGTACGCGGAAGTGTTTTGGAATGTCCGAGTATAGACCTTAGTCAGGGGCGGTTTGCAGTTAATACTGAAGCTGGGAATATTTTATACCTGCCACTAAAATAAAGCACAGTAAAACAAGTCTTACTTTAGGCGTCTCGAATTATATATACAGCTTTCACAGCTGAAAATACTTTGGTAACATCATTGTGCAAGACAAAGCCGAATTATTATTCCAACTGAGAACATCCGGAAACACCCACAAATCAGAATAAATCGATGCACATTTATAAACCAAGTTGCCAGACATCGATTAATGAAACTCATTTTATATTGTTTATATTCTTAAAAAAACACTGACCAATCATTAAATTTACATTAGTCTTTACTCACTGTGACCTAACGTACTCTTTTGGTTGCAAACTTTCATTAAAATGGGCGCGACATGGTCAGTTGGTTAAGGCAATCGACTCCTAATCCGAGAGTCGCGGGTTCGCATCCCCATCGCGCCAAACATGCTCGCCTTTTCAGCCGTGGGGGCATTGTAATGTGACGGTCAATCCCACTATTCGTTGGTAAAAAAGCAGCCCAAGAGTTGGCGGTGGGTGGTGATGACTAGCTGCCTTCCCTCTAGTCTTACACAGCTAAATTAGGAAAAGCTAGTACAGATAACCCTCGTGTAGCTTTGCGCAAAATACAGAACAAACCAAATTCTTAAAATGATTGTCATAGACTATTTTTAACCAGGACATAGTGGCTCATAGTATGATTCTGAGTTTTTTTTTTCAAGTACAAACATTTAGCTTATAACTTCCTCATCTCTTAACCGATTTGAGATCTACTTACAGTTTCAGACTCTTGAACTGATGTATTTGATCAGGCCCGAAATTAATTTACTCTAATCTTTCCTAAAATAATTCGAATTTGGAAGTAGACTGGATGATTGTGATGAGTAATAAAATCTAATCGTGTATACAGAAAGATAGCAAATAAAAAAGAAATAAGTTATTGCAGATTAATTGATTTTCATCCTGCCTTAAGAATTTCAAGTGTCGCGGCTATTGAAGATTCCACCTTGTTAAACCCTACATTATTCTGACTGGTACCATAAGCTGCGCAACTGGCTTCGAAATTCTCCTTAAGCAAGATAAAACATCTCAGGTCCTTTCCATTATTTCCATCGCATCATAGGGAATTTGTACAGATGTATAAATGTTAATAAAAAAAAAAAAGCCGAGATGCATAATCGCCGTGTATCTCGCGCCACGAGACGTGGCGTTATTGTAAATGACACTGAGCAGGACAAGATGACTTTGTTATAAAAAAAAAATGCTGTTTCCTATAACTGTAAGTACTTAATGACACGGCGGTATGTCTGCGGACTTCTACTGCTAGAATTCGGGATTCGATACCCGTGGTGGGTGGAGCACAGATAGCCCATAGTGTAGCTTTGTGCTTAATTTCAAACAAACCAATCCTACAATCCTATACCGAAAACCATGAAAAACGGGGAACATTTTATTTCTCAAAATCGTTTAAGAATGCTAGACCTCGTTTGACGTTTTCATTGAATCGTTACTGGATCAAATGTAGTTGGACAGACAAACATCTTGAAAATATAGAAAAGACTGATGAAAGGAGAAAAAACGTTAGTTGTATTTTATGATCTCATGCTTAAATTATTAGCAAATAATTTTGATTTGAGATGTAAGTCGTTTGAATATTATGGATTTGTGTGATCTTAAATTAATATACAGCTTATTACGTTTATTCATATTTATCTCATTTATATAATTCATTTAAAATTTGTTTTATTGTGAATTATTTATATATAACCCATACCTACTTGTACACTGGTAATGAATACCTTTAGTGAAAATATTTTTGTGTCTGTTGGCAAAACTATGAGCAAACAAAAGTATTAATGACACTGGATGTATGTAATGTTGTGGTAGAACGGAATGCATCAGAAGTATATTATTTTAACTTTGTTTGACGTCATGTAAGTAGTGCGATGCCACGGAAATTGACCGCTTTTAGGATGATTTTTTTAACAACCATTCTTGACGTGTTATCAGTGGGTCAGCGATAAGTTTACAGATTTAGAATGAAAAAATCTGGGGTCCAATTTCCAATGGTGAACAGAAAGCAGATAATCCATTGCTTAGATTTGTGCTAAAATATTCAAACAAGTCATTTCCCGACGTAAAATATTCATATACTCAGATCATAATGATGTATTCAAATTAAGGATTCAAACTTTCCAAGATGAGCATGTCCTTTGCATATAATGGGATCGAGAAATAAAGGAATACGGGTCGGATTGGGACACTAGAACCATCCACAAAGAGACTTGCAACGAGTCATTATCCAATTGTGGTAAGAAAAGTGTAGTGTTTTCTCACAGATGAGATCTCATGGGCACAAAGGTTAATGTAAATAGGCGCTGGGAAGCCATCGTCACTGCACACTAGATATATTATGGAAATCACGTAGGGAGTAATGTTGTATTTTGAACACGACAGCCTTAGAACTGAGGAGTCTAAAACCTTTTTAATACAAGATACTCAGCCTCTGTACTTATACAATTTTAAACCGCTTTAATAAATACTTATGCAACATTAGACGTCTATTGATACATTTGGAATTATTAGTTTCAGAAATTCATATTAAGTTACTAGCAAAAAAATTAACCAACAAATAATGACATAAAATCAGTTTTATAGTGAATTTAAAACAATATATGCTTCTAAAGCTTATATATTTTTAATTGCTTGTATGCAAGAAACATTCGTAACATCTTTTACACGCTTTGCAACTTACGTTTTTTCATGTATTTATGACAGGGCTATTCCTGAAATTGTAATTTGATTAACCAGAAATATTTCAGTTAAGTAAGATATATCTAGTTTATTAATGCCCAAAACGCAAACTATCATTTTAAACTTCTTGTAGATCGAAAGGTCAAAGTTTTGATACATGATTCTGCTCAAAATGACTCATACTTTAAGCTGTGGTTGTATCAAAAACGTTATGATTATTCTAGTTATCTATTTCAAAAAGCAAGACAAATCATTGTATCGATGAGTGCTGCTGAAAGACCCCCTTATGGTCAGTCGCTCAAAATTAAGGACAGCTATAGCTGAACCTATTAGTTTCTTACTTGGTTGTTTACAGCTGAGTTTACCAGTTTCTTACTTGGTTGTTTATAGCTGAACCTACTAGTGTCTTACTTGGCTGTTTATAGCTGAACCTACTAGTGTCTTACTTGGCTGTTTATAGCTGAACCTACTAGTGTCTTACTTGGTTGTTTATAGCTGAACCTACTAGTTTCTTACTTGGCTGTTTATAGCTGAACCTACTAGTGTCTTACTTGAGAATCAACATTACCAAAGTCACTCTCAATATCTTGAGAGACACACTAGTGGCAAAACTCGAATGTTAAAGGTAATACATTTTCTTACAACAATGATTGAATCGCTCCAGTATCACGTAAAATACGAATGGGCAGGAGATCAGTAGTATCATTTGTTAAAGACACAGAATCAACAGACAAAAATGGTCTAAATTCCTTCCTAACTACGTAAGCCTTTTTTATCAGTAGTCAAATCAATAACATCGTCCATAAGTGGACACAACCACACTTGGTGTTACCCCTTCTTTCTTTTTCAAACTCCAACGATCGGACATAACATGACCAGGCTTTCTACAAAAATAACAGACAGTCTTTCATGGTTTTGATAAAGTTTTATAATGACTATTTGAAGATTTCTTGTCACCAGAGCTGGAGTTTTGGAAGAATCCTCAATTTTAGTGGATTGGACAGTTACTCTTTTTTGATGAGAAGACAGGAATTTCGTTTTATGAAAAATGGTTTTATGTTTTAAAGTGTAATAATCTAAAAGAGCTGCACCTTCCTGTAATGTTTCAACTTTCATCCAAATAGTTTAAGGTCGTCAATTGTCCAGTGTTTAAATTCCTCAATTTGACATAATTGTCTTATTTTGTCAAAACTGTTGCTAATATGCATAGATTACAACATCGATCAAAGTGAACCTCTTTCTTTCATGGATGAATTCCATATAAGTTTGGCTATTTTACTTGCAGTAACCTCGAAAATTTTGGCAATAAGCCTGCGGTACTATTTTGTAGACGTTAAGGATAGTTGCTTTAACCTTGTTATAATCTGTACAATCTTCTAAAAAGAGAACAGCATCAGCTTGCTGTGCTTTACCAGTCAAAACGTTGTGTAAAAATAATGAGAATTTTTCGCTTGGCCACCTCATACTTTAGGCAACATTTTCAAAATATTTATAGTTTTGTTTCTTTAGTTTCGCGCAAAGCTACACGAGTGCTATCTGCGCTAGCCATTCCTAATTTATCAGTGTAAGGCTAGAGGGAAGACAGCGAGTAAAAAACTACTCTTTTTACCAACGAATAATAGGATAGGGATTAACCGTCAACTTATAACGCCCCCACAGCTGAAAGGACGAGCATGTTTGGTGTGATGAGAATTTGAACCTCCGACCCTCAGATTACGAGTCAAGCGCTTTAACCACCTGGCCATGTCGGGTGAATCAACTTTACTTACTTTAATACACTGATTGAGTTCAAAGTTCTTGTTTTGCTTTGGTCGGTCAGAGTTGATTTTAATTTATATTTCTTTCAGCCTAGTTTTCTTTTCGGCTTCAATATTGGCTTGTTCGGCCACGAGACATTTATTTTCTCTCTTCGTTTTGCTACGGGCTTGATCTTTCTCTTTTTCGGCTTCGATACAAGTTTGCTCTTTCTGAGCTTCAATATGGGATTGTTCTAACTCGATTTATTTGACTTTAAATGGATTTCGAATTTATCTTTATCACTCAACTCCGAATGGTTAGTAGAGACATTAGAGTATTCCCCTAATGCTTCCTCAGATAACAAATCATCATCGTCTAATATTTCAACAATACGCTTCTTAGTTTATTTGCTATTATTGATTTTTTAATCTCTAATTCTAAAATTTTGACAATTTTGGGTAATTCACTTTTATTATACTTTTCTAGTTGTTCGACGGGGAGTGATTCAATAAAATCTTGATAATCAGACATGATCGAATCTTATTGGCTCTGATAATAATAAAATGAATTATAATTTCAGGTTTAATTTATATTGAATTTTGTCACTGATTCACGGCCTGGTATAGCCAGGTCGGTTGAGGCGTGCGACTCGTAACCTGAGAGTCGCGGGTTCGCATCCCCGTCGCACCAAACATGCTCGCCCTTTCAGCCATGGGGGTGTTATAATGTGACGGTCAATCCAACTATTCGTTGGTAAAAGAATAGCCAAAGAGTTAGCGGTGGGTGGTGATAACTAGCTGCCTTTCGTCTAGTCTTACACTGCAAAATTAAGAAGCGGTAGCGCAGATAGCCCTCGAGTAGCTTTGCGCGAAATTTAAAACAAATTCTGATTCAGATCTCGGACACGAGTCCCTAATTTGTTATTTATGTTTTATAATTTATTTCGGACGAACCCCAGTTTATTATGCTACGTATTATAATTTATTTGGGACGATTCTCCAATTATTATATTATTTGTTTTACGTATTACGATTTCACATAATTTTAATTCAGAAGGTAATTAAATGTCGACAAGTATCAAATCTATAATGCAGTGGTACCTCGGTTCTCGAACTTAATCAGTTCCAGAAGGCTGTTCGAAAACTGAATCAATTTTTCCCCTAAAAATACTGTAAATAAAATTAATCCGTTACAGACCTCCAGAAATTACGCATTAAGAAGCATTTTAAGTAAATATATTGCTTATTTATACCTGTACAATAATACTTACATGCATAAAGTCAACCACAAAAACTATAAACACAATACAAAAACAATAAATGAAAATTTAACTGCACTTCACCTGTGTTGAGGAGAGCTCATGGCATAAGTGAAAGGTGGTGAGGAACGTGGAGAGTAGGAGGGTTATTATTGTTTGGAAGGGGTGTCATCTTCCATAAAAACGTCAGGTAACTCTACTTCTGGGGTTCTTTCTCTTTTCTGTCTCTTTGCACCGCTAAAACCTGCTTGAGACTCACTGGACCTATTTCTCACTAAAACCTTGTGTCATGAGGTTTGTTTTTGCCTGCATTTTAAAATGTTTCTGAAGTAAGACATGGCATTGTCATTGAAAAGGTTTATGCTGCGGTTTGCTACAGCTTTGTCAGGGTGAAAATTTTCCACAAAACTTTGTAACTCTCCCCATTCTCCACACATTTCCTTGATTCGTGAACTAGGAACATCCTCCTTTCCCTCTTCCTCATCTGAAGTTCTTCCGTGGTGAGCTCAGTGTTGTGGTCTTCCACCAACTCCTCCACATTATCACCACTCACATTCAAGCCCATACACTTGCCTAGTGAGACAATATCCTCGACAACAGGCTGAGCCTCAAAGCCTTCAAAGTCTCTATCTGCTACTGAGTCTGGCCACAATTTCTTCCAGGCTGAGTTCATGGTCCTCAAAGACACTTCCCTCCAGGCTTTGTCTATGATCCTCAAGCAATGAGGATATTAAAATTATTTTTCCAGAACTTTCTGAGGGTTAACTCCATGTCAGAGGTCACTTCAAAGCACTTTGAAACAGTGATGTGTTGTAAAAGTTCTTAAAGTTCGATATGACCCGCTGGTTCATGGGCCGAATGAGAGGAGTCGTGTTAGGGGACAAGAGCTTCACCGTAATGAAACTGTACTCCTCCACCAACCCGTTCTCCAAGCATGGTGGGTGAGCAGGTGCATTGTTCATCACAAGAAGGGCCTTGAGTGGCAACTGTTTTTCCGTGAGGTAATTCTTTACACTTGGGGCAATACACTTCATGGGCCCACTCCATATAAAATTGCCTGGTTACCCATGCTCTACTAGTAGCCTTCCACATGACATTTAGTTAACTCTTCAGGACATTATTTTTCTTAAAAACCCTCGGGCTCTCAGAATGGTACACAAGCAAAGGCTTAAGTTTTAAGTCCCCACTTGCATTACTATATAACAATAAAGTTAGTCTGTCCTTCACTGGCTTGTGTCCTAGCAGTGACTTCTCCTCCTTGGTGATGTAGATCCTCTTTGGCATTTTCTTCCAAAAGCGGCCTGTCTCATTACAGTTGAACACTTGTTGGGGAATAAAACCCTCAGGTTCTACATAGTCCTTACATTTCCTAACAAATTTATCAGCAGCGTCTTTATTAGAACTGGCACCCTCCATATGCCTGACCACACTATGTATGCTACTTCTCTTCCTAAATTTTTCAAAACATCCGCTAATAGCCTTAAAGGCATCACTTGTATCAGCACTCGTTTCAGAGGTGATTTTCAGGAGGTCAGCATGCAACTGTTTTGCTTTTTCACAAATAATGGACTCAGAAATGCTATCACCAGCTAATTGTTTTTCGTTTACCCAAATCAACAACAGTTTTTTCTACCTCTTCCATTATTTGTGATCTTTGTTTCGTAAGCACTGTCACTTCTTTTGCAACATCAGCTCCTTTGATGACCTCTTTATTTTTTAGTGAGGTGCAGACCGTAGGCTTCGCCATACCAAACTGTGTAGCAAGGTCAGACACGCAAACACCACTCTCATACTTCGCTATGAGATCTTTCTTCACCTTTATTGTGGCTCTAACAACTTTTATTTTTGGTTTGCTGCTTTTATTATCCTTCTTTGACCCCATGGTGGCTTATTTAATCAGAATATTTAGAAAAAAAAGAAAACGAGAACGTTCATAGCAGATTTTAGCGGGGGTGTGGACTGAGCGACAGGTGCGGATGAAATGTTTTGGGCAAGCTTGGCGTGGGTCGAAAATGGTCCAAGGGTCATTCGGACCATCAATTGGGTTATTTTGTGGGTTCGGGCCACGACAGCTTGGTTCGGGAACCGAGTTTATGTTCGACAACCAAGACATTTTTCTCTCAAGCAATATGTTCGAAAACCGAAATGTTCGCGAAGGGAGTCGTCTGAGAACCGAGGTACCACTGTATTTGTCAACAAGATTATTATACATAACTTTCTTTTTTAACAGGGATATATTTTAATACACAAAAAACAACAACAATGCAATTCATAATAAATGTTATTACCAAAAGCTATTATAAACGATACTTGAGCTTTCCAAACACACAGACAATACTGAGCCTCATATCCGGTCTAAGTTTGTTTGTTTGTTTTTGAATTTCGTGCAAAGCTACACGAGGGCTATTTGCGTCAGCCGTCCCGAGTTTAGCAGTGTGAGACTAGAGGAAAGGCAGCTAGTCATCTCTACCCACCGCCAACTCTTGGGCTACTCTTTTACCAATGAATAGTGGGATTGACCGTAACATTATAATGCCCCCACGACTGAAAGGGCGAGCATATTTGGTGCAACGAAGATTCAAACCCGCGACCCTAAGAGTATCCGTTCTTGAACTGAATATTTTATTAGTGATCCAATTCCATGACGAGCAAATTAATTCTGAGTTGATATTGTCACACCTCGCTTAAGATGCTTGCTTTATTTGTCTTATATCGCATACCTTTTATTATAGGAGATATTTAATGTCCGTATAGAAATACTAATCTCCGTAGTTGAACGATTTGTAATGTTCGAAATCTATAACGCTTGTGGTCAAAGTCTGTAGTTTTTTCCAATTAATAAGCGTTAATCTCAATTATAACTTCTGATGTCTATAGCACACTGATTGTAGCTGATCAATAATATTCTGGCGCGCCGGTTTTATATAGCAATCACGTGAATTTCTCGAAGTTTCAACAATGTTCAAGTACGCCAGCGTTTTCGTAAAACAAGTTTTGTTGATTTCTATTCTTAAGAATATTCTACAAATTTCGTGAACAGGCAGGACTTGCGCAATATACAACCATGAATATACGTCATCTGCAAAAGCAAATACTACACTGAAACAAACGGAGGTATTAAAATAAATGTAAAACAGTAAATCCGTTACAGGTTTAACAAGAAAATTTATTGTCCCAGTGTTGAAAATTGGAACTAATCGTTTGTTGAATATCGTGTAATGGCTATCTGTGCCACTCTGCACTTATATACAAATGACAGTCTAGAGAGAAGGCATCTAGTCAACACCACCCACTGTCAGCTCTTGAGCGATTCTAATCGAATAGTTGACCACCGTATGATAATGCCCACACAAATGAAAGAGCAAATCTTCCTATTTGGACCAGGATATTTCAGGCCTCCCCTTAAAAAAAAAGGATATATTAAAAAAAACTTCTCCAATTAATTTACTATGAAAAATACATTTGGCAATAAAGATGCCCAATGTGTAACGGTTTATGATAATCTGATTTATCTCCCAGTGGCACAGCGGTATGTCTGTGGACTCATACTGCTAGAAACCGGGTTTCGATATTCGTGATTGGCAACGCACAGATATCCTTTTGTGCAGCTTTGTGCTTACATACAGAAAAAACAAATCATGTTATATTTTAGTGTTTTTTTGCACCTCCAGTCACGTTGCTATAAATGACTGTTGCTTGTAAGTAAGCACAAAGCAATGCAATGGGCTATCCGTTCTTTACCCACCACGGCTATCGAAACTCGGATTCTAGCGTTATAAGTCCGCAAACATGCCACTGGGGAGTGTAAATGAGTGGCTTCATTAATTTATAGAAAGTTAAATTTTAGTTATAATATATTTATAATTAGTTTATTTTAACCGGTAGTGCCTAATAAGTCATTATAAAACTTTATAGATCAGATTTTCATTGTGAGTTTTGCACTGAGAGACTGAGAGGAAGGTAACTAAGCAACAGGATCATCTATAACTCTCAGCTTGCTTTTGACCAACTAAAATAATGGGATTTAATCGGAATTATTATAATTCACATATGGCACCAAAGTACAGAGCGGGCTTTTATGGCAATGTGACGAATGGATTATATTTCCTTAATTTTTACCTTAATTGGATATTATTCTAGGTTCGAAATCAATGCGAATGTTAAAATCATTTATTCGTTTATTATGAAAAACAAGTGGAAAATATAGTGCTATGCCTTACTCTTGAAAGTCAATAAAACTTAATTTACTTGGGGATCTGTGCTATTGTCACTTTGTTATTCGAGATACGCCCTTATGTCAGTTTCTTCGTTTTAAGAACCACAAGTTTCCGTTGTACAGGTAAACAGATCTGGTGACTGTGAAATGAAATCGTCTCAGTTTCGGCTGTAGTAAAGAATATTTGCAATCTTCTGTTTCGAAACCATGGAAAGCAACTTAACTTATGATTTGAGACTATAATTTTTGTACATGTGGATAAAACATGTCTATGATAATTTAAATGACTAACATTACATTATTAATTGTAGAATTTGTGTTCTTTTCAGTGTGTCAGATTAATATTAGTTGGTCTGAGCGTGTAAGAAAAATTAAAAGAACATGAGGTAAAAACACATATAAAAATATGTAATACGGTATGGAAAATAACGCCCGAGTGAAATTTTAAAAAATCAATATCTCATTTGTTATGTAAACGATCGAAATATGTTGGTGTGAAAATTCACGTCTGTTTCAGCGCATTTCTTTCTTGATAGCCACCTTTAAAACACAGTATCTTCATTTCGCTTACAGCGGTGATAAAGTGGTCATGGAAACAATGAATCAATCCATATGAGCTGTGTCTGTTTCATTGGAACTAGTCTGGAAGTATATATGTCAGTTAAAAAACTCCGTTCGCTACTAGTTTGTAAAGGTTGATTTAAATACACAACGAAAAAGTTATAGGCACGTTACCAGGAGACTGGTCTATACAATAGAGTGATCAGACAGCCTTGAAATGGTCCTAGAAGATCAACTACAATATAGAGTAACATTGCCTACATATCATGGCGCTTAGAAATCGCCAGTCTACTGCTTATGGCTAGTCAGTAAAAGAGATTTGGCTCCAAGTCGAGAAGACGTGTCTTAGTCTAATCATCTAATAATATAGTACTTGAGATCACAGAAAATAGTAGCGACACACCACTGGGCAACTATAATTTCTTCATATATGAGTTAATATTTCATGTCTCTATAAACAAACCACGGCTTTTGTGTGAACAGCCGGAAGAGAATAATAAGTTCAATGCATCATGTTGATTATTACTATTTCAATGGCAAAATATTATGATACGGGAAGACATGAACAGTAACAAACGTGTGAGATCCATTTGTACAGCTCTTTACAAATGCAATTGGACCATAATTTGATTTGATACAAAAACTAGTTAGTATATCAATGGTTGCGATTGCAAAGAATCAGTTAGAATAAGAGCTTACAGAGATCGTGAACCACCAGCAATAAATTCTGGGACGACTCTGGGATCTTCTGGAAAGCCGTATTCGTAAACACATGGACCCTTTATGCGACATCAGAAAATCTTGGTTTGCACTGACTGAGGAATGGGGACATTAATGTTCATAACGTCGTTCACTGTCTGAAGTCCACTTGGCGACCTCTTCTATAGGTTGTAGCTATTTAGATTTTTGTCAATACGAACGATTGATTAAATGTTTTCGATGAACAAATGGTGGCTTTAGAGTGTAATATAAGTTTAGCTCTGTTGTAATTTGGGTTGAAGAATATTTTAACATATTGGCCCTTTACTTTATTGGGCAGTTTATTTATGTTTACTTCCTATATGATGAAAGACAAAACGTTAGAACTTCAGAATGTTTTAGCTGAGATTGAACTTACAGATATAGCTAATCCCACTTTAATTAAACCTTTAAAATAAGTTTCCAAATTAAGAAGCCAAAAGTAATTCATGTAAATTAATTCACTATATTCTACATTACCCTCTGTTCTTGTCAAAGCAAAATGTAGCCGACTTAATGGATTTGCTGATCTCAGTATTCTGTAGTAAGTGTTAATAGGAATAAGTTTCCTTTCCCTTCACTATTGTCCCTCGGGAACTTTAAGTAATGAGTGAGCATGAGCAACGCCATGATGCATTCGATTAAAATATCATACGAGAATCGTTCTAACTATAATGATACCATTAAATGGTGTATGTGAAACAGGTATCCTAGTGAGAATACGATAACATGATTTTCCCAAATCGTATTAGTGCTCTCATACAATTTTTACGGTTTCTGTTATTATAACATCACTATATAATCACACATTTCCAACAACCTTGCAACGTTGGAGAGTGTTGCAATGTTTAATTATATTCAAAAATAATAATAACATCTACAGTTTTCTATTATTGCTTCCATCGGTGGCTTTCTTATCTGTTTAAAGTTAAGCACAAAGCTACCAAATGGGCTATCTCTGCTCTGCCCACCACAGGTATCGAAATCCGGTTCCTAGCGTTATAGATCTGCAAACATATTGTTCTCCCACTGAAGGGCGCGCCGGTAGCCCAACGATAATTTGTGGGCCTGTTATATTAAAAAAAAAAACGGGTTTGATATCTGCGGTGGGCAGAACACATATAACCCATTCTGTGGTTTTGTGTTTAACAAGAAACAAACTTTTAACCTTTATATTTCTAAATAATGAATATTTTTCTGCAATTATTTTTTAAGTTGAATAATATTAGTTGATCTCAACGAAACAAGTCCATGCCATGCAGCAGCCTCATTAAATAATATATATATATTATTTATACACACATACACATGCATACAAATATTTAGTAAGTTTTATATTAAAAAAAACTGGAACTTCACCCTATGCCATCGCATCCGGTCATGGTCTGTCTGACGACTGTTATCCTGAAACTAGCTTTTAATCCAAAAGTTCCATGAGCCATCTAGGTTCGAATCCCCGTCACATCTTTCAACCGTGGGGGTGTTATAATGTGACGACCGATCCCACTATTCGTTGGTAAAAGAGTAACCCAAGAGATGGCGGTGGATGGTGATGATTAGTTACCTTCCCACTAGTCTTACACTGCTAAATTAGAGATGACTAGCGCAGATGGTCCTCGTGTAGCATTGCACGAAATTCAAAACAAACCAAACCTAATTATGAGTTGGTAGACTAGAGTGAAGGTAGCTAGTCGGAAGTACTCACTCCCAACTATCTGATTGAGCGGTGGGACCTGACCACCCATTTTATAGTACACTAAATACTTCAACCCAATTATGCGGCCCATGCAATTTTGTATGTACACTTCAACTGAGCTGTCTGCCTGTCTGTGATCTTTATTGTAGTTTAGGTCTAATAGACCTGGAAAGTTGAAGTGCATTTGATCTCTTCCTCCCTTGTGGTAGATTGTAACCGGTTTCTGGAGAATATTATTACATTTACTACATGAGGATCACACTTACTTTGACCGCTTTCAAAGCAATGCCCATGTATGTAATCGCAGCAATATTCATGTAAATAAGCATAAAAAACCGTTTGTTTCTTATTGCGAAAGTTCTAACAACTGCTGCTGATTTCTTCTCTCTCGCGCGAGGTGTTGAATCATAGAATTTTGTGCTAATGTTGTTAATTGACTTTTTGCCATACGTTTCCATACAGTAAGTGAATTATTTCTTCCCTTTATGTCTCACGTTTCTTCGCGGTATCTGAGACTTGCAAGACAACGTCTCGCTCAGATTCAGACTATTCTTTGGACGTAGGAAACAGCATTGAGTCTGATGAGATACGCGGTGAACAGAACATAAAAAGTAAAAAGAGGCTATATTTGTATCAGCCACAGTGCAGTGCGCGGAATGTGGACTTACTTGTTTTTACAGTTTAGACATGAAAATCTCCTGGCCACGTCTAGCCTTGATGTAGATTGTAATAAATTAACTTGTAATAACGCTATCGTTTGAGCTGCATCTTTCTGTTTGGGTCAATGGACTTCCAACATTAAAGTCTGGTGGACAGAGCATAGATAGCTAATGATGAAGCTTTGCGCTAAGACAAAGTTGTTGTTTATAATTAAGCACAAAGCTATACAAAGGGCTATCTGTGCTTTGCCAACCATGGGTATCGAAACCCAGTTTTTAGCATTCAACTCCACAGACATGCCGCTATGCCACAGGGGGCATGCTGAAACAAACGAAACAGTTAAGATTTGTGTAGAACAACCGATCAATGGCAGCCATTTTGAAACTTGGAGGGGAGGGCACGAATAGATTTTATCATAAGGAATTTGAATTTAAACCAAGATATCTGGTAGCTGTTATAAATATAATGACTTTTTTTTAAGTTCTAGTTTTCAGTACAAATGTCTTTGGTCTGCTGTATGTATAATGTTTTTAGAGTATGTTTGTGTTCTGGTAAACATAAGATTATTTATATTGTTTCTTTCAATATTTTTTTATATTTCTATGAAGATCACTGTTTACTTAAACGATCCATATACTGTTGTTAGTTTAATGCATTATTTTTGATCATCCAAAACAAATTTTTTTTCCAAAATATTCGCCATTATGAATATATTTTATAATGTTTAAGCTCAGTACAGTACTACATCTCATTACGAATCTTGAAAAAAAAAGTTATACTTCGTACCAAATTTTAAGACGAACATAAAAATGGAAACTTTTAGAAATGCCATTAAAAACTCGGATGTGAAAGTATCAACCTTAATGTCGAGTTTTAAACTCAACGACTTTGTGGTAGAATATTAAAGTGTTAAAAATTATTTGAATACAAAGTTTTAATTCAAAATCGAGAATTAAATCAAATACTTGGTTTGAATTCCGCGCAAAGTTACGTGAGAGCTATCTGCACTAGCAGTTCTTAATTTAGTAGTGAAAAACTGAAGGGAAAGCAACTAGTGATTACCACCCATCGACAACTCTTGGACTATTCTTTTACCAAAGAATAGTGGGACTGACGAAACATAATAACGCCTCCACAGCTGAAAGGACAAGCATGTATGGTGGGACCGGGATTCAAACCCATTACCCTCTAATCACGTATAAATTAGCGTATCAGGCCACCGTATAAATGGTACTAATCTATACAAATAATATGCTTAATAATCTGTCTGCAGCTTTTCTCGGAAATTTCTCTATTAGACGCTAAAATCTCATATCGCTGGAAAGTCCTTTGTTCGAGGAGTTCAGATTGCATATTGGTTTTCAGTTTAAAATCCCTTTACCTGTTTTTTTTTTTCTTAGTCACATTTTTCAATGCAACAAGTGTAGTACAACATGGCACAATGTTTTTGTCATCACGAGACGACTGATTTCAATTTCAATTTTTGTTTTTCATTTGCAGTGTATATTACACAAAAAATACCTAACCCATGCGTAATTTCCTAAAAATATGAACGTTACACTAGTTGCAATTTACATTGGCTTCCTGGACTTATTTAGGCTTAAAATACTCATGGACAATACGTTCAAAACTATGTGTTTATCACTTTGTAAACATGTATTCAGATGTTTCTGGATATTCAGCTAAGTTTGTCTTCATTAAATCTACACATTTACTTTACTTTGCAGTCATGTAGCTCGTGTTCATCTTTAGTACTGATTGTTTTGTTTCATACTTTGTACACTAATATAAATATTATTGCCTAATTTTATCGTTTACTTTTCGTGTAATTTTATTAAATGACGTTCCTACCTTTAGTATTATTAAATAAAGTTTGTTTATCTCACAGCTCAATTTTTATAAATAGACTAGGATTTATTAATCTAACACATAACACCTGGAAGAAAGCGTAGCCAAAATAGTGTGCGTGGAAATGATAGAATAAGAAAAATTCAAGCGAAGGGCATGAACTTATTTTAAACGTTTTGTGAATTACGACTAGTGAAGAATAAAAAATTCAGAAGAGCTAGAATCCTATAATATTGGGAGAGTAATGTACAAAATAAATCACTAGAAGGTATAACACTGAAATAGAAACGAGATTATTTTACACATTGACTTTTTTGTTGTTGTTGAATTTCACGCAAAGCTACACGAGGGCTATCTGCGCTAGCCGTCCCTAATTTAGCAGTGTAAAACTAGAGGGAAGAGAGCTAGTCATCACCACCCACCGCCAGCTCTTGGGCTACTCTTTTACCAACGAATAGTGGAATTGACTGTCACATTATAAAGCGCCCACGGCTGAAAGGGCGAGTACGTTTGGTGTGACGGGGATTCGAACCCGCGACCCTCACATTACGAGTTGAACGACTCAACACATCTAGCCATGATGAACCACATTGACGTCGTGAACAACTGCTCTTCTTCAGAACTGATGCAACCGTAATTAATAACACATGTCATTAAGAACGTGTGTTTTCGAGTAAATGTACAATTCGAGACAAACAATATTCACTTAACAATAGAAAAAAAATGGAAGTAATACAAATTAAACAACACAGTAGATGAATAGCCTGGATAAAAATTATAAAAAGCAACAGAATTGTTCCGGCTGACAATAAAACCACTTAAAGAAGGAAAACCGTTCTATAACTCCAAGAGGTTGTTTGGTTTCTAATTTAAAAATCGATTTATGTTCGTCTCTTTTGTTCCTGTCAGGTAGTGCATGTTTGAGAGCTAATACTGGTAAATTAGCTAGGGAATAGCGGCTCGAATTAACATGTATAGGTTCTGGAAGACCAAGACTTTTATTTCTTGTTTGTTGAAACTGTTCACAGGATCGACTCCTACACGAAGTTTCACCAGTGTATAATTTATTGCACGTAGATCAAATTACGCTGTAGTTGGGACATATTGAGACGCATGTGGATTACTGTTGTACGTAAAAGGTTAGTTTAGGTCCTGATACTGACGTTCCTGAATCAATAAAATCGTAAGTCACGCAGGTAGATCGATTGCAACGTATTTTGCATTTATGTTGTGTTGATACGTTTTTCATTATTTTCTAATTTTGGGTGAACTATTAAGTCTTTAAAGTTTTGTTCACGTCTGCAACAGGTTAGAAGCACATTGGAAGTCCCTCGGTGGTACAGCGGTAAGTCTACGGTTTTACAACGTTAAAGATAGAGGTTCGATTCCCCTTTGTGGACTCAACAGATAGCTTGATGTGGCTTTGCTATAAGAAACCACACACACACACATGCATATTGGAAAAGACGTTTAATGTGGTAAGGTAGTTGAGAAGAAGGTTGAAATTTCGTTACTTTGTTTTGAATTTCATGCAAAGCTACTCGAGAGCTAGCTGCGCTAGCCGTCCCTAATTTAGCAGTGTAAGACTAGAGGGAAGTCAGCTAGTCATCACCATCCCTTCGGCTATTCTTTTACTAACGAATAGTGAGATTGACCACACCTTATAACAATCCAACGGCTGAAAGGGTGAATATGTTTGGTGTGACAGGAATCAGAACTCGCGACCTTGGATTACGAGTCAAGCGCCCTAACCACCTTGCCATACCGTGCCATTGAAATTTGGATGTGATAGAGTCGTTAAGAATAACGTTATAATATATGATAGGATACAGTCATTGAGTAGAGCGTTAAAATGTAGTATGTGAGAGGGACATTCAAAAGAACATTAATATGTTGGATGTAATAGAGCCATTAAGGGTAACATTAAAAGTTTAATGTTATAGGGCCATTGAGTAGAACGTTAAAATTTTGGATGGGAAAGGGCTATTGAAGGATATAGGATATATGCGTAAGTTAGGAGGGTGATAAGACATAACTAAAGGTATATGATTCGTTGTTACTGTTTTAGGCTTGACATCTAGAACGTCTTGTAGTAAGTGTTCAGAGCATTTGATTTGGCTCTGGACAAGACACTGAGATTAGCCACTTTAAATAAACAATTCAGACATTTGATTAAAAGCTATTTGGAAAGTGATTAAATGCTGAAGAGTTTCAGAAACTGAGTTTTAGACATTCCATTACTTGTCTTAGCAGGATGAAAGAACGTATGTCTTTAAAATGAATCGCTGTCTGTAGTTTAATAACGGATTAATGTATCTATTTTGTAATGTTTATATCAAGGAAAAAACGCTACTATTCCTGGACTATGTGGAAATTCCGGACAAAATGTAAGAAAATTATTGTGTAACTTCTGAATTATGCTGTTAAATTCCAAAAAGATATCATCAGTGAATCTTCTTAAATGTACTAGTAATCAGATTAAATGAAGTGATTTAGACATATACCCCTTCTGTTTGATGTTGGATACTGTATTTCTCCTTTGTGGAGAAAATGTCTTAAAGCCAGGATAATATTGTTATGAGGGATGAACATTTAATCATTGCTATGTAGAATGACCATGTAACTATTGTTGTGAGAGTCGACCAAATAAAGATTGATATCCTGTTGGTGCTATTTATCATATCGACAACGTTAGGACTATCTTGTACGAAGGGTTGAAGTTGAACCAACAAGACATTACAGGTTCGAGCAACAAGTATATATAACTAAACGGCTTGGGTTGTTAGGTTTGTGTACTTCAGGCAGCATATAAATGGACGTCCATTTTGGATGTTATTAATAAGCAAGAATTTCAGAATGCTAATTTTTTCAACAAATACAAGTTTCTTTTTCTTTCTTTCACAAAACTCCAGTCTAATTCCAAACTTAACAACTTCATAACTTTGTTACATTATTCATCAACATTCACGTGCCATTCGAATTCCCATCCCTCTAAAACATGATCACCCATTTAGCCGCGGGGGCGTTAGGGCGTTGTAATATGACGGTGAACCTCAATATTCGTTGATAAAAGAGAGAAGTCCAAGAGTTCGCTGTGGGTGGAGATGACTAGCTACCTTTCTTCTAGTCTAGCACTACTAAATTAAGGACGGCTAACTGAGATAGCCGTCGTGTAGTTTTACGCAACATTCAAACTAAACCAAGAGACTGGAATTCGCCAATATTATATTCACATTTACCAGGCGAAGTATTTAAGACATTATCTTACAGTGTAATCAGTAGTGACTCTTTAAACTCCAAAATCTAGTGAGATTTTACTATTGTTTAAAATTATTCCACTACACACGACACGTTATTTAAACATTTGGGTACTAACGTCATTTAAATTTGAAAGAGCAAAGGCGTTTTCTGTATCGCTCGTGTGTTTTCATTATCGAGAACTATTGGTGATCTCAAACGTTTTAAGATTTTAATACTCAGAAATTTGATTCCAAACTGGTATTAACCTGCTCCACAGCTACCATTTTGTTGCTTTTGTTTTAAATAACATTTTATTTGCAAGATTTTTTGTGTTAAAGATCTTTTCCTTTTGAAATTTCTACCTGATAATGAATTATTTTGTAAACGCGCTACCAGAGAGAGGCCTGACATGACCAAGTGAGTTAAGGCGTTCGACTCTTATTCTGAAAGTTGCGGGTTTGAGTCCCCGTCGCACCAAGCATACTCGCAATTTCAGCCGTAGGGGCGTTATAATGTAACGGTCTATCCCACTATTCTTTGGTAAAAGAGTAGCCCAAGAGTTGGTGGTGGGTGGTGATGACTAGCTGCCTTCCATCTAGTCTTACACTGCTAAATTAGGGACGGCTAGCGCCGATAGACCTCGAGTAGCTTTGCGCGAAATTCAAACAAACCACCAGAGAGATGTTTTCACTCACTAGTGGCTCTTTTTAAACGTTTCAGCCGACATTAATTCCTGGTTAAAAAGTTTTCATAATATCAACGTCTTTTAAAAAAAGCCAGCACAGTAATTACTATTTTTTAAAAATATGACTTAATATTCGCCCTACTTTTAGAACATTCAGTAACTCAGTTATAATTCTGGTTGGTAGTGATTTATATTTTTTATGTTTGGTCCGATAATGGCATTTTATTAAAAAACACATTCAGTAACTATCAACAAGTTCTGATTAAAGCAAGCTATCTATATAGATGTGAACTAAATAAAATAAACAAATTATATAGCTAGTTTAATATACTGATATAATTAAGATTACGTAATGTTACAAAAGGAAAAAAAAGCACATAATAATTAGAAAACACAGATGTTACGTCCAGAATGTATTCGTGTGGAATAGAATGAATGCTAGTTTCATTCTTTGATCACTTGAGGTACGTGACGATTGAACAGGATAGATGATTGAAAGTTTCTGTTTGATAAGCCTATATCCTGTTGAAATCGTTTTCAAACGGCGGTTCTTCTTGTTTATATCCTTTAGTGTTATCAAACGGAACATGAACACTTTTTTATCACAGACCGTTGTGCTTATAGTTTTTATCTGCTACAGACGCCGCGCTTTGCTTATCACGGGTAGGATACGACTTGTTCCAGGTTTCTTTAAGAATGGTCCTTTGTATCTCAAATTGATCCATATTTTTTTATCTGAGTGTATGTATAATTTGTGATAGAAAGAACTGCAAATAATCTTCCCCAAAACAATCGGTTTTTGATGGCATTGCATTAACTTCACACAGTTTGAAAATATAGCTTTTGCAGGTTTCATTCCAATGTGACATTATATCAACTGTGTTTCTCATCATGTAGCTGCTGATCTGTGTATTCATACTCGTTTTAATATAATGTTCTTCATCAATTCTGTATATTACGTAAATATTTAATATCAAAATAATTTAGTCACTTAGGTTAGGAGTTTGTATTTTTCAGTTCACAACACTGTTACATGTAATATTAATTCGATGATAAATTATGACACTCAGTTTATTCGAACATATCTTGTGAGATACAGACACGGAGGTGCAAAGCAATGCAAGGAAAACAACTTTGCTAACAATTACAACTAGTTCAAAAATAATTTGTTAGATGGCGCTAGCATAATTAACACTCATGAATTTCATAACTGGGGCTCTCATTTATAACCTATTATGTGTAAAAAAAGTTTTAGTCGTCAACTCCACGATCATTAACTTCATAAAAAGTGCTTCCTTTAGAAACGTTTTTCAATATGATATTAACACTTTTTTTGATGTACTTCATGTGATTAGTTAACATTATGTCCATTAATGTATTTCAGGACAGCTGGTATGGGTATTAGCACTTTTACTAATAAAGCAGAGAACAAGGAGTTAACCTGAAGATGACCTAAGAAAGTCGAAACGTTGTTCTCTGTTTTATTATTAAAAGTGTTAATACCCATACCAGCTCTCCTGAGATATATTTTTATTTCCAGTGGATTTCTCGTCATCACGAATTATGTTCATTAACTAATTGATGGTTTAAAGTATGAAATTTTAATTTTTAATATAAATTGGCGAATAGAATGGTAAACAACAGCCCTTTGTTTTCTACTTCCAATCAGACAATGTTGAGGGGCTAAACAAAAACCTTTCCTGGATAACAGGCTTATCTTGCTTTAGGAAGTCATTCAGCAAAAGGATTTAGGGTACTGATACTGATAATATAATATTAGAAAAGAGCTGAGCATTTTCCTGTGTATATATATGAATGCTAAGGAAAGAAGTAAAAACAAGTTAAAGAGCCTTTTATGTTAAAGATTTTGGACTCTGATACATTAACTCTGTCTCGTCTGTTACCGACAAGAGACTAAATTCTAACAAAAAACACGTTTAGGAAAAGTTTATTTCCTCAATCAGATTTGTCATAGAAAATGAGTTTTAAGGAAGATAATTGTGTTACCGAGTAAGAAAAACAGGATCTTATTTGCTATAAGCTTTTAGGTAATCTAAGTCAGTGATCTTATGATATTGAGTTTTATCTAAATAACATATCAAACTGATACTCTTGAAAACAGATGTCTGATCTTGTTAAAAGCTTTATCTTAAAAGCAAGAATTTTTTTTTCTTTTGCAACTTTTGACATGTGTAATATTTAGCCATAGAGCTTTGCGCGTTTCTCTTTCTAAATACATACCTGCATTAGACAACAAAATCGACAAGATAAAAGTGTAGAATTTCAGTGAAAAACGATTTCATCTTAGATATGTGTTACAATGTGTTAGGTAACGAAAGATTAAGTAACTCGGCAATACGTATCCACGTGCACAAATCAAGCTTTCCGTCTACGTTAAAGATAACGAATACCGAAAAAAGGAAAGTACATCTTATTAGCATCAAAGAGAATCGATTGGTTCTATCGGTGATATGCATTTGTGAACTCATGCTGTTCTGGTACGCTGGTTGGATTTTCTCTGGGGTTTTCCAGTGTTTGTCTGTTTTCAAAGTTAATATTTTATATCATAGGTTATCCTTAGAATTTCTTACGCACTGACATTCGGAGTGTTACGGGCCATAGAAAAATAATGTTAGACAGAGAAGTAAATGTTTTAACTAGTAGAGATGACTTAATCAGATTTCGAATTACAGTAAAAAAATTAAAACTTCACTTTCTTATTATTTTAACCATGAAAAAATGGTGGATTGTAAAGCTGTACGACTTATATTATGATAAACTGTGTGTCGTTAAATAATTACAGGAAAAATAATAAAAAAATTCGAAAGATTGAAATTTCTTTTAACTAAGTAACAAATATTACAATATTACACCTTCTGTCTCATCTCTAGTCAATTAATTTGTTTTATTATTTATTTAAAGGAATATTCTTATTTTGAGAAAGTTACTTCAGTGATAGAAATAAAATCTTCTTTACGCAGATCGTTAAATAAATATAATGTTACTGCATATTAAAGGAAGAAAACCTTCAGGTTTGAACAACAAAAAGTGAAATATTTGGGAATACGAAACACACAACTTAAAATGAAAATAATGTTTGTCACAGCTAACAAAGGAACTATTGTCTTTCTTTAGGTTTTCCGTTATCTAAAAGTATGTCGAAACACTTTTATTACAATTTGAACCTGTTTTGTACTTACCCGAACAGTTTAAAACTCGTTTATGCTACGCAAAGAAAGTTACTGAAGCAGGTTATTAGGTTATTTATAAGATATGCTCAGTATGCATTTTCCGCGTAAACAACGCATCGGACCGTGAACTTTTCATCAACAGCATAATTCGCTTGAACTCTAGTCCCTGGTGTACTTACTCTGTCACCAATGCATGACTCTGATCTTCTGAAATCTTCTGTTGATTTTTGGGTTGTTGTAAATGAAAGAGGGATCAAAGCGTAGTTTGCCTTGAAACGTGGAATGTATCATTTGAAGAACTATGATTGTCACTATGTCAGTTTCTTAGGTGAGCATAATCTTGATGAATGACGTATATATATATATATATGTACATAGCTTGACCATAAGTAAGTGGAAAAGTAAGTGGTTTACTAAACAAGCAAGAAGATACAAGGTAAGCAAAATATACATATTAAGAGACAATGAAATTAATAATAAATTGATAACCAACGATTTCTAAACACAATGGAGTGATCTGTGTTTGGGAAATATACATATTCCCCCCAAAATAACTGCATTGCGTTTATAAACCGTTGTTTTTAAATTTATTACTATATTAGCATAATGTGTTTCTATATACAAGTAAAGATAAAAAATATAAAACATTTCAAATAAGACACTATGAAAAGAAAAAAAATAAGTAAAAGTCATTTCTTTCAAGTTAACTGAGATATCGCCAATCAAAAATTAGCTAATATATGTAGTTTGCCAGTTTAATTCAGTGTTTGACGTCAGAACAAGTACAGTGGGCAACTAAGACGTTTATTGATTGGCTGTTTTAACTGCTCTAAGAATGTAGCCTTTTGGGTTATTTTCGTGATTGCGACAGTGCTTTTGTGTATTTTTATTTTTAAAATGTTTACGTTATAACTAACTGACTATATTTGTTCAAAACTACTGAAAATAATTCGAGCAAAAATTATTTTCAAATTTAATATGGATTTTTCTACCAAGTCCAAGTTGTGTGAACTAATGTTGATTAGCTATTGTAAAGCAACTGCAAGCTCTTCTTTTATGGTATTAGCAACATGAGAAGCAAACTGGGTTTATTGTTGACTGAGTGTAAATTATCTTGTGGTGTATAAGAAGGAATTCGTTTAATTATTTTATTATTTGAAGATTCAGTGTAGTTGGTATAGTTAGTTAAGGACTCATTAATGCTATAAATTGTTGGTTAATGATACTACAGTCAGCTTACGAAGATTGCCTGTCTATAAAGTTTCTTGTTACAACATTTCACTTGAACCAGTTTATGATTTCAACGTCTATATCAGAACACCTCCAATGGCTTTATATCAAACTGACAGAGAAACAAACAGTATAAACATTCTTAATGATTACCTGAAACATTTTATTTTTTAGAATGGATGTTTAAGTGATTTGAATACATTGCAACCCTGTTTTTTTTTAAAAAAGAATGTGAGTGATATACATGCTGCAAACAAGTATGAAAAGTGTTCATCAGGAAACCGAGAAGATCACATGATGGTTGTTTTTGAAAATCAGTTTAACGTAAGCTTTTACCACCAGTTATAACACCATTAACAGCTTGACGTAAGATTTTACCACCAGTTATAACACCATTAACAGCTTGACGTAAGCTTTTACCACCAGTTATAATACCATTAACAGTTTAATGTAAGCTTTCACCACCAGTTATAACACCATTAACAGCTTAACGTAAGCTTTTACCACCAGTTATAACACCATTAACAGCTTAACGTAAGCTTTTACCACCAGTTATAACACCATTAACAGCTTAACGTAAACTTTCACCAACAGTTACAACACCATTAACAGCTTAATGTAAGCTTTCACCAACAATTATAACACCATTAACAGCTTAACGTAAGCTTTCACCACCAGTTATAACACCATTAACAGCATAATGTAAGCTTTCACCACCAGTTATAACACCATTAAGACATATCACGATTGAGACTCGCGTACTGTTATTCAAAATTTTAAATCAAAATTTTGTGACCGTTAGCTGCTTTATCTGCGGGATTTAAGATGCAGTTATTATTACTATTTTCCTTTTTTATGTCTAAGAATGAGTGCTTATAACGCTATAAATCGGACTTCGGTACTCGTGATGGGCAAAACACAGATAGCCCATTGCGTAGCTTTGTGATTAAGAACAAAGAAACATAAAATTACGATGTTTTGGAATCCATAAAATGCGATTATTATTATTATCTTTTTTTCTATCTAAGGATGAGGGCTTATAACGCTGAAATTGGATTTCCGTAATTATGACGGGCAGAACACAGATAGTCTATTGCGTAGTTTTGCGCTTAAGAATAAAAAACCCACAAAAATATGATGTTGTACCATTGTGGATTACGTTGATTCAAGCAGTCAACAATTGTCGGTTGCTCCCTGAAGTCACATGATTACTGACAGTTAACGTTTCGTATTTATTGTCATGTCCATTGTCATGAGGTTAAGTCATGTCCACTGTTATACTACGTTACTAACAGAGGGGGCTGGGTGTGGCTTGGTGACTAAGGTGTTCGGAATAAAAATCCAAAGATTTATGGTTTACGATTCATTGACGCAAAAACTCATTTCAAACCTTTGGGGTACTCGGTAAGAGTGACTGTCAAAATTGACAATAGATTAAACAAGAGTAGCCCAAAAATTGGCGGTGAATTCCATTGACTGGCTGCCTTCTCTTTAGTCTCCCAATTCAGAATTAGGGACGACTACAGGCAGATAGTAATTGTGTTACATTGTGTGAAATTCGTTTTCGTTTGTTTGTTTTTTTGAATTTCGAGTAAAGTTAGGTGAGAAATATCTGTGCTAGTTGTCCCTAATTTAGCAGTGTAAGACTAGAGGGAAGGCAGCTAGTCGTTACCACCAACCGCAAACTCTTGGCTAATCCTTTACTATTGAATAGTGGCATTTACCATCACTTTATAACGCCCCCACGGCTGAAAGGGTGAATATATATAGTGGGATGAGGATCAGAAGTAAAGTGCCATATCTATCTGGTCATGAGGAAAGAGGAACATAACAAAACAACTAAACGTATGTTCACCAATCGACGATTTAGCTTAAACCTCATAACTTCACCTGTTATTTACTGTCGTTATTTGTATTTTCTGTCTTTATAAATTAAATATTGTGTAGGGAAAACCTAAATACTCGGTTTGGCGACGCCATATTAGTATGTAATTTTGTTTCTAACATTAACGTTTTCATTTTGCCAAACCACATCCTAAGGGAAGAAGAGAAAAGTCTCAGCTTTGATCATCTTTGTCACAACTGTTCTGGCAAAACAAAAGTATAGCTTAACAATGGGAAACACTTTTCTCAAGAAGCCTATATCGGTAAAAGATAATTTCTTAATAACTAGGTGTAATATGACAATTACTTGACCTTTATGAAACATCCATACCAGAGTTCTAACATAGGGCGAGACTAATTGTTGGGGATACC
This sequence comes from Tachypleus tridentatus, assembly GCF_004210375.1. Classification (NCBI taxonomy): domain Eukaryota; kingdom Metazoa; phylum Arthropoda; class Merostomata; order Xiphosura; family Limulidae; genus Tachypleus; species Tachypleus tridentatus. The sequence continues at coordinate 38,965,635 of NC_134826.1, forward strand.
TCATACACATGAATTTTATATAGAGGTCTGAGCTTGAGTGTAACTCAATGTGTCGTTTGTTCACGATCATTGAAGTAATTCAGTGAGGTAGCATCTACGTAATGAGAAAGTTGCAATGTGTTTTTTTTATCCTTGAAACTGATTGTATTTTTTGCTTGTTTGTTTTTGAATTTCGCGAAAAGCTACGCGAGGGCTATCTGCACAAGCCCTCTCTAATTTAGCAATGTAAGACTAGAGGGAAGGCAATTAGTTATTACCACTCACTGATAACTCTTGGGCTACTCTTTCACCAATGATTAGTTGGATTGCCCGTGACATTATAACGCCCCAAGGCTGAAAGGGCGAGCATAATTGGTGTGACAAATTCATATTGCGAGTCAAGCGCTCCATGAAATTCGTAAAAAAAATCAAATGAAAACCTATCAAACGGCCATTCAACGATTAACGTTGTAAATTACTAATTGGAAACCAGATGCCAGTTGGTTATTTGCAATTTTACGATAATTTCAAAGAATAGTGTGTAAGTGCTGTACACGTTCTTAAGTGGTCTGAAATAAGGCTGTAAGAATTACTTTTGAATTATTGATTGTCACGTGTAAGTAGCATTTGGATCAACTAGAAGATCTTGATAATTGTAAAAATATATAATATGCACATTTATTTAAAAAAATCTCAAAATTAATTTTTGATGTGCTAACTGCTATACTTCTTGATAGTTTGCAGTCTTGAATATTTAAGGTGTAATTGTTACAATGGGCGAGTTTCTGTGAGGCCGCTTTTGTACACTTGTTGTGCACTTGTGAGTGTGGATCATTAATGTGCAATAGTGTGAAATTATCCATTTGCTGAACATATCATGCTGGTTCTAGTGGAGTACACTAACTAATGTTAGTGACTATAATGCAGATGTCTTCAGTTACTTCAGACATAGAAATTTTTCACAATTGAGAACACATCCAAGTAGCAGTCCTACTCCAACAAGTGCCACTGTTTGTCAAAAGCAGCCCTGAAATTATAAGCTTTTGGAGAAAAAAATGACTCGGTATCACATGTGTGTAAGCTCTTTCCACACAAAATGTTGTGTATGCCACTGTCAGAAGTTGTGTCAGAAGCCTTGTACAAAAACATCAAGACCACAGTCCTTAAATGTTCAGGATTTTTAACCAATTCAAAATGACAAACCTCTCGATATTACAAAGAAGAATTTTATCAAATTTTGTTCCGCAAAATTCAAAATTTTAGCATTATAATCACTCTGACTCACCGCTGGGCCACCAGAGGGTAGATTCTGTCATAATCTAGCACTTGATATATTCAATATGAACGTCATAAAGAGACGCACATAAGACGCTCAAAGATATATTTGTTTTTTTTCCTTGAATTTTGCGCATAGCTATACGAGAGCTTACTGCACTAGCCGTCCCTAATTTAGCAGTGTAAGACTAGAGGGAAGGCAGTTAGTCATTACTACCCACCGCCAACTCTTGGGCTACTCTTTTACCAATGAATAGTGGGATTGACCGTTACATTATAACGTCCCCACAGCTGAAAAGGCGAGTATCTTTGGTGTGACGGGATTCGAATCTGCGACCCTCAGATTACGAGTCGCACGCCTTAATCCACCTGGCCATGCCTAGCTTGACGCTCAAAGCTTCGGTCATAATCATTCCTAATTGTTATCTAATGTTTAAAAGAAAGGGAACAGGTAAACAGTACCTGCTGCATATATATGCGATTATTCTTAATCGATTGATGGAACTGGTTGTCATAGCAATAACTCTCCACAGCTGAAAATACGGAGCATGGCTATCGACATATGGCGGCTCAAGCCTTAGAACTTCTATTCTGCAATTCGGGAACATACTCATTTGGCCACGCCTGATTTTTAAAGATGCGCATGTCTTTCTCCTCCAGAGCTCAAAATAACCGGAAAGGTATTATGTAACCTAGTATATTTCAAGTTTCTTCATTTTATATATTGTAAGCTTAAGAGACCCCTCTTAAACTGAGAGAATGTAGGTGCCAAAGAACATGACTCTTGGTGCACGTGTACTATATCCTCGGACAGGCGAATCTTATGGTATGTCTCAAAACATTAGAAAGTGCGATCCACACCCCATTTATAGCACAAGTGTTTATGCTCGGTAAACGAACTTTAAATCCATAACCTGTTGCAGAGAGTGGCTCGTGTTCTGATGTATTTAGAATTATAAAGTTATGGTGTGTTTTCTTTTTCTAGAATTATTTCATTCTCTGTAATGGATTTCATTTTCAGCGTATGGTACATCCACCGGAAAAACATATTTGTATATATTTAAATATGGATCTTACTATAAACTTTCTGTTACATTACCGGTAACATTGTTCTTTGTATTATTTAGATTAGATTTCCTGTCATCCTATGCACACTGTGAGCCACCTAATAATTTAATTTAGCAAAATTGCCAATACAGTACTGACTTTCACAGAAAACATAATATTACCTATGAATTAGATTAGGTCTTCTTGGAAAAAAAAAAAAAAGAAAGAAAAAATACATTAGGCGTTTTAAAGGTGTCGGGCATTATCTCCATCTTAGAGATTGGTCAACGGTTTTCCAGCACTAGTAAATCGAATAAAATGCACCTGCGTGCGTGGAGCAACACTTTTCTGAAATTTAATATTAATATGTAATTATGTCAGAGTAATGTAAAAAGTTGTCCATCGTTCAGTAACCGAAATCGGTAATTTAATTTTTGTTTCTCTAGACATTTACAACACGCCAATATCGAATCGCTATATTTTTATTTTTAGATGTTGTTGTTTTTTTCATGATATTAATTACTACTTTATCCAGCTCGCAAAAAAAGAAATACAAATAATATGATCATATCCTACAACAATTTCGAAACAACAACCCAAAAACTGAAAAAAAAGGAACATTACCTGGATTATTTTCCGTAGACTTTTTTAAGTGGAAGATTAGAATAACAATAATACTTTACCTCAGTTTTACAGATAGACTTTGATGACTTCCTGGGATAAGCTTATTGACTTCTTTGTTTTTGTTTTCTACATATGATGTTTTGATTTTGGGGAAAATCTTACAAATTAACTTCTTTATTTAGAGACAGATTTTTTTTTTGGAAATTTTAAAAGTTTGTTGCATTTCGTGGAAAGCTACTTGAGGGATATCTGCGCTAGCCGTACCTAATTTAGCAGTGCGTGATAAACTGGTCAACACCACTAGTCGTTAACCATTGGTTTGTTTGTTTGTTTGTTTTTGAATTTCGCACAAAGCTACACGAGGGCTATCTGTGCTAGTCATCCCTAATTTAGCAGTGTAAGACTAGAGAGAAGGCAGCTAGTCATCACTACCCATCGCCAACTCTTTTACCAACGATTAGTGAGGTTGACCGTCACATTATAACGCCCCCACAGCTGAAAGGACGAGCATATTTGGTGTGATGGGGATTCGAATCCGCAACCATCAGATTGTGAGTCGAGCACCCTAACCACCTGACTATGCCGGGAACGTTCTTAAAGTAAAATGCAATTCGACTAATATTTAAATGATATTTCTGCCTCGAATCGCTGACAGAAAAGTTTCCTGTTTTATAAAAAAAATAATTACAAAGCTATGCAATGAACTAAACGCACCTTGTTACATTGCAGGTATAGAACCCTGATTTTTATCACTATAAGCCTTTAATGTTACCACCGTGCCCATGTTATGGAGGTGGCAGTACAATTTGTCAGGTATTCAGTAATAACACATTTTGTCTTTGTATTTATAAACTTAACTCAGTTTTCTCGTGCCTTATATTCCGAGAATTCTCAACGTTTTAAGTTCCCTGCGGGTACAGTGGTATGTTTACGGATTTACCAGGCAAAAATCAGCGGTTCGATTCCCCTCGGTGGACTGAACAGATAACCCAATGTTTTAAATCTCCCAATTATCAATAGTTTTAAACTACTGGGGATCATAAAACTCTCTTAAACTTACCTAACTTTTGTATAGAACTAACTACCTTCAAAGTCCCTAAAGTTTACACCTTATAGAGTATATAACATTTTTTTCTTGCACATTACCCCTATTATTATTGAATAACAACAACGACGAGAAGCGTTGGCTGAGAAAGTTTATACTTTACGAAGTGTCAAACTTTGTTAGGCTTAAAGCGTATATGAACAGCTCTGAGCGAAATTGAGACGTGTTTTTATACATTTTGGTTACAGTATTATCACTGTAAAACCAATCTACGTTATCATCTCTTGCTTCCAGCAAAGACGAAAATCTTTATTGTTCTTTATCAAATATTGTCTCTTTAGAGTTCTCATGTGGACTGTTTCTGAATGGATTTCTGATCTGGAAACTTTTCCTTTTGTACCACTGCGCCATCAATAGTTGATTTTTTTTTCTTTTACTTTTAGTGTTTTTCTGGAACATCATTTTGCTTGGCCTGTGTTGTTTACCACATCAGAACGAAGAACATTTTATAACTGAGGTTGTTTATTCATTTGCTTAAAGATTGAATGTATCAAACTTAGTCTTCCAGCGGTTCAGCGGTGAGGAAACAAACATACATTCGTGTGAGAAATTCATATTGAGTTTAATATATTGTAAAAGTTGGTTGTGTAATTTGAGATTTGTTACGTAGAATTTCCTCCGAACTGAAATATCACGTTCGTTAGGTTTACGAGGTCGCAGAAATGTCGTCATAAACATTTCTGCTTCAAACGTGTTCAGTAAGTATAAGATAAGAGGACTTGTGATATTATAGGTGTTAGCTTCATAAAATGCCACCAGAGTGAGAATAGTTTATTCTAGGGCGGATAATATAATGAATTTATTAATTTCATATTGTCTGTAACGAATAATAGTAGACTTTGATATTTATATCGACATACAACAACTCTTGTATGTCCTACGAAACTTTTTTACTCAAACTACCCTTAATAATATCAAGGTTATAAAAACCGAGGCATTAAAATAGCTATTATATTAAAGCCTGTTAACATAATTTTATGACATATGCTGCTGTAACAAAACAAAATGTTTCAATGTCAAAGAGCTTAACCTGATTAGTAATCTGAGGGTCGCGGGTTCGAATCCCGGTCGCACCAAACATGCTCGCCCTTTCAGCCGTGGGGGCGTTATAATGTGAAGCTCATTCCTACTATTCGCTAGTATAAAAAAGTAGCCCAAGAGTTGGCGGTGGGTGGTGATGACTGGCTGCCTTCCATCTAGTCTTACACTGCTAAATTAGGGACGGCTAGCGCAGGTAGTACTTGTGTAGCTTTGCGCAAAATTCAAAAATAAACAAATAACATGATTATAATAATCTGTATTCTAAATGTGTGACAACTATATAGTGTTTTTCCCATGAACTAACAAATCACAAATGAAAGTTCTGGATTTGTTTTTTGTAGTTCAGCGTAGAACTACACCATGGGCTATGTCTGCTCAGTCCTCCAGGTGTATCGACATCCGGTTTCTATCTTTTAAGTCTGCAGACATTCTGCTGTGACTATGGGGCAAACGTTTTAAGATAAAATTTTATTTATATACATTAGCTTAAATATGTGCGCAATAACTAACACTCTATGTTTTGTTTATATTGACTGGTTATTGCATTTTCTATCTGTGAGACGTTTTGTCTGTGCGATTGATAATCGCATGTTCTGTATGTGAGACATTCTATATTTTTCATAGCAAGAGATTCATATAAAATAAGTAAATATTTCTCAGTTTACTTGCAAATAAAAGCGCTAAAAATAGTCAATCCTTTGTGATAAAGTACGCATTAATAATATTGTGTTGAAATGCCTCTCTGTCGGATATCACATTTTTGTATCGAAAACGTTGTGTTGTTTTCTGTAGAATATTTCAATTTGCATATAAATACAACAAAAAAGTTGTTAATACATTCGTTCAGCAGCGTGATTTTTATTCTTGGTCGCAACTCATGCCAAACATTAAAAATGTGCAAATACAAAAACAAACTGATACATTTGGTCAGTACAAATTTTGTTCTTAGTCGTAACTCGTGCCAAACATTAAAAATGTGCAAATTAAATTATTGCCTTCTTCTAAAATCACCTATAAATATTTTAGTTATTAAACACTACGTACTAATACTAATACGCAAAGGTGTCTAGGTGTTCGAAATGCTTTGTGACAGATGCTGTACTTCGAAATAAGCAGTATCTTTTCAGGAACACTGAAATGTGCAGAAGCTGCTTTAACGTATTACAACTTAGGTATCTGTCGCAGACATTCTGTATGTATAAATATTGTATATTATCATTTCATGTTGGTGTGCAGTGAATACATAAATTAACATGATTCACACATGTTGCACGCTCGTTTTTGGTTCAGTTTATTTCAGATATGTAAACCTTGTCGCTCCATATTATTTCACAGATGTGGTAACATTACGTTTCACATGTACAACGTAGAAGCTACGTTTTACTTCCCCATGTAGTTTTCAACTACTCACTTAACATTCGCTTTAAACTGATATTAGCGTTATTGACACAACGATTGCATATATCTACATTATGCATGTGTAATATTCTCAGAAGAAAATGATTTCCTCACAGGTACTGGATAGGTTCGCATAATAATAGGATGATTGATCAGGAGAGTTATGAAATATACCAGGGTTTAGCTTAACGACAACGTCTAAATCCAAGAAAAGAACCAAACTAGACATGTGTGTAAAATAAAACAATTTTTATTCAGGTGTGGACAGCCACTTTCACAGAATCTGTAAATTCTTCCTACAAGATGCCTTTCCGTTAACATATTTAGCATGATAACCGAGAAGGATTAATGCAAACTCAATGACCCTTAGAGTGGCTCAGTGGTACGTTTGACGACTTATAACTCTCAAAATAGAGTTTCGGTACTCGTGGTGGTCACAGCACAGATAACCCACAGTGTAGTTTTGCGCTTAAGAACACACAAATAAACAAACTAATAGAATCGTCTAACCTTCCCATAACAATGTAGATTGCCTCATGATTTTGTTGTTGTTTGTTACTAGGCGCAGAGCTACACAAAGGGCTATTTGGACTCTGCCCAACATAAGTAATAAAACCGGATTTCTAGTGATATAAGTCCGCAGACATACAACTATGCCACCACATAATGGTCATTCATACAACGTCATGAACTATTTCACTCAGTGTGATAAGTTTCAGCAGTGTCTCCTCGCTATAATACCAAATAATATCTGCTAGAGTGGAGAAAGCAGTAGCAAATATATAAAATATACGATATTGTTAAGGTACTTAGTATATCTAGACTGAATAGATAGGAACCTATGTAAGGATTTTGAATGTTATAGGGACTTTGTGACAAGAAAGTTCGGGAATTCATTTATTAGAGGACAACAGTTAACTAGAATGAAGTCAGTCTGGCAGGTTTCTGGATTATGTGACTATACAAACATTGCTTAGGTCGAGACTATATGGAAAGAAATACAAAATTTCTTTATCATTAAAATAATCTAGAAGGTATATAGTATGCCTACATACTGCATATAAAGGGCAAGTATCATTGCTTGTTTATTGATATTTATGCAGTATTTAAAATAGGACTGAAATGGCCTGAAAGCTAAGGCTATCGACTCGTCGGACTTGGTCATTTTTTAGGCCATGGAAGCGTTATAATGTGTTGACCAATCTCACTATTAGTTGGCAAAAGAGTATTCCAAGAGATACCTGTGGATGGTGTTGGCCAGCTGCCTTCTCTCTATTTTACCACTGCTAAATTAAGGATGGCTAGCGTAGAAAACCCTTGAGCACCATTGTGCGAAATTCGAAACAAAAGCAAACAACTCAAAAACCATCGATTAAAATATTTTATACTACACATGTATTTAAAGTACGGTTATTTATATAAATATGTGTGTCGTATTTAATATACCAAGTGTATTAATATAAATACAAGGGGTGGATAAAAAAGTAACCTCCTTGAAAATGTTGTTAATTTGTTATATTTTTTTAGAAAACAGAGAGATATGTAAACCTCTATGTGTTTAGAACTAACTCGACGAGATATGTTCAAATATGATCTCAAATCCTAACTTTAAAACAAGCTTTCGTAAATATTTTTCATGATTTTAATTACATTTTCTCATAAAACGTGTTGTGCACGTGCTGTAGTTTCTTAGATCTTTTTGTTCTAATTAGCCTACAAAATAAGCAAACAAGTTTCTCTAAAATAATCGAATGAAATTCAAAATAACACAAACCAGTTTCACAAGTTAATATTTAGTCATCATTCCCTTGGATTTCAGTACTGTTTCACATCGAAATGTCATGATTTCAATGACTTTGTGCAGATAGTCCTGAGTGTTTGACTGCCAACCCTCTTTGAGTGCTTCAAATAGTTTGACTACTGTGCTTGGCTTGCTATCCTTCGTTAATCGGTTTCACTCAGCCCATAAATGTTCATTTGGATTCATATCAGATGATTATCCTGGCCATTCCACAACATCAATTCTCTTATTTCCAAGATATCTTTTAACGATTTCATAATTGCAGATAAACTTGTTTGATCATTTTGCAGAATAATTGAAATAAGATCTTAAAAACTACAGCAAGTGCACAACACATTTTATGAGAAAATGTAACTAAAATCATGAAAAATTCAGGTATTTACAAAACTAATGTTAAAATTAAGATTTGAGATCATATTTGAACGGATCTCGTCGAGTGTGTTCTAAAAACAAAGTTTCACATGTTTTTTTTTCTGTTATCTAATAAAATATGTAATAAATTAATAACATTTTCAAGTGGATTACATTTTTGTTCACTCTCTGTATATTATGAAAAAAATTTGATAACTGATATTTCTCAAAGTTAGCCTAACTGATGATGAACAGATTTTGTATTAGTGCATTCTCAGCACATAAATACAGACTCCTTCACTTTAGAACAACTTCTGCATGTAACATTTTTAATAGACAATTGTTAAGCTAGAATTTCCGCAAATTTTAGTTTTGTCTCATGCAATAACAGTTTGAATTTCGAGATTATTTAAAATTGACGACACATTAAAGTGTATGTTGAAGTCTTGTTTATGTAGGCTGAAAGCATTTATTTTATCTGATGGTTTATTGTATCTGTTATCAACTCAAATAGCATGTTTTAGGTTTAATCGATTGTTGTATCAGCATAAAGCTAAACAATGGGTTATCCACGATCTGTTTACAGCAGAGAATCTTATTACTGACTCACATGGGTAAGTGTGGATTTACTCGAACTTGTGTGATACTCCTTTTTTCAGGTTTCATTGTTTATTTTACAAATATATAATACTCAAATTATAATAATAGAAAAGTGATAACAAATATTAAGTATTATACTTTATCTCGGACGAGCCTCCGATTTATTATGTTACGTGGGCCTGGCATGGCCAAGCGTGTTAAGGCGTGCGACTCGTAATCTGAGGGTCGCGGGTTCGCATCCCCCTCGCGCCAAACATGCTCGCCCTTTCAGCCGTGGGGGCGTTATAATGTGACGGTCAATCCCACTATTCGTTGGTAAAAGAGTAGACCAAGAGTTGACGATCGGTGGTGATGACTAGCTGCTTTCCCTCTAGTCCTGCTAAATTAGGGACAGCTAGCGCAGATAGCCCTCGACTAGCTTTGCGCGAAATTCAAAACAAACAAACATTATGTTACGTACGTTACGACTTACGATTAGAAATAGCAGGAAACTTGAATTTAGAGGTTAATTGAGTGTCAGTTTGTATAAAATGTATGTTATTTGCCAACAAGATTGATACACACAATTTTCTTTTTTAACACATGTATATTTTAATATAAAAATAATAATACAATTTATGATAACGATTATTAAAATAATTATTACAAATAGTGTTTTATATACAAAAGTTTTACAAACTTACAAACTATACTCAGTTTTCTATCTGATCTGGTACTAAATATTTTATCGACGATTCAGGACGAGCGAATTAATCCTATGTCAACACACGTACAATGCACTTGACAGAGACAAATTTACAACGCTAAAATCAGGGGTTCGATTCCCCTCGGTGGACTCAGCAGATAGACCGAAGTGGCTTTGCTATAAGAAACCACACACACACTTGACAGAGAAACTAACTAGCTGCTTTACAGGCACACGTGAGTTTTTACCGCCCACGATATCTAATGTCTTTGTAGAAATACTAACATCCAAAGTAAATTTACTGAAGTTAGCCAGCTTGTAAAGTTCGAAATCTATAAATATCTGTAGTTTTCCGATTAATAGGCGTTAATAACAAATATATCTTCCGAGGTTTATAGTATACTGACTGTAGCGACTTAACAATAATCTACTGTCTCATGGTGAGTCAATTTATAATCAATCAGGGAAGCTTTAGAAAGTTCAGTTGGCTCTACAATGTTCGAAGATACGCTAATGCTTTCGTAAAACATGTATTGTTGATTCTTGCTCTCGAGAATCTTCTACAAAGTTAGAGAACAAGTAGGACTTGCGCAATATACATTTAACAATATATGTCACATACATTTCTAAATATATATCAAATAAAATGTATATCTTAAAATAATATTAAATCCGTTACACAAGAGCAACACATGACGTGTTACTAATATTTTCTTCAGCTAAATATATGGAACTTAATAGATTGTTAGGGTTTATTGTGGTTTCTAGGTTACGACTGTAATTATTTTGCGCACATCTTTCCCAAGATGTGTGAAAAATGTAGTTAGTGTATTTCACTTTACAGCCCCCAGAGGGATAGCGGGAATGTATGTCTATGGACTTTCAACTATAGAAACCGGGTTTTGATACCCGCAGTGAATAGAGAACACCTAGTTTATGGTATAGCTTTGTACTTAAATTGAAACAAACAAATAATTCACATTACAAAAGATCAGAAAGTGTAACTTATTAAAATTAATTACACTTCAAAGCAAGATAGCCACCGAGGTCAAAGGTAAAATCACATTACTAATATCATGATATTCAGCAGATGTTATTGCACTGGACAATCTGTGTTCTACATTGGTGTTGCTAAAATCACTTTTTGCGTGAAGTTCCAGTGATTTGAATAAAAACGTTTGAGGCCTCTCAACCAACAACTTTATTATGGTAATTGAGACACAGTGCCGTAGTACAAACAATAACATCTCCTTTCGACATATTGCGTGATTGAATTTATTCAATATAATTTTGATCATTCTTTATTTAGAATTAAAATTAATTCATTATTTTTATTTTTGTTATATTTTGCCCTCTGCCCCAAGAATAAGCTTTTTATTTTAAATTATGAGTGTCAGTAGCCTATTTAAGGCTAGTGGAATCTGAATAAAACAAAGTAAAACTTATACATTTCTGCACCTATAGCTGTTCAGTAAGGACGGACCTCTAAGAAAACTCCCCGGAGTACTAATCTTATGAAGAAAATGACATTATTCAATCATTTATTTATAATAAAAGGTGCTTTTCAGAACTATCAAATATGGATAAAGAGGGCGCGAGGATTGCGTTTTTAATTATTTACTGAGAAAAAGATTTTAATTTCTGATATTACCTTTACGGTAAACATAATCATTATTTAACATAATATTAACTCCTTCATAGTTTTTTAAATGATCAACAAGTTTTGTATTTAAGATACATAGATATGGTATCAGTACTTTGATTAAACTCACATTTTTTATCAGACATATTTTATGTCCGTGCTTTATTCAAATGAATTTTATGATCGATCGAAACTATGCTTTTGTGTGTTTAGTTCACTGATAAACGGGCCCGAGCGCTCGACTCCTAATATGAGAGTCGCGGGTTCGAATCCCCGTAACACCAAACATGCTCACCCTTTCAGCTATGGGGGCATTATTAACTGACGGTCGATCCTACTATTCGTTGGTAAAAAAAAGCCCAAGAGTTGGCGGTGATGACAAGCTACCTTTCCTTTAGTTTTACACTGCTAAATTAGGAACGATTAGCGCAGATAGCCCTCGTTTAGCTTTGCGTGAAACTGGAAAATATACCAAAAACAACAATAAAACAAACACTGATCAACGAGATACGTGAAACTAGTTTTGAGTGACTCACCAGGGGGAGTTAGGCAGTTACTAGCACTTTATATTCATTATTCACCATGGAACTCACAACTTAAAGGAGGGTTTTTTGTGGTATCGAACAATTTCCAGTTCCAAGTTCAACTCGCGCCCTTTATATGAGCTAGCTATATAATATTTCGTGACATGGCCAAGTGTGTTAACGCGTTCGACTCCCGGTCGCACCAAACATGATCGCCCTCTTTCAGCCGTGGAAGCGTTATAATGTGACAGTCAATCCCACTATTCACTAATAAAAGAGTAACCCAAAAGTTGGCGCTGGGTGTTGATGACTAGCTGCTTTTCCTCTAGTCTTACACTTCTAAATTAGGGACGGCCAGCGCAAATAGCCCTTGAATAGCTTTGCGCGAAATTCAAAACAAACAAACAATAATATTTAGTAGTTTGCGAACTGAAAAAAATTACCTTGAAGACTAAGTGTCTTCATTTTTTTCTACTAGTAGAGTGATTGCGTGTTAGTAAAACGTCTGTTTTTCACTTGTTTATTTAAAGAACCTTACACAAACACATAAACTCAAGAACACCACAGAAATACTTTATTAACATATAGATGAAGAACGGATCCCTTAAGGTTATTTCAAGTATTTGCTATGTAGTGGCAGTGATTACTTGCCCCTTCACAAACAAAAAGCTTTAGTCCGATCCTTATGTGGAATTTGTACATAAGCAAAAATCGGTTCCATTTGTTTGCATAAAGTAAAATAAATTCATCCGGGTCTTCAGGCAAATTCTAAAGACACTTGTACATTTTGTTTTTAAAAAAGAAATATTTTTCCGAAGTAGCACTTTAAGTTTTTTCATTTGTTTTGTTAGATCTTGAATATGAAAGTTTTCTCGAACTGATGAATGCTCGAACACGTTTTTTTCCATGTACTATTACGTATTCGGGCATTTCATATACTGTGTTGTAGAAATAGGTGTAGTGTTCGATCACATACAAAAAACGCAAAATTATTAGTGCATGTAATAGAAAAGTATTTTTAAAGTATTTCATTTCGCTTCTGTTGTACATAACATATTACAACGTTTAGCATTTACACATTTAGAATGTAAAAAACAGTGTTACACTTTATTCCACTTAGGGAAATCTGTGGTGACAGTTTTGTTTGTGTTTTGAATTTCGCGCAAAGCTACTCGAGGGCTATCTGGGCTAGCCGTCCCTAATTTAGCAGTGTAAGACTATAGGGAAGGCAGCTAGTCATCACCACCCACCGCCAATTCTTGGGCTACTATTTTACTAACGAATTGTGGGATTGGCTGTAACATTATAACGCTTCCATGGCTGAAAGGGCGGGCTTGTTTGGTGCGACCGGGATTCAGTATAAATATTCAACTTCTGTAAAAATTTATGAAGTTAGGGCTGGCATGGTCAGGTAGTTAGAGCGCTCGATTCGTAATCTGAAGGTCGCGAGTTCGAATTTCCGTCGCACCAAACCCTTTCAGCAATGGGGTCGTTATAACATGACTCTCAATCTCACTATTCGTTGGTGAAAGACTAGCCCAAGAGTTGGCGATGAGTGGTGATGAGTAGTTGACTTTTCTCTAGTCTCACGCTGTTAAAGTAGGGACGGCTAGTGCAGATAGCCCTCGTGTAGCTTTGCGCGAAATTGAAAAGAAACCAAACCAATCCTATGGAGTTAACAGTTATGACAATACGTGTCATACGATTTTAAAGGCTAATTCCAGCTACCTCGACTTTTACCCGACCCTACTGTAAATTTTGTCCAGTAGCACGAAAGGTCACATATACATACAGGGTATGCATTTGTTCTGCGGACATCTAGCCAGAACTTGCAATATGCTAAACAAGACGCCCCCCGCTAGTACAGCGGTATGTCTCCGGATTTACAACGCTAAAATCAGGGGTTCGATTCCCCTCGGTGGGCTGAGCAGATAGCCCTTTGTGGCTTTGCTATAAGAAAAACACACACGCTAAACAAGACACAAGCTTATATCTGTTTATGTAAGTTACAGCATGGCATTTAATTACTTCATCATGTATTTATTTATTTATTTAAAATATAATTTAATATTAAATTATTTAAATAGTGGTAACAATACTGGCCATGATATTTGAAATTTTACACGTGAAAAGTGCTTATTATTTAGCTGTAGGCCTAATTTTGTCAGATGATCTGGCTCCAGGGTCGAAAACACCCCTACTAACAGGGGTACTCAATTAGTGAGCTAAAGCAGGGTTGTTCATGGTTTGCTTGTCACTTGTATTTTAGATTAATCATTATTCACTGTAATTTCTCATTAAGATTTTTAGTTATTTTTCTGCTAGAACTTATTATATTGTATTTTAGTATTTTCACTGATTTGATAATTTCTATTTTTTTAAGCTACGTATCATCACCCATCCCATCCATTGCATATACAACATTTTTTGAAACCTTTAATGAAATGTTAATGATTTTCGGCGGTAGTTTCTAGTAAAATACCTAACAAAATTGAACGTGAGCGAATATAATGCGCAGTAAATGTTCCGAGGAGGTATTTGAACTTTTTTTTTTTTTTTTTAGCAAGCCAATATTTCAAATTTAATTTGGAGATGTTATTATTGTAGAAGTGCATTTTCTAAAACAAAACGTTGTTTCTACGTCATCTTGAGGGTTAGGCGTGTCTAATAGTTAATGTGTCAAGTTGCGAGTCAAAGAGTCCTGAGTTCGAGACTGTTGTCACTGCATACGATCCGAATTTTCAGCTGTGAGCGGTCATAAAAGCTACAGTCAGAATGTACTTGAAACAAGTTTACTTTCATTATCATATTTGGTAAATATTTCTATTTTATCAAAAGTATTTTCTTACATTCGATTTGTTTGGTTTTTGAATTTCGCACAAAGCCACACGAAGACTATGAGTGCTAGTTGTCCCTGATCTGGCAGTGTAAGACCAGAGGGAAGGGAGCTAGTCATCACCACCAACCGGCAACTCTTAGGCTACTCGTTTGCTGGCGAATTGACGGTGCATAATAACGCCTTCACGGCTGAAAGGGCGAGTATGTTGGGTGTGACGGGGATTTGCACCCGCGTTCTTCTGATTGCGAGTCAAGTGCCCTAACCACCTATCTATGGCGGTCCCTTACATTTTAAGAGAAGTAAACTGACATTAACTTAAAACTATCGCTAGACTATATAGAAAGTAAGAAATGAGTGTACTTTCACAAGTAACTATTTTAGTTTAAATTAGGAGATGCGTGATAGAATCAGAAAAAAAATCTTCCCTTTTGAAACACATTATACTAAAGTCAATCAGCATCTATAATAAGAGAGAAACCATCATTACTCGATGGTATTGCTATTTTTGTTTTAGCTCTAATATATCTTTAGTTAGGGTTCAGCTGTTCAAGACTAAAGAGTCTCGCGTGACTGTTTATAACGATGAATCGCAGTTCAAATGTCATTGCTCAAAAACTTGCTCTGAACTTTGAAATTGTGAGTGTGCTATAAGAGTGACTTTATGCATAGCGATGGTTCACAGTTCAAAGGTCATTATATCAAAAACTTGCTCTGAACTTTGAAAGTATGAGTGTGTTATAAGTGTAACTGTAAAATTCTAATTTTCTTATCATATAACAGTAGCTCCAGAGCTGTCGGTGGGTGCAGATGATCAGCTGCATATTTTTAGTTTATGAGTCCATAATTAAGAATGGGCCCTTTGTGGAGTTTTACATGCAATTTCTTTAAAACGAATTAACAAGTTCTAGACTTCTTTCACTTTTTTGTTAATTTCACTTCCAAGTAAAGTTTATTTCATAAAAAAATAAAAACAAAAATTCAAAAATAACCAGCAATTTGATTTTAAAAGAATAATTTGACAAAAACTGTGATAAAAGTATATTCGAATATAATTACATGGTCAAAATATTGCGTTCAATTTAGCAAAATAAAGTGAAAATGAAGTTGTACGTACATGGAATGTAGTGATGATTGTATTCAACGAAAATAATGGTTTCGGCACCTTATGAATAGTTAATTAAGAACAACTTTGGAACATTCACGTGTGAAATTATTCTGAAATTACGGTTAGAAGCAGGAGTGAACAGCTTGTAGTTCCCTACTCATTTTAATAACTGTAGCCATGTATGAAAACTTAGTTAGTTCAAATAAAAAAGTAACTTAGAGTCGTTTAATTCAATAATATAAAAACATTTGGAAAAAACAAGTAGAATGGATAGCATCGATTACTAGCAATAGCGTTTTTCCCTGAAATAATATCATATCCATATCTCTTTGTTATCAGAGTTAATTGTTTTTATCTGGTACAATTATTTATTTTCAGAACTAATTATTTTTATGAGCTACGTTTGTTTGTTTTCAAAACTAATTATTTTTATGTTTCATCTGTTTATTTTTAGAACAAGTTATTTTTGTGTATATACATAAATATATATGTATACATATATGCATTAATATATATGCAGGGCCTGTTAAAAGTGTTATGAAACATACAGATTCTCATCAGTAATCGACGTGTTTAATTTTAAGACTCAGACCAATATGAAGAACTTTACATTTTAGCCTCATTAATATATATGCAGGCCCTGCTAAAAGTGTTATTAAACATACAGATTCTCCTCAGTAATCGACGTGTTTAATTTTAAGACCCAGACCAATATGAAGAACTTTACATTTTAGCCTCATTAATATATATGCAGGCCCTGCTAAAAGTGTTATTAAACATACAGATTCTCCTCAGTAATCGACGTGTTTAATTTTAAGACCCAGACCAATATGAAGAACTTTATTTGTCTTTGCACGTATTAAAATACTTATTGAATTTAAAGTTGTTAAACAGTTTGATATTGACGCTAATTCAATAGTTGCCAAATTGTAGGAGCAGGTCCCGAGGGCTTTAGCAACTAGAGAAAATACGTAATGCTGTTAAGGTACTTAGTACATATAGTTTCATTAAGTGGTCCGTGTGGATGCGGAGTGTTCTGAAGTACCTTGTCCTGAGAGGTTTGTGTTCTGGTTCAAGTCATTCACTTGATTAAATTCATTTATATTCACACAGGATTATTAAAGTTTGTTTATGAAAAATGCTTAAAATTTCTAAATTATTTAGCTTTCAATTAATCAAATTATTACTAACACCTACTTCTTACATACATTCCTTTAAATTAGAAATAAATAAAGAGCACCATTTGTTAAATTTATTTAAAAAAGCCCAATAGTTGGCGGCGGGTGGTGATGACTACCTGCCTTCCCTACAGTCTTACGCTGCTAAATTAGGGACGGCTAGCGCAGATATCCCTCGTGTAGCTTTGCGCGAAATTCAGATCAAACCAGAAAGTGGTATTTCACAAGAAAAACGCTGTGGTTGGGACATTTACATATGATTCCAATTTTCCAGTTGCACACGTGAAACCTGCGACAAGAAATTAAGTTTCTGTGAGTTGTGCTTTCACTTAAACTGTTTCTACTGAGCACGCTTTAGCACTTCTATTTTATAGTCTGGTTTTATTGGCTTATTTTCATCGCTGTTTGTAAAACAAAATATTTCATTAAAGAAGGAAAGTGATGTTGCTTGTTACGTCACTTCTCTTTCAGTCTGAAAGTAACTGTTTCATTTTGGTGTCAATATGTATTTTATGGCATATACCACCATATTAAACCGAATTTGATCTAACGAGTTCTGGCTATACAGACTTGTCGTACTTGTACGCGTATCTGTATAAACGTTAAGTTATATCAAAAGAAGTATGAGAATCATCTTGATAATGGAAAGGAAATTACTACCACATATGCTATGAATATCAATAGTCTATCTCATTGATCTTTATAAAATTACTCTTGCTAATTACATCAGTGTCTGTACAAATTCTAAATTTTTACTTCAGGTAATCTTTGCGTCCAACTTTCTAGATTAAAGGAAAAAAGTTCACAGACAAATTTCACAAGCCGCAGGTGAAGGAAAAAGCTTCCAGCGTGATAGCCGTATGCACAGTGGCCTGAACATGATAAGAGTGTATAACCTGTGCCACCATCAATCACCGTAAATGGATTCCATACCGTACTCTCTCCATCTCGCTGGCGTGACGTTAATGAAGTGTCGAATGTGGCTGGAATCGATTCTGTGTATTGTTTTATGAGTGGTTATATACACACACATATCTACGCACGTGTAAAGAAAAATTTAAAAACTCTCCGCTATGTAAGTAATTAAGTAGAAGGGCTTGGCATAATCCTTCTCCTGAACTTAGCCATTTATTTATATTTTCTGTCTCTTTCTCAGCAGAAAGTATAGATTGCTTTTAAACTATTAATCGAAAAGTTGCTTTGGTCTGACACAAGATACTCTCAGTTGATGTCGATAACAAAAACAACACAACTAATCAATCGCATATCACAGGTGTAATATGAATATAAATATATTTTAATATTTTTCTGATTTATATATTTGTTTATAGGCAAAGATAGTTTGGAAGGAAATTATATGTTGTGGTGTTATTGGTTTAAGCATTTATTTCCTGTATGGTTATTGACATTTTATCCGCGAGGAATGGGATATAAGTTGCCTGTTCTGCCTGCAATGATAATGAACTATATATCCATATTATTTGCATAAGATATCGTTACATATTTAGTGCAGACAAAATAAAACAAGCCTTTTTGTTAAGGATTTCCGCTTGCTATTCTGATGCTCAGTCGATTCTAAGTGTTTTTGTCGATTGTGCACGTGCACAGAGACCTGTATTTGATCTTATTTATACTCTTTTGTCTCAAAAGTTAGTTCATTTGCTGTTTCTATCATTATCATAGTTTTGAAGAAGGCAACTTACTAAACAGTTGATACTGAGGAGTTATTTCAACTAATGAAGATTCTATAGCACGTGTTACAATGAGGAGAAAGTGCCACTCCTGGTTGATTACTGATACATATTTCCACTCCTGGTTGATTACTGATGCATATTTTAATGATTATTTTCTTGACAAGAATATATATTGATAATATTAACATCCGACTACCTGCATTAAACATAGACACTCCATCAAAACAAGGGTTGTGATTAGTTCGCCTGTTGGCGTCGAGTGTATTTGGAACAGAAGCAAGTACCACGCTGTTCTTGCTTCATTTTAAGAAAATTGTGATGCAAATCGAGTGACCTAGACACATCTTGAACGGCGTTATTTTTATTAACTTTGCATGCTTTGTTACATGCGTTGCACTGAAGGGGTTTTAATTACTGGTCTAAGAAAGATATATAAGATTTGAAAATTGGTACTGACACAGAATGATAGATTATTATAGATCGACAAGTATTCCAAGGTGAAAAAAACAAGAACGTGTACTAAAACTGTGATTAGTTTTTTTAAAGAGGCGTCTAATTAAACACCAAATTTGTTCAATATATGGAACATATAACGGATACGCTTAGAAAACTAGGTGCTGCAAAATCAAGAGTATTTTGTTTGATAATACCTTAAATATTAAGTGTTACAAACTATAATACTCAAATGTATATTTTACTCTAAGTTTTATACTTATTTTTCTAGCTTTTCAACATTATTAGTACCGTAATATTGAATGTTTCATTTCATCTGAGATTTTTGTGTTACCTTTATTTAAAGTTCGGTGATAAGACTGAGAGTATGAGAATAATAGTTTGTTAGAACTTTGAATTTCGAAATCAAATCCGTGTGATATTACAAAATATTTCCTGCATTTTACGATGTGGGTGCTTTATAGGGATGACTATCTTGGGCCCGCATGACTAGGTGGTTAGGGTGCTTGACTCATAATCTGAGGATCGCGAATTCGAATCTCTGTCGCACCAAACGTGCTCGCCCTTTCAACAGTGGTGGAGCTACAATGTTCGGTCAATCCTACTATTCGTTGGTAACCACGTTTTTATGCCCAAAGAGTTAAAAGTGTGCATTTCTACTTTAAACACAACTTAACATTGCCAGAAAACCAAAACAAAGCTAACATCACGTAGGATATTGACCACGAAGTCGACAATTAATCTTCATCTACATCGAGTTGGTAGTCTGTCAGTTGAAGTAAAATGTTAGCCTCACGATAGCTGCAATTTGAGCAACGTTTATTTAGATCTTCATCTAGGAGATAGAATAGTGCTTAACAATGAATTATTGATTTTACAAACAAACGTAAAAATCAATATACTATATTCAATAATTTATTGTGATTTTGTAACCCAGAATGCTAACTAGCATTATTTCATTAAGTCATCAACTATTCCACGAATGATGTGTTACATTTGAAGCTTTTGTTTGGGTTTGAATTTCGCGCATAATCTATAAGAGGGCTATCTGCGCTATACGTCCCTAATTTAGCAATGTAAAACTAAAGGTAAGACAACTAGCTAGTCATCACCACCTACCGCCTACTCTGGAGCTACTATTTTACTAACTAATAGTGGGATTGACTGTACCATTATAACACCCGCACGGCTGACACTCAGGTTACGAATCGAGCGCCCTAACCACCTAGCAGTGCCGATCCAACATTGAAAGTAGTTATTATTTCCAGATTTGTATTCCTATATAGCACTGTAGTTGGTACTATTATTCGGTTCTGGTAAAATTTTATATAAATATCGGGGCCAAAACAGTGAGATGTTAATGAATACGTTTACGTTCACTGTTTGTAAGCTACAAACAAAGAAACATATATTACTGGTCATAGGTTAACTTGTATTTGTTTACGCTTATTTTTCACGTAATACTAATTAGTGATTAATGCAAAACTAAAATTACTCTCTTTATCAGTGTAAAATATGCTATTATTATCTTTATCTGAGTCATTACATGTATAAAATGTCTTTCTTTTACCATCTTAATCAGCTTGGTATAAAAGACCCTGCTACCTATCTCTGTTTTGTAGACAAATTATTTTAATTTAAGTTCTGTAAACGTAAATCTGAAATACTTGACACGAAATGACTATTTTTAAAATAGTTTGTCTGAACATAACTTTACGATAAAAGTGTTAACCTAATTTTAGATGCAGCATTAAATTAGGCGTTGTTTCAATAATATTTTCTATATTTAAAAATAAATGTAAAACCCTATTTACTATTGAATATTGTCATTTGTCATTAAGTTATACCGATTTCGTGGAATTCCACTCCTCGTCAGTAACCTTAGACAAGAGCAAATTCAAAGAATAATGACTGGGCTTTATAGAGTAGTGGGATGTGTATTATATATGTGTTTGTTTGTTTTTGAATTTCGCGCAAAGTTACACGAGGTCTATCTGCGCTAGCCGTCCCTAATTTAGCAGTGTAAGACTAGAGGAAAGGCAGCTAATCATCACCACCCACCGCCAGCTCTTGGGCTACTCGTTTTACCAACGAATAGTGGGATTGACCGTAACATTATAACGGACCCACGGCTGAAAGGGCGAGCATGTTTGGCGCGACCGGGATGCGAACCCGCGACCCTCAGATTACGAGTCGCACGCCTTAACACGCTTGGCCATGCCGGGTCCCTTTTCGTTGAATAGCATGCAAGAATAAAAGTAGCTCCAAATTCTTGAAATGCCACATAAACGTCGGACTATTGTGGTGAATGAAAGGCATCTTATAACTTCATACATACAATATTCTATGTTAATTTCCCAAAGCAATTTCAAACATTTTGACATAGGTTAACCGATCCAGAACAAAACAAGAAACGTCATAATGACTGCCTGTTTTTCCGTTCCGAACAAGAACACACTTTTACTTTCGGTTTAATGACGTATTCGTTGCAGACGTATAAAACGTAAAATATTTCAAATCCTCTTATTGTGCAAGACTAGTAGATTGCCAGGAAAATTATTTTTACTAGATGGAGCACTAGTCCCCAAAACGGGAGTTGTGCAAGTTCGTGATTAAGGAAAGATTGTATTTGGTCATGTGAAGTTGCTTCCCTTATATGTAATTGTAAAAAACGTAAAAATGTTCAAGAAAGCTGCAAAACACAAAAGGCGAAATCACGAGTTTGCATGTATTTGCATGGACCAAAGAAACCTTCATGCCAAAATTGGTAAAAATCCATAAATAGAGGGCTAAATAGTTGCAAAAAAAGCACGTTCAAAAACGCTCATGAAAACCGCAAAATGTAAAATTCAAAACTAAAAATTTGTTTGTACCCCATTACGGACCTAATGAACCTTCATACCGATTTTGGTAAAGATCCATTCACACTCTGCGAATAATGGATATGGACATACAACGGGAAATACTATTATATTTATATAGATGCACACTCAGCAAACAGATCCAGTTTTTACGGATTTGGATGTTTGTTGTTTATTAATGCATTAGGCTTACAAGTATTTCCTCTCACCCATCTCCTGTCAACTTATGCCGAGTCTGATGTATCCGTCTTACACATATACTATTCCTTTTTCTATTATCTCATACCAAGTTTGACGTATCCGTCTTATCTTACATACATTCTTTCCTTTTTCTGTCAACGTGCAGACCTAAAAGCAAGCAGTTTGTCTTGCAGCTAACTGTACTTTAAAAACTGTTCGTTGTTAAAACACGTATAAAGACAAAGTATATGCGAGTCATGAAAACAGTAACAGTGTTATTCGTAACTTTATCAAGAACTGGAAAAACTCTGATTATGTTAACCCTACTCATACCAACACGATGTTTTTAGGTGTCGAGTATACACCTGGATATCTGTTTTAGACGTTACGTAAAATAATTATTTTAACTCTACTTCAACAATGCTTAACTCAAAAATACTTTTAAATTGATATTTTGACGATTTGGAATAATTATTTAATAGGCATGACCAAGCGTCTTAAGGCGTTCGACTCCTAATCCGAGGGTCGTGGGTTCGAATCCCAATGGCACCAAAACATGCCCGCCCTACCAGCCGTGGGGGCGTTATAATGTGACGGGCACTCCCACTATTTGTTGGTAAAAGAGTAGCCCAAGAGTTGGCGGTGGGTGGTGATGACTAGCTGCCTTCCCTCTACTCTCACACTGCTATATTAGGACGGCTAGCACAGATAGCCCTCGAGTAGCTTTGCGCAAAATTCAAAAACAAACAAACATTTATTTAGTATAATTTACAAAAAAAGTGATAAGTTTAATCTTGTATTTTTGCACAACTTAACAAATTCTCGCCTATAAACAAAGTTCTTATCGACATATTACGATTTTTTCTGCTCAAAAGAATGGGTTCACATTTGTTAACAAACTATCGTCTTTTAAAAATATAATTCTCAAAATTTTGTTTTTCATATGATTTTGTCTTCTTTCTTAGCTCTCTAAGTTTTTGAGTAGTTCATCAACTCAGTTAATTTCAACACATTAAACCTACCTCTTCACTCGCTTTACGACGAATCTTATACAGTCTTAATAGTAGTAAGTTAACATTACATGCCTGGAAATTTGTGAAATTGAGTAAAATTTCTTTGGCAGTATTATTTGTTATTTCAATCATGCAATTAACAGAAACGAATAAATATAGCAAGTGCTCAATTTTTGAACAGAAAAAGTCCTTTCGAATAGTTACAGTGGAATAAATGGTTATGTTTAATGAGTGTAGTGAAATACACAGGTTCGGATGTTGATGTCACGTAAACCTGATATTCAATATAAGTAAGCCATGAGAACTACCCAATCCTAACCTAGAGTTGTTGGTGTTAGTTTAATTTTTGCTAAAGATGTGTGTACAGTACACAAAAGACTTAAGTGTGATAATAGTTATGAGAAATGATAACTTATTTAGTATGTTACCATCTTCTCTATTTTCCACCATCTTTTGACGTTTTCCTATGTATATTTCTATATTTATAAAAACAAATTATAATTTTTAAAATAAATATGTTTATAGATATTAAATTTTGTACTTATTTATATAATACCTACTGGTACCAGTCAATCTGATATCTTGTGCCATATTTAGTACTTTTACGATTTTGCCAATTTCAATTAAGTTGTAAAGAAATGAACAAGAATTGGGCGGAACATTTTTTTTTAATATATATATATAGCAGCAACTAGTGGAACTAATTATAGTTTTTATTATAATTTTTACATTTTTATAATTTATCTATCCTCCCCAATGGTACAAGAGAATGTCTGCAGACTTACAAACAATTAAACACAAACGCGATGCTTATGATAGTAACATTTCATTAACCAATAGAATCATGGGCTTACAATCAATTTGGGGCAAAACGGTTAAATAGTTTGAAAAATTATCTTCAAAAAATAGATGGCGTGGGCCCCATTATTAACTGATAGTCAATAAATTTGATTCTAAAATTATCAAAAGTATTTTCTATCAAGAAATATTTGAGTCCGTTATTTAGCAAATAAACCGTTAAAGAGTGAATTATGAATTAGAATAATATTTTCGAGTTAATTATTGATTTAAATGAACATTTATTGAGCCATAACTAGATACAAAATATTTGTCACCAGAGAAGTACTGTCATAATATATAAACTGAATGGTTTGTATTTGATCAATTAATGTCTTGATAAATATTTAATGAGTTAGTTAATGCTTAAAATTTATTTCTAATTAACTGCTAATGTGGAAGTTATTTAGTGAAGCAGACTTTATGATGATCTCTATTTATCATTTCGTCCATCCACTTCTATATTTATAATGAATTAATTATCATATCGTAATTTTTATATTTAATTTTAGGAATACCGTTGCAACTTTCCAAGTTATACGAGATATTTTGTTTTGACGAAACAGGACGTTTCGAACATTTTTAAGAATATTTCAGATAACTTACGAAAATACCCCGAATTGTTTATATTCAGAAAATTTCATTTCAATGCTCTCAAAGTGTAGGTCCGAATTTTGTTGCATGGTGCCAAGCTGTTTAACAAACTTTCCAGTACAAGAGGAAAATAAGGCATACTAACAGACTTGTTATTCTAATTATTAATTGTCTTCTTCCTGGTTAAGTGTGGTTTTAAATATCTGTATATAATAGTTCACTTAATAACATTCAAACGGAACGAAGAAAAATAAAATGATATATTTAAGCTACATTAATAGCTTAATTTTCATACACTTCTCTAATTTTATCTCGTGTGCATTAAACAGCTAGTTATTGTCGGGTTGGAAACGAAACTAATGCGACTGTTTGGAGTTATGTATATAGCGTAGCCAAGGAGCCGAAAAACAAACTCAATGGATAAATATCGTGTAACTGTGTACATCATTTCACGAGGTAATGAGAAGGTAATTACGCTACATAAACTAGCGTCTAAGTGGTGTCGTTGTAGATATGTTAGAGCGTCGTTGATTAATGGCTCGACTGTATAGAATATCATTTCATTTCTACCCCAGAACACTGATTATAGGCATATGTTACGGCTGAAAAGGCATTTAATGCAAAAGTTCTTAACGAATTCCCTTGTATCGTATCGCAATTAGAGAAACGGAACTTTTAAGGCAAAAATCACGCCTACACGAGAAGATACTGAGCAAGAAATGTCAATAGAATATATTATATCGCACTTAAAGATCAGTAAATTTGTAAGGTTTTTTAAATTAGCAAACAGTAATATATTCAATCAGTTTTGTTTATATTACACTCAGCATTTAAAAATAAATGAACAGTATGACTTCTGAGCTCTTACTTTTTGACATTTACTGAAAAATGTTTTTTGTCTGCTACTGCAGCGTTTAAAAATTATTATACGTTCATAAATAATGTCACTTTTAACTGGTACGTCATTTAATTAACACACCCGCTAAACATTTGAAAGGTTTCTAACGGACTTCAGTGATCTCTTTTGAAACTAGTTCCACGACTATGTATTAACCTTTAAAATTTTAATATCGTTCTGTCTCCGATGTTCATGGCTTTGGGGACATAGACAGTTTAATATCATAATTTTTCATATTGTATAATAACAGTTCAATACCATAATTTTTCATATTGTATAATAACAGTTCAATACCATCATTTTTCATATTGTATAATAACAGTTCAATACCATAATTTTTCATATTGTATAATAACAGTTCAATACCATAATTTTTCATTTTGTATAATAACAGTTCAATACCATAATTTTTCATATTGTATAATAACAGTTCAATACCATAATTTTTCATATTGTATAATAACAGTTCAATACCATAATTTTTCATATTGTATAATAACAGTTCAATACCATAATTTTTCATTTTGTATAATAACAGTTCAATACCATAATTTTTCATATTGTATAATAACAGTTCAATACTATAATTTTTCATATTGTATAATAACAGTTCAATACAATAATTTTTCACATTGTACAATAACAGTTCAATACAATAATTTTTCATATTGTACAATAACAGTTCAATACAATAATTTTTCATATTGTACAATAACAGTTCAATACTATAATTTTTCATATTGTACAATAACAGTTTAATACAATAATTTTTCATATTATGATCTCATTATCATAACTATTACGCATTATAATTTATCTCGGACGACTTTCCGATTTATTATGTTTACATACTTACGTATCACGATTTCAAATGGCCAGAAATTTGAAATTAGAAGTTAATTAAATCCTGATATGTATCGAATTTACGATATTTGCCAGCAAGATTGACACACACAGTGTTTTTCATTAACTCAAATATATTTTAGTATATAAATAATAATAATACAACTGATAATAACGGTTATTAAAATAGTTATTACAAATAATTGTTTATATATGAGTTTTACAAACTTACAAACAGTACTTAGTCTTCTATCTGACTTGGAACTGAATATTTTATCGACTATTCACAGAGAACGAATTAATCAATGTTGATTCACCACCGCACTTCTATTGATACATAGCTAGTTCTATTCTTGGCTGGCTTCGTGCGTCTTATAAACTCACTTTTCACAAAGGAAAATATCTAATGTCCTCGTAGAAATACTAACGTCCGAAGTTAATTTTCTAAAGTTGAATGGTTTATAATGTTCGAAATCTATAAACGTTTCTGGTCAAATATCTAATTTCACGATTAACAAACGTTTATCACAATTATAGCTTCTAAGATTTATAATTTACTGACAACATACATTATAAAATAATATTCTATTGCCTTTTAGCGTATCGATTTATAAATTTTAGACGAGTTTCTTGAAAATTCAGTTGGCCCAACAATGCTGAAATTTACATACATATGTGCATTGTTGATTCTTACACTCGAGAATCTTCTACAAATTCAGAGAACAGATGGGAATTTCATAACACATACTTAATAGTATAAGTTACACGCATTTCTAAATATGTGTTAAACTAAAATAAACATCAATGTTAGAATAAGTATACATTAGTAAATCTGTTACATAATACATGAAACTTTGAAATATATTTGTATTTAAAAGTATGATGAGAACAACAATAATTTTAAATGCTGACGCTTTATGTAGGAAGAGGTATTACTGTAATAATTCTGAATTATCATATGTAAAACCTTGAAATATGAATACATTTAAAACAGAAGAGTGAAGATATCGAAATAAATTTATATGTAACCAAAGATTCCTTTAAACAGCCCTCAGAGGGACAGCCTGCGGACTGGTGGGCAGCGAACAGACAGCCTATTGTGTGGCTTAGTGCTTAACTTCAACTAAACTAATAAATAAATATTTCTAATCAATTTAAAGATATGCTTGTCTGTGCTGAGTCATGTGTGTGTTTTATTGTACCAAAGCCACATTGGGCTTGCTATTGTGTACATTCAGGGTAGTCTAACCCCTAATAGTAGCGTTGTAAATCAAAAGACTTACCGCTGTTCCCCATGATACCTAGGATAGGTTAATCATATTTTCAATAAATTAAATCCTCTCAGTGGCACAGCGGTATGTTTGCGGATTCACAACGCTAAAAACCGGGTTTCGATACCCGTGGTGGGCAGAGTACAGCTAGCCCATTGTGTAGCTTTGTGCTTAATTCTAATGAATCAATAAATGAATAAATTAAAAAATGGTAATTTACTTAATTATATTTATATGAAGTGCGTTCATTAAACATTATTACATGTCTAAACATGATATATCTTTATGTATATATATTATATTTTTGGTTAATATTTTTGAATTTAATTTTAAATATCTTAAAATTCAAAGTAAGTTACGTATACATTAGTCTATTATCGGTAGCTTCAGTAGTATTAGAAATTAATAACTGAATGTATGACATAAGTCTAATTAGTTAATTAGTTGTTGACACTGATAAATAACATGCTGTATTAACATGCTAATCTTTGGCACCTTTCTAATTATAAATAGTTACTGGTATCGCTTCTGCTCTCTTTCGCAGCACCTTGTCTATTTGGAAGTAACTAAAATACAACTTAGAAGTATCCATTTCTATTACAAGATAAAACTTTATTGAATAAGTGGATGATTCTTGTACGCAAAGAGGACTGAACTCCAATAAAACATTTACGAACTTACAACTAACCAAGTTTTCAGATACGTAGTTTATAATAACTTGAGAAATTTTGGTATGATCAAAACCATTACAAAAACGTGACATAAATTAATATAAATATTTATAATAATTTCTTTTTTAGTATCTCGTAGTGAAAACAGTAAACAAGAAATGGAATGACAAGTACGTAAAAATACACTAAATGGAACATAGTTTCAAGCTTTTTTTATGTTGCACCGGTTAAATCGTAAAAAAATAATAATAGGTAAGATTAGAACACATCTCCACAATAGTTGAGAAAATACGCTGTGCCATCATTGTTTTATTTATTTACCCTCTCGTGTAAAAAGTGAAGAGGAAGTTTGCTGAAGTGAGATATTATGTATGTTATAGTGAAAAAGTAACGTATAATGTGAAGACTTGTTAATAGATTTTTAGCGCGTCCCGCATTCTGAAGTGCACTAAAAAGTATCTTAACTATTTGTAAAGACGAAGTGAAAATATTTCCCTAACGATAAATATATGTGATTATTCGATAGTATAAATAAACGTTGACTTCTTTTTGTAATACAAATTAGTTAAATGGTCTATATATTTTTTTGCCTAGCTCCTATTAATCGGAAAAACTACAGAATTAGACCAGAAACGTTTGCAGATTTTGAACATAAGAAGCCGTTTAACTTCAGTGAATTAACTTCTGACGTTAGTATTTCTACGAAGACATTAGATTAATGTCCATGAAACTTGCAGTGTTTCAAGCTCAGCCAGCTGTCAGTATCAATAAATAATAAATTTGCTCTTTGTGATCGTCGATGAAAGATTCAGTTGTGAGAAAATAATAAATTATTAAAATATTGTAATTACTGATTCACTCTAGGTATGAATCGTTCAGTCTTGAAAAAAAAGTCCTTAAATCAATGTGTATATTACGTATTAAGTTGCGAAAGGAACGTGTTGAGGATATGAAACAACTACCGTATTGAAAATAAGATACTGCGTGAAATATAAAGTAGAACAAGTATATGTGTCTGTGTGTTTTTATTATAACAAAGCCACATCGAGCTACCTGCGCGTTCCTTCAATAATGAAATATTTAAAATTCTGATTTTGTGTACTTACATAACGCATTATCCGTAGATTACGTTGAAGACTGATTGTATCGTACCAGGAAATGAAGCCCGGCATGGCCAGGTGGATTAAGGCGTGCGACTCGTAACCTAGGGTCGCATATTCGAATCCCATCACACCAAACATGCTCGCCCTTTCAGCTGGGGGACGTTATAATGTGACGGTCAATCCCACTATTCGTTGGTAAAAGAGTAGCCCAAGAGTTGGCGGTGGGTAGTAATGACTAACTACCTTCCCTCTTGTCTTGCACTGCTAAATTAGGGACGGCTAGCGCAGATAGCCCTCGTGTAGCTTTGCGCGAAATTCCAAAACAAACAAACCAGGAAATGTATAGTATTAACTTGAAAGTTAAAAAAGTAAAAACGCATTTGTAACCATATTCAAAATACCATAACTTACTTGTTCTTCGTAAATAAAAATTTGAATATACATTGTAATGCTGTTTCTTTCTGCTGAAATATATATTATTATTTTGTAATGCCCCCAAGTATAAGAATAATTAGTAGACTTATTTAATAAATGGACATTTTACATTTAAAAATGTAAAAATTAAAGGCAGGTATTAAGTTTCGTATACAAGAACATACATGTGCGTGAATATACACTTTAAGTTGGGTTGCTGGCTGCAACACTTTGTAAGAAAGAAATCGACTTTACGAGAATCGACCTGGTTTGTTTATGGTTATGTTCGACCGTCAGAACTACATTCAAAGTGGGAACAGCAAGCTTGTCAAGTAGCGGAATGAATGATTTTGTGTAGTTTCAGACGAAGAGAACAGGAGAGCTGTCAAGCTGAACCGGAACTTTTAAGAAACCGAATGAAGATGAAAAAGACATATTCATTCATCAGAGAAACTGTTTGGACTCTTACACATTGTCACGAAGCTGACATGGTGCACACTTGGGCATTTGTACGCTGACACACTGTTATATTCCCTTGACGTCTACTTGTCTTTGAACTTGGAAGTTCTTTGTCATCAGGCCTATAGAAATAAGTGTAGCTACTTCTGTCCAATAACGTTCATACTTCAGATTAGCAAAGTAGTGATGTGTTTTCTTTTTCCTTTCATAGAATGTTGCACAGCTCTAAACATCGTTGAAACAGTGTCAGCAAATCGATATAAAAAAAACATATCTAAAAATTTTAAATTCATCCTCTCAAAAAACACGAATGCGTTCCATAATTCGAAAAACAACAATAACAAACCTTTAATTGAATACTATATTTTTTTACAGTTTTTGCAGGTAATTATACACAGTTGATTAAAATAATCAAATACAATAACAATTAAATAAAAATGATATATTTTTTTATCTTAGAAATACTGAGCTAGTTTAATGAAATGGCTATATTCACATTCACCATGTATCGTCATGTTCAATAGCACGAATTCAGTACGTTAATGAGGGGCTCGTTTCCCCTCGATGGACACAACAGATAGCTTGATGTGGCTTTGCTATAACAAAAACACGAACAACTCAATACGTTAGAATTAATTGCACGAATACGAGAAGTCATAAAGTACTCCGAGAGGAATGAAAATATCTCGTGAAACATTTTATCATAAAATAAAGCATGGGATAAAATATTCCACTAAAATTATACATTGATTCCTTTATAAACAATTAATGGCAAATGTAGGTGAACCAATCACATAAAATTGCTACTTATAATAGAATTAAAAATTGCTGTTGCTTGAGATTAATTTGGGCATAATTTAATGGTGGCTTCTCAGATAGCAACACCAAGAGTCTCTGGTTCGCGTCCCCTTGATATCAAAATCGTAATCTGTACTTTGTGGATGGGGGTGTGTTATACGTGTAACGGTCAAATAATGCTATTCGAGTAAATCATCCTAAGAGTCCACAGTGGGTGTATTCATTAACTGCTATACTATTAAGGACAGCTAACACAGGTAGTCTTTGGGTAGCTCTGAGCGAAATTCCGAAACAACAATATGTATTTTCATTATAGCAAAGCCATATTGGGCTATCTGCTGTGCCCATTTAGGGAAATCGAACCTTTATTTCAGCGTTGCAAATCCGAAGACTTTGGTCTTTCTTCACAAAACCTTTAGCTGCGCTAGATTAGAAATTAGAGGGCACTTTTCAAAATACCGCCATTGAAAACATGTTCAGTAAGTTGAGGTGCAAAGTAAGAAGCCCGAATAATTACATATTTCTCTGTTTGTCAAGAACAAATTCCTTAAGTTCGTTTGTTTTTACAAACCCTTAAATGAACAAATGAAATCGCCATATTTTTCGAAATTTGCAAATATATGGATTTTGCGAATTTTGATAGCTAACTTAAACATATTTTACAAAAATCATAAAACAAAGTAAGTACATTGCACGGCCTATTTTTGTGTAAAAAATAAAATTGGACAAAGGCACTTCATAGTTTTCATTCCTTTTATGGCTTATATGAAAACCTTATGTAAGGTGGGTTTGAATTTCACGCAAAGCTATACGAGGGCTATCTGCGCTAGCCGTTCTTAATTTTGCAGTGTAAGACTAGAGGGAATGCAGCTAGTCATCACCACCCACCGCTACTCTTTTACCAACAAATAGCGGAATTGACCGTAACTTTATAACGCCCCCAAGGCTGAAAGTGCGAGCATGTTTGGTGTGACAGGGATTTGAACCCCTGATCCTCATATTGCGAGTCGGGTATCTTAACCACCTGGCATACCGAGCCCCTTATATAAGATAAGGAATATTTTTAGCCAATTAATCTTGCTTTCAAGGCCAAGTATAGCAGATTTAAATTAACCTGTATAAGATAAGGAAGAACATATCTAAATGAGTTATTACCTAAAGTTAGTTTTACAATGACACTTCAATAAGATATCGTTATTTTTTAAACATTAAACAGGTTAAGAGAAAATTTGTAAGAAAACTGTAATAATTTATATTAATAAATATTAATTACTTTTTTTGCCACCAGTTTTTATATTAAGCCATTACCATGACATACATTATCAAACATTGCTCATTTAAATTTGACGCCGCTTTACAATACTTTCAAATTTTAATTTATTTTGAGGAGAAACTAATAGCAACATTTTACCATGAAAGGCTAAAATACCTTCAATAGTATTTTAAAGTTAAGCCTACATATTGGTATACATTTCTATTTAAATATATTTTTTGAATGTTCCTGGCAACATTTGTTCAATGTAGCTCTCTCTTGCACTGTGACCCGTCCAGGATTTTTTGTTCTGAATTTCGAGCAAAGCTACACGAGGGCTATCTGCGCTACCCGTCCCTAATTTAGTAGTGTAAGACTAGAGAGAAGGGAGCTAGTCACCACCATCCATCGCCAACTCTTGGGCTACTCTTTTACCAACGAATACTGGGATTGACCGTCACGTTATAATGCCCCAAGGCTGAAAGAGCGAGCGTGTTTGGCGGAATAATGATTCTAAGAGTGGAGAGATATGTCCGGGTCTATTGCGTTGGCTTTAGAGACTGAAGGCTCTTTTTATCAATCATAGAGTGTGCTGTCTATTATTGAGCTTTAGTGTGATGTTTTCGGAGCCTGATTTATCCTAATCACTCTACTGTGCCGTTTTTACACTTCGGTGGAGAACATTCAAGACTTCCTTTTTTAAAATATGAAATCCTGCAGTTCTGCATTGTGTAATAGTCTCGTTTTATGATTAACGTTTTTCACATAAGGCTAAGACCTATTCTTCGCATCTTAACAGCTTTGGTTGTATTGCACTGCCGAATAGTCTGAATTTACCTCGAATTAAATGTATATGTTCTAAACCTGTAGCCCGTAGCGCCACAACTCGCCTCTGCTGAGGTACTTCCAACGCAGATATAGAACCCTGGTATATAGGACCATAAGGCCTCAAACTTATCGCTGAGCCACCAGGAAACAATGAAGATAATTTTTACATCCATTCAAGAAAATCAGTTGTATTTCGGAACTTAACTCCATCATCAAGTTGAGTATCGCAAAACATATTTCAAACCTAACGTTAATAATTTACTTTGTCGTTAAATGGTCTTTACAAATCATTCAAAACTAGTATTGTGTGACCCGACATGGACAGGTGGTGAGAGCGCTCAACTCGTAATATGATGGTGGAAGGTTCGAATCTCCGTCGCACCAAATATGCTCGCCCTTTCAGCTGTGGGGCGTTATAATGTAACGGTCAATCCCACTATTTGTTGGTAAAAGAGTAGCCCAAGAGTTGTCGGTGGGTGACGATAACTAGCTTCCTTTCCTCCAGTCTTATACTGCTAGATTAGGGAAGGCTAGAGCAGATAGCCATGGTGTAGCTTTGCGCGAAATTACAAACAAACAGTCAAAACAAACAAAACTAATGTCGTGCTTTTAAATACGAACAAGGATAACATGAAATTTTAGGTATGTTCAGAACATTGTAGAAAGATAAAATTACTGTAGTTCATTTTACTTACACTAGAAAAATCCTTTTGGATAACAAATTTCAATGAATACACAAATTAAATTAGAACTTGCTTTTAATTTCATGGATAACTGAATACTTTTCTAAAGTTTTTTTATCAGAGAATTAGTTACGTACAATTGTGAGAATATACAGATGCCTTCAAGCTAGGTAGATTTATTACTGCTGACAGTTACCCTAATGAGTATGGAGGTGTTGACTCATAAAAGTATGTGTTAAATGTTTTCAAACATTCAGCACAGATCTGTGGTGCTGGGATTTCCACACTTTTGAAAATTTGCATATGAAGGAAAACTTTTTATCCATTCTACGTACGTGATGCAATTTCCATTTCGCAGTATTTGATGTTAGTAAAATCAAAAGTAAACAATGCGATGAAGAGTTTAGAGGTAGGATTAATTTGGTTTGAATTTCGCGCAAAGCTATTTGCGCTAGCCGTCCATAATTTAGCGGTGTAAGACTAGAGGGAAGGAAGGTAGTTATCACCACCCACGGCCAACTCTTGAGCTACTCTTTTACCAACGAATAGTGGGATTGACTGTCACATTATAACTCCTCACGGCTGTAAGAGCGAGCATGTTTGGTGTTACGGGGATTCGAGCCCGCGATAATATGTTTTATTAAAACGCACTTGGAGCCTCACCACGTCGATACAGTCCATGTCGCCATCTGATCATACTCTGTCTTATAAACGTGCTTTGTTTGTTTATTTGTGTTGTTAAGCTACAAAATAAGCTATCTGTTATCCACCCACCACTAGTATCGAAACTCAGTTTTTAGTTGAGTCCGCAAACATATCACTGTATCATTGGGAGGCGATCAACTTGCGTCTTGACACTAGCTTTGCAGGCAATTTTCAATGCAAAAGAATTCGTCTTTTGACTGCCATGTTCAAATCACGTCACTTCTCTCTGTTAACTTTTCTTCATCCATTTAATTTCGAGAATCGCTGTTTCCGAGTGCCCATTTCAACAAGCCGATTGCACAGAAATCATTAATCGCTACATGTTACAGCTTGACTGGTGTACCTTTTTATGGAATAGCAAGTTATTCGTTTCATTCATCATTTGGTTGAGATACATGACGGTTGAATGGATATGTTGTGAATACAACTTACGGACACGCGACTTGTGTTACTTTTTCAGATAGAAATTCTTCTTGAGTATTCTGCATACTGTTCATGAACTTTCCTTCTCCCAAGAGATATTGCATTTCAATTTTCTTATTATCACTGAGGTGTTAATTCTTTTCCAAATCCCTTTCTGGATAATCTGGTGTTTCTAGTTGATCCATATTCCCTTGTTTTCCACTTTTTTTTTTAAGTATAAGGGACAATCCTGTCTTTTAAATTCTAAATTACCGAGCTGCACACATTTTTATGATATGACTGTAGACGTATTTTGCATGGAAAAATGGCGTTACATATTCTTCCCTTTCGGTGATAACACAATATCTATGCAACATCATAGCATGTCAAAATGTAGTTATTTTACATTCAGTCCCGCCGCAAATTTATATCGCTGTAGTTGTTAACGTTGCTTGATGGTTTATTCATTTAAATATATTTTGATATAACGTATTCAGTCTTCTGTAGGAGTGAAAATGTGAATTACGATTGGCTGAAATTATTATTGTTGATTTGTTTTAATCTCATGATTAGAATAATTTTAAGCTCAAACAGAGTAATAGAAGCAGTACGATTTCTATTTTGGTTTTACGTATTTATGTTTCTCGACTTTAATACCATTCAAGCATTAGTAATATATTAAAAGTAAATTCGGCGTTTTCAGTAGCTCTTTACATTTTAGGTTATCTATCGAGGAGATTTTACAAATTTGAATATATTCTTTAGGCATTCTACGCCAACATTCCACCATATAATTTCGTAATATTGATACAACTCGCTTTTATAAATATTTTATTTTGCAGCAACCTTTTAATGATCACAATATGTAAAAATAACAAAGTTTATTAAAATAAAGAATGATCTTAACACAATATTTAAAACATTGATTTTTGGGCTTTTACTGGGATACGAAAAATACATGGACATAATATTTAACAGGTATGTTTGCCCTGCATCATGGGACAGCATACAGAGACCAAAAATAGAACAATTCACAAGAAACAAAACTACAAAAGATATGGGATTAACAATTAGCCAATCGCTGTGTCAAATTATTTCTGAACAGCCACAAAAGTGAAACTTCCAGGAACTTGAATGCAAGAATGTTATTTCCCTCTATCACACAGCTGAATACTGTAAAAACAAAGGACGAAGTTTTTACAAGACAATGCTCGTATTTTACACAAAGAATTAGATGATAACAGAAAAAAAGAAACTGAAGAGGCTATGTGAATAGAAATTTACAAACCTTCCCTAGATAAACAGCACGGTATCACCCATTATTTCTTCAAAAATAGTTCTACTCTGTGATTGGTCAATTGCTAATCCCTTAGCTTTTATGATTTTATTACTTGTCTTCTTTTGTACTTTTCTGTTTTTGTTCTCTGTTTGGTACCAGATGACGTGATGTAAATATCAGAGAAGAATTTTATCTATGTGCTTCCTTAAGT
Source organism: Tachypleus tridentatus (assembly GCF_004210375.1). NCBI lineage: Eukaryota > Metazoa > Arthropoda > Merostomata > Xiphosura > Limulidae > Tachypleus > Tachypleus tridentatus. The sequence continues at coordinate 39,002,278 of NC_134826.1, forward strand.
AGATATGTGAGAAAATGTATGAAATGTTCAAGAATTATAGGGTTGAATATGGTAATAATTTGCTTATAAGAATCCACTTAAATTTTTTTCTGGTTCAAAAATGGCAACCATCTTTTAAAAATGGCCACTAAGGCAATCTGTTCTTCTGGTGTTTCTTTATTTGTATATTTTTTTACATAAATAACAATTTCTAATAACAAATGAACGTTTTTTGCATATTTAAATGTTAGTAGATAAATAATTATTACCACTTTTCCAATTTTTTATGCCAAAATTAACATCATTAGATCATTCTTTTTTTTATAGATATTTTGGTTTTTCTGATGAAATAGCACATAATGCAAAAATAAGAAAAAAACGATAATTTAAAAAAACAAAGTCAAGAAGTAATAAAATGGACACTGCTTACGACAATTATTCATACAGCCTCAAATCAAATACACGGTTTTCACATGGAAACGACGAAGAGAGGACTGGGCTCAATTATAATCCTGCTTAGGAACTATGAAGCCTTTCCGAGAAATGATTAGAAAAAAAAAAAACGTTTTCATTTTTGGCAAATCACATTCAGATAACAAACTCTGAGAAGCAAGTGATAAAAAACGATAGGTTCCAATTTTATCTGCTTAAGTAATCACAGTATAACTGGTCTCACATCAGACAACCATGAAGAGAGGGACCGTAGGCTTATGTTTCAAGTAGCTGAATTATTTCAAACTGGCTTCAAAAGAGTCATGATACACACGACTGACACAGAGGTGTAGTTGGCATGACCATCTCGGTAGCACACGAATTAGCTCTGTGGATGAGTTTTACATTGTGTTTGGCGTTAATTGCTCATTAAATTGTAAAATTCCTTTGGACTCACCAACTTTCGAACTCTCACCGTCTGTCACGCAGGTTGTCACACAATTTCTCCATTATCGACAATAGGATAATAACAGCGTTGGATACACGGTGAATGTACAGTAAAGTGGCTGGTTTATTTATCTAAAGGCTGGGAACAACACTACATTGCACTGCTTGAGCATTTCAACATTCCATGTATAACTGAACAAGCAATACTGAATTTATCAGTGAAGCCCGGGAAGACAGATCGAAAACATTCCACCAACAAAAGCAGCTGTTGAGCAATACGCAAGACGTACCACATCTGGAAAAACTCCAAGTCCAATGATGTAATTATAATTTCTTGGTTACCACATATTAAGATACTTAAATCTGAGGACAAGTTCTCAGTCCAATGACCATTACCATCTTCTAATGATCACATTTCAGAGTACCTACATCTGAGGACAAGTTCTCAGTCCAATGACCATTATCATCTCCTAATGATCACATCTCAGGGTGCTACAAATGAGGACAAGTTTCGAGTCTATGATGGCATTACTTTTTCCTGCTGACCACGTATCAGGGTGCTGAAATACAAAGCTCTAATAAGCTCTAAGTTCAATGTTCACATTACCTTTTGAGAGTTCGGGACGAACTGATTCTGAAACTGGAAGTTGCTGTGCAAGACCTTACTAGAGGTCAACGATTCTTGCAGATATTGTCATGTTTCAGACGTAAGGAACTGCAGAATAAAGAAATCAGCACTGAAACTTGCCTGAAAGTAAATGGTAACCTGCATTCAAATTTGAGGGATTTGCACACAATTTTTCTATCATATTATGGATGGTCTAGTGTTATGTCAAGTTTCTAACAAACTGTTTTTAATCGTTTAAGTATTGTTTGTGTATAATACTGTTGTTTTATTAAACTTCAGTCACTATTCACTTAGCGATTTCAATTTTTGTTATCACCAGAACCAGACAGTATATTCAATCAAACTTGAAGAATTATCTTTTGTTTGCAAATATTCCTTACTCGTGTTAAGTAAGTAAGTATATTTCATCAGATTACAGATATATATTTATGTGTTATATTACTGTTATACACTGACATAACAGGTGTTGAACAATAAAGAAAACTCTAAGTAAATATTATTAATGGCCAAATCGTAGAGGTCTCTGTCTGTTAGGCAAATGTTTTAAAGACAGACAAGTGTTGTGACAACAAGAGGTTTATTAGAATTACTGCTATTGCTCTATTGTGAACATAATTTACTTCGTATTGAAAATGTTAAATAAAGTTGGTAAATGCTCACGCTACGTTTTCTAAGTGTCACTAAAAGGAGAAAATTGTACACGTGTTTCCAATATCTTGATAATGTGAAACCTAGACATTTTGAAATACATATTTTATCAATAATTCCCTCGATGTTACGTGGATGAATCATCTGTGATAGTTGGATGTTTAATTAATACTGTTTCTACCAGTTCGTGTAGCTATTATCTCGCAGTTCCAGGAAAACTTATCCGCTTTATTGCTTTCATCAGGGCAGTAATTAACTAAGTGAACCAGTTCGATGTTAACATTGTACTGGTACTGTAAATGTAACAGGAAATTATATATGAGCCTCAGAATATCAGTCTCTTAGTTTGCCTGGTTTTTAGTGCAAAGCTAGACAAGGCGATATCTAGAATGTGACGACCATGCATATCTAAACCAGATTTTTGGTATTAATAAGTGCAAAGCTAGACAAGATATTATCTATAATGCAACGACCACCGATATCTACGCCCCGGTGTTTAACGTTGTAAGTGCAAAGTTAGACAAGGTGTTATCTATAATGCAACGACCACCGATATCTAAACTCCGGTGTTTAGCGTTATTAAGTGCAAAGGTAGACAAGGTTATATCTAGAATGTGATTCCGTGCTGTCAGTTGTATGTAAATTACAACAATTACAGCCAACTATTATATTAAGAATGGCCGTACTAGTGTTTGGTGGTATTGATAGGTTGTCAGCGGCTCAAAGTTAGGGACGGCTATGTCTGATCCCCACACTGTGACCTGACAGTTTATCCAATGCTTCACATAAGGTGCATTTTAGATTGATAATTCTAAGTCCAATTGTTTGTATGTTTGTTTGTATGTATGTTCATCTACAATTTTCGTGTTATCGAAACAATCATTTTAAACGATGCTATGCTACAAGTATGTGCTTATGGTTGCTACTAGCCTCATTTAATTCACATGTGAATATTCTTCCGTTTATTTGTAATGGCCAAACTTTGTACATAAAATTCGTAAAATTTGTTAGTCATGTAAGGGTACAGTAATTTGTTTCCTAACACACCTACAGCAAGTAAAATTTTCTATTTTGATTAATACCCTAATAATCGAGATGACTGATACTCAACGTCAGTCTGTATTTTAGTTTCTACTTTGGTTAACACACTAATACCTGAAATTACTGATACTTGACGTCAGTCTGTATTTTAATTTCTATTTTAGGTAACACACAAATACTTGAAGTGACTGGTACTGAATTTCAATCTGTATTTTAGTTTCTACTTTAATTAACACACTAATACTTGAAGTGACTGATATTTAATATCAATCTGTATTTTAGTTTCTACTTTAGTTAACACACTAATACTTGAAGTGACTGATACTTAATAATAGTCTGTATTTTAGTTTCAACTTAGGTTAACACACAAATACTTTAAATGACTGATACTTGACGTCAGTCTGTATTTTACTTTCTACTTTGGTTAACACTCTATTAAACATTCAATGTCAGTGTGTGTTTTTGATTGCAGGCGTTTGAAATTTATTATGATCCTACTTTTGCCCTATCCAATAAATTTAACACAATGTTATGGATTACATAATAATGTCCAAGTCTAAATATTACTAAAACTTTGATGTTCTATAGTTCTTTGCTTCTTAAACTATTGGTTCTGACTACAAGAAGGTCACAGAGTATTTCGAGCGGGTGAGGTTGAAGATATAAAATATTAGTTAACACTCTAATAGTTGAGGTGACTGATACTTAATGTCAGTCTGCATTTTAGTTTCTAATTCTGACCACAAGGAGGTCACAGGGTATTTCCAGCAGGTGGGGTTGAAGATATGAAATATGAAGAATCAGTTTTGAAATATATATAGAAAAAATAAGATATTATAGTCAATTATGTTTATATTTTAGTTCCTAGCGTAATAAATATAATTTTGAAGAGCGAAAGAAGGGAAGATAATTGGAGAGCACGAACACCATGGAAAACGAATTCGTTATAAACAAAGGTTAAATATATTTCCTCTATTACAGGTGTACTTAATTTGTGGAGAAGGAACGAGTATATCAGTACCAACGATCTAGATTTTCTGATACAGTGTTCTTAATTCCGTATCACGTTTTAGATTTAACATGAAAATGTACTCTTGCAATGTTTTGCCTCAAGATTTCTTATAGCGTCGTCGAGACACAGTTTTTGCTCGTCATAACCGCAGTGTGTATCTGTTCAGTGACACGGTACAACGCTTTTACCAATATGCTACCCCAGTCAGCTTCAATGTGCCAATCAAGCGTATGTGTACTCAATTTCATCACTATGTTTCCTCTGATACTGTCAGGATACATAGGCTTTAGGAAAGTATGCATACAATAATTTCTTAATTTATAAGAAAGCTTCATATCAAATTATATATTTTCTGTAAATATGCACTGTTACGAGCATCATCGCGTTTCTATTGTATGTTGTACGGAAACAAAATTATAGAAAAAACTGGGTTTGCTTAGAATTAAACATAAAGTTTCACAATGGATTGTCTGTACTCTGCCCACCCCGGAATCAAAACCCGGTTTTTAGCGGTGGGAGTCTGCACACATGCCGCTGTGCCACTAGGTGGCTCTAGAAAAGGACTCCATCGAAAAATTAATAGTTTATCGCTGTAAATCTACACAAACGTTTTAATAGGCTGAATATGTTTATAAAGTACGCTTATCTACGATAGTGAAATTTTCATCTCTACCTGTAAAAATTATAATTTGCATGCATATATAGAGTAGGTATGTTGTGTTTATTTCTTATAACAAAGCCACATGGGGCTATCTGCTGAACCCACCAAGGGTAATTGAACCCCCGATCTTATCGTTGTAAATCCATAGACTTAACGCTGTACTAGTGAGGGCCATATATATATATATATATATATTATCAATAAAAACTTTGAACTCTCATACGCTTTTACTTTTTGCGAAAATTACTGACGAAGTAAAGGTGTTTTGGGGTAAATGTTAGTCAGGTCACAATTCTACGTCATCAGAAGTAAAAAAAAAAAGGAAAAGTTCAGAGTAAAAAGAAACACATTCGTACACAGACATATAAATAAACATACAAACTGAGTAATTCTATTCAAAATCCATCTGTGTATTTATGTAATATTATTAGATTTTTTTCTAAATAATAATCTCATATAACTGTATAAAATCTTAAAGGTGGCGAACATTTGATAGATAGGATAGATTATCTATGCTTTCTGCAGTCTTTGTTGAATAAGAAAATAAAATAACATAGTTAATTACGTTTCTGCGTGCCCAGTGAGAGTGAGTTAACTGATACTGAATCGAATCTTCAGGCGAATCAGTTGAAGGATCGTGTAAATAAGGAAGTATTTTACATCAACTAACAGCGGGAACAGATCGTTCGTTGTAGTAAAATAATGAATCGCTGAGCTGACATTATTTGTAACATCTGACAATACGTGAAATAGCTGAGCATTTGGATGTCTTTCTTCTTATAACAGTATGCTTTTTTAATGAAATCAAAACAACTTACTCACAGTTAGTTTGAAGATGGAACAGCGTCTAGAACAATAAATTTTTACACTGTTCGATTATAGCACAGTCACTCATATGATTATCTTTAAGAGTTCCTGGATTTAAAAACGACCAGTAAGCTGTTCATAATCAGAGTCTAAAATTAGGTGATATCTTAAATTTTAATCATAAAATGAATACTACTGTAAAAGTTTGCAACGATTTTGCACTGGAATAGATATAATAGGAATGACAAATATGGAATCTTTATTACAATGACTAAATACAATAAAAATGACAAGTGTAGAATCGTTGTTACAATGAGTAAATACAATAAGAATGACAAGTGTAGAATCGTTATTACAATGAGTAAGTACAATGAGAATGACAAGTGTAGAATCGTTATTACAATGAGTAAGTACAATAAGAATGACAAGTGTAGAATCGTTACTACAATGAGTAAATACAATAAGAATGACAAGTGTAGAATCTTTATTACAATGAGTAAATACAATAAAAATGACAAGTGTGAATAGTTATTACAATGAGTAAATACAATAAGAATGACAAGTGTAGAATTGTTATTACAATGAGTAAGTACAATGAGAATGACAAGTGTAGAATCGTTATTACAATGAGTAAGAATGACAAGTGTAGAATCGTTACTACAAATAAATACAAGTGTAGAATCTTTATTACAATGAGTAAATACAATAAAAATGACAAGTGTGAATAGTTATTACAATGAATAATAGTGTTTTAATTAATTCTAGTTATTCATTTATTGAAAAATACACAAGTTCATATTTGCACCGCTCGTTATATTCTTGATACTATATTCATTACATAAGTGCATGTTTCTGAACCAAAATTACAGAATATACATACTTACATGAGATAATTTACAGCCGTGGACAATAGGATTTTAAAATTTTTCAATACCTTCAAGTACATGTGTATATCTTTCAAAAATTCAATTGAAAACGCTTTTAAAACAGACTAATGATTTTTAGCTGTAATTATTACCATGATCAGAAAGACACGATGGAATTACTATTTATATACACTAGATGGCAGCGCCGTCAAATTACGAAAGGTATATCAATGAAATTCGTGCAAACGGTAATATTTGAACATAAATAATTATTAGTGTTTAAGATATTTCCATATAGCAAAGATATATTCTAAAACGAATTTATAACACGTTAGATGCGTGCGTGTCCAACGAATACATAAACTAAACTGATTAAATGAAAGACCATATGATCAGTTTGATTATATATTTTTACAATAACTTCATTTTGAAATACATTTGTCTATGTGATCTGTTAGCTTTATTCCATTACACATATAGTTCTATGAATAGTAATATAGTACCAAATCTTCAGTGGGAAAAAGCACGTAACTAATAACTCGATGCAATTTTAATTGCTTCTAACAAGTTATATTCAGATATACCATTGTTAAATATAAGCAGCAAGCTAGGCTACATCCCGCTTTTATTAAGCCAAAGCTTTTAATTTTATGGTTAACTTTGTATAAGTTCACCCTATTGTTTCTACGTTTTTTTCATGGCTTTGTTTTCATTTAAAAGGTTGCAAAAACGTCCACGAAATACATTAAACGTACTTGTATATCAATGGCAAAACTATAAAAGCTGTTTGCTGCCGGTTTTAATTTAGAATTAGTAACAGTAGGGGTAGCACACTTCAATTACCTTCTAGAGGGAGTCCTGGTATAGTCAAGTGGTTAGGATGCTTGTTTTATAATATGCGGGTTGTGGGTTCGAATCCACATCAAACTAAACACGTTTACCTTTCAGCCTTTTGGTTCAGGATTATAATATTAATTTTCGAACATTCAACTAATGTTACTTAAGGGTTATCTACGCAAGCCATTACTAATTTTGAGCACACACAGGGGGTCAACGGTACGTTTAAGGATTTACAACGTTAAAATTTGATGTTCTTATATTTGGCACGGAATAGTCAGGTGGTTAGGGCGTTCGGCTAGTAATCTTAGGATCGCACGGAAAACGTACTAGTTGTAGATAATCTTTAAAGTTTTACTTACCAGAGATTTAGAATTTCGCTGATATCATTGAAGTTAATATTTGTGTTAGAAGTAAATGCATTTGTTTCTCTTGGAAATTAAGACGTTCGAATCGTAATATAAGGGTCGCGGGTTCAAATTCCCGTTGCACCAAACATGCTCGCCCTCTCAGCCGTTGGAGTGTTATAATGTGCGATCAGTCCCATTATTCATTGGTAAAAGAGTAGCCCAAGAATTGGTGGTGGGTGGTGATAACTAGATGCCTTTCCTCTAGTCTTATACTGCTAAATTAGGGATGGCTAGCTCAGATAACCCTCATATAACTTTGCGCGAAATTCAAAATAAAGAAAAACAAACATGTTGATCCTTGAGTTGAGCACACTGCAAATAGTTCATTGTGCTGTTTTTACTTTTCGCCTGAAAATCAAATGAACAAACAAATAAAATAAACCTGTTTTAATTTGTTTATTTATTTTGAATTTCGCGCAAAGCTACATGAGGAATATTTGTGCTAGCCGTCCCTAATTTAACTGTAAAAGACTAGAGAGAAGGCAGCTAGTCATCACCACCCACCGCCAACTCTTGAGCTGCACTTTTGCCACTGATTAGTAGAATTGATCGACAAATTGGAAAGCTCCTAAGCTGAAAAGCTAGCATGTTCGGTGGAATAGCGATTCGAATCCGCATCCCTTTGATTACGAGTCGACCACCTTAACCACCTGGCTATGCTGGGCCAAATTTGTATCGAGATAGTGTTCAAACTTATAACTGGGGTAGGAACCGTCGCAAGAGATTGCACTTTTATTTTAGCAGAAACTCATTTAAAAAAATGTGTTTAATATCTTTTCCTACAGAAATGCCAGAATTCGAAGGTAACGGTGTAATGCACGTACATCATGTATATTATCCTACTGGATTGTGTGTTACAGAATATACACAAATTTAGAAAACTCTCATGTAAATGACAGTGTATACATCACTTGTGTGAAAATAATTAACATGAAGTTTCAATTTTAAGTAGTGGTTAAAAGCAAGTATCATAGTACATGCTAGACAGAGCTTTGACAAATAGTGCATGAAATTTGGAAAGATTAAACATTCGGTTTCTAATTACAGTTCAAATAATATATTACCTGAACCTAAGCTCACTACTAGATTGTAACACTGTTATACTGAACTTGAAATAATCTACTTAAATGCTTTTGGCACTTAAAATTATATTAATGTTTAATGACGACTTATCTTGGTTACCCCTTAGCGACAATTTCCAGATGAACAGATGCAAACCGAGCAGTTTACGTGGTTTTCACTTCCGTTGTAATATGCCCCTAGTGGCCACTAAATTCCTCTACACTGTATACCAGCTTCTAGTGATATATGCTGCCTAAATTTAGAAAACAATTACACAACGCAGGCTATCAAAATACCCTTAGGCTTACTTTGACGCTTGGTTGCCTGTTGTTAATGGGTAGACGAAATATATGAAACTGTATTCGTGTGGTTTATGTCGGCATCACATTGTGAAAGATATCTAAAAGAAATGTGGAGAAAATACAACCAATAAATATTAACATTATGGACATTTTAATGTATTTTAATAATGTCTCTATTAAATGTACATATAACTTGGTATCAAACGTGGCGGTCTCCCATTGGCTGGGCGTCTATTAAACGTATATGTAACTTGCTATCAAAAGTAGCGGTCTCCCAGTGGCTTGGCGTCTATTAAACGTATATATAACTTGATATTAAAAGTGGCGGTCTCCCAGTGGCTGGGCGTATATTAAACGTACATATAACTTGGTATCAAACGTGGCGGTCTCCCATTGGCTGGGCGTCTATTAAACGTATATATAACTTGGTATCAAAAGTGACGGTCTCTCAGTGGCTGGGCGTCTATTAAACGTATATGTAACTTGGTATCAAAAGTGGCAATCTCCCACTTTTGCACTAAAACTTGGGATTCGATGTTTGCAATTTTAAGAGCGTAAAGAGTCCATTCTGTAGCATTGTGCTAAAAAAATTGTTATATACGCTCTAAATTAGAAAACAACGTATATGCTTAGTTAATTTCTTTTAGTGTAAGGAGGCTAATCTAATAATCAAATAACGAAATAATTATAACTAAACTTTTATCTAATCTTGTCGCTTACAATGTACATATTGATACCTTAAGACTTTTGTTGTACGTTACTTTAAAATGACCAATAAGAAACCTAAAAAAGACCACAAAACATGAGGGATCAAAAGCAAAAGAAAGTCGAACGTTGTATTTGTTTGTTTTCACGCGATTTGTTTCTATATATGTAATGTAAAGAAACTGATATGAATACTTGGAATTAGAATGACAAATAATTAACTATAATATAAATTATGTCGTGAAAACCCATGAGAACACCAGTGCTGCTTTTAAATAGCTGTTTCACTTCTAGCCGTCCAGGCCGGGCATGGCCAAGCGTGTTAAGGCGTGCGACTCGTAATCTGAGGGTGGCGGGTTCGCATCCCGGTCGCGCCAAACATGCTCGACCTTCCAGTCGTGGGGGCGTTATAATGTGACGGCCAATCCCACTATTCGTTGGTAAAAGAGTAGCCCAAGAGTTGGCGGTGGGTGGTGATGACTAACTGCCTTCCCTCTAGTCCTACACTGCTAAATTAGGGACGGCTAGCATAGATAGCCCTCGAGTAGCTTTATGCGAAATTCAAAAAAAAAACAACTAACAATACAATAACGTGATCAGCTATCCAACCTCATGTTAAAACATTCACTGTAAGTTCATATTAAATATATATATGCGTAGCTTTACGAGCGATCACATAGGCATTTTGGATTGTATATAACTACTTTGCACGTGTATTAGATCGACTGCGAAAGAAAAAGGAAATTCCAAACCAAATACGTTATCGTGGGTACATGTTTTTATAGTCTAACATATTATCCATTTTGATTGTTACAATGAATTAGATTCTTCTCCAGACGCTGGATAATTATTGCAGAAAGAAAAACGCATTGATAAATAAATTACTGTTTAGGTTGCTCATTCATGTAGAGTTACAGAGATACTCGTAAACATTTATTTTTGGAAATTTTTAACATTTCATGAGCACGCTGTTTGCAAGAAGAATGAATAATAGAGGTAAAAGAGGCAGGATATTTAAGTTGAAATTACATAGAAACGTGACGTAAAACATGCATAAGGAACGTTATGTTACTTATGAAAGAGCTCGTTTTTTTTATGAATAGAATTTGGTTATATGGATAAATAATTCCTCTCGCTAAGCAACTTGTTTTCTAAAAGGGAACTTTCAGTATAATAATCTTTCTGCCTAAATTATCTATGCTATGAATACTTACTTTGCATATGAAAAAGCTCGCCAACAATTTGTTAAAATGGTTAAACTACATTATGTCATGAGCGTTTATCCATGGCATAACATTAAAGGAAACAAGAGACCTTTTGGTCCTTCTGAGCTGTCATATTCACTACAATTAAATAGCATTGAAGAACAACAACCCAAACTTTGCCTTTATCATTCAAATATTTATCAAACGTTCCCTTAAAATCACTGAAATTAGCTGCATTCACCAAATTTAAAGGCAATCCGTTCAGAAGGTAAACCAATTTGTTAGAAAAAATAAAGTTGTTTTAGATGAAGATAACTCCTACCCTGAAAAACATATAATTGTGTCTTTCCATTCTCACCAATAGGAAAAGGAATTGTGAATTAATAATAGTAATTCTCTTAACAATCTGAAATACCTCAATCACGTCCTCTTTTCTTCTTTCTGAAGAGAAAACAAATTCAGAGATCTAACTCATTGTGGTATGATAACCTTTCCATCACAGGTATTACTATAGTAAACTTCTTTGGAAATTTTTTTAAACATTTAAATGTCCTTTATGAAGTAAAAGCCCAACATTAGCACAATACTCCAAATATGGCCTAATTAGTGATTCATATAATAACACTATAACTTCTTTAGACTTATATTTAGGATTTCTATAGATACAACTTAAACTCCTATTCGCCCTGCCACAAGAAACAGCACATTGCTTGGATGGCTTACGAGACTGACCAAACAGAACATCGATATGTTTTATCTTCCATAACAGAATTAATGTCATTTCTACCAATATATTCGTTTTTCAAACTGCGATACCCCGCATGTATTACCTTGTATGTATTTGTAATTATAACACATCTGCCAGTTATTTCTCCAACTCACTAAATAACCTAAATCCTTTTTAAGACATTCTCCTTGAAGATGAAATCACTTGAAATTTTAATGCCATCGATATATTTAGACAATCTACTGACCGTTAGCTTGATTTGTGTAATTGATGTAAATCAAAAAGATAAGATGTTGACAATGAGCCCTGAGGTATCTCACCCTTGAATTTAATCCAGTTTAACGGAACTCCATTTATAACGACTTTCTGTTTTTTAGCTCTATCCAACCAATTTTCTATCTAATGAGCCAACCTGTCTTATACACTTATAACGATAGCTTTTAACATGTGACATCTAGTTAAATGCTTTCTGAAGATCCAAATACACCACATCCACACCCGTATATACATAAGCATTTACTTCTTCTAAGAATATCAAAAGATTATTGAGGAACCTTTCCCTAGTTAAACCATGCTAACTTCCTCCTTGGTTGAATCAGCAGATAGCCCCATGTGGCTTTCCAATAAGAAAAACACACACATGTCATGCTAACTATCCAACAAAATTTTAAACTTTGTTAAATGACTTTGTCAAGCATATGCTATTAGCGTTATTAAGATTAACAGACCTATATTTATTGGGACAATTTTTATCATCTTTGCAAAGAAGAGTGACATTATCTAACTTCCATTCTTGTGGTATCTGCAACTATTCAAGAACCTAGAAAAATTAATAGCAAGTAGTTCCCGTATCCACCTCTTTGAAAACCTTTTATCTGGTCCATAGGCTTTATCAGTCTTTAAATCTTTCAATTTCTTCTTTGCAAACTCAGAGTTAATGTAATCGTCTTGTACAGTTTTGTTTCCGTATAGCAACTGCTCTGGTTGAGAAATATTTCTTAAGTCTTCATTATTAAAAACTAAAGAAATAGTAGAATTTAATAACCCAGCCATCCCATAATCGTTAAATATTAGCCTTCCTGTGCCATCCTTCAAAGGTCATAATTCCATTCTGGCACCATCAATGTATTTGAAGAAATTCCTATCACTTATTTTTAGATTTTCAGACAACCTTTCTTCCTATGTGTTTTGATTTTGACCAACTATCTTGGTCACCTATATTCCATTAAATCTTCCAACACTGCAATAAATTTAAACTTATCATACTAATAATGCTTTTGTTTAATTTTATTCATTCATATATTTTGTGTTTGTTTGTTTACTTTAGAGCAAAGCTACATTAAGCTATTTGCTGTATAGTCAAGAAGAATCGAACTCCGAATTTAATTATTCTAAATTTATCATTGTCCCATTGGGGAACATATTTTTCGTGAGTCAACGTGTTTTTTTTTCCATTTGCAGGAAATCATTTTTTGTCCATTGGGAACATGCTTATCTTGAATATTTAAGGGTGTTTTAAAAAAAGTTTAGATATGATCATATTCTAGCAATGTATTCTACAGCTTGTGTAGTGTTTTTTTTTTTTTTTTTTTTAAATAACGTCTAGAATCATGAGATAGCGCGGTAAAACGGTCACCCCTGTACAGATTAGTAGTTATTTCGTGCTGCCATCTAGAGTGAATTATATATAACTATTGTTCAAAGGACCAACTGCATAAACACACTTGTGGACAGGCGCGAATGTGAATGATTAAAGTACTTCAATAGTATAGTTATTTTTTAGTGTTAGAAGCTATTCCGTCGATCAGTAACTTCAGCAAAAGCCAAATCACTCACAAATGTTACTTAGATCTGAAATTTAGAACTAAGTCATCACCCGTACTTTTCCTCCTTAAAATTAAGAGCTACATTTTTCACTAGCCATGTTGTTGCTTAGCTTCGCTCGTTCAGTCTTGCTCTTCTTAAATAAATGATGTAGCTGTTTTCCCCGATCCCCAGTATTCTTGTCTCCCCAGCCGACCCAAAGATATTTCTGGCACGCACAAGCTGATCACAGTTCTTGTAATTCATGTCTGACAACGCTATTCATCTTTTTACCGCTTGATGGAGCTGTAGCCAGCAATTCTCAGTTCTTATTTAGTTGAACTATTCACGATAAAATTAGTGATGTAACTATCAACTCTTTATTATGTTCTCCTTGAACTTACTATTTTTTTGTGTTACAGTGTACAAAATTAGGCTATTTTTGTAGTATTGAACGAATAAAAATAACCCTATTTTAAAAAATTTTCCCAATGTGTTGATAGGTTTCTTTATTGTTGTGATGAAACAATGGCTTACGTTTGAAATTTATGTTTCGAATAGATTTGAAATTCCTTTTGTAAAAATTGTGTTCACAATGATAGCAGTTATTTCGTGACTGCTTGTTTCTCTTTTAATATACACGTGTTTTACTTTAACGCTTATTTTTGTGAAAACTTTACGGTTAAAATACACGATTCAAAACATAATTCCACAGAAAAATCACCCATACTGAATTATACATTCCCTGGGACTCGGCATATGAAACAAAACAAAAACTAAAATACTAAGAAACCAAATAAACACAGTCACAAAACTATGTTCACCTGACATAATTAATAATGAAATCAACAAAATAAAACAACACTTCATCAACATCAACAAATTTCCTCAAAAAACCGTGGAAATAATTATACGCACACACCTAGACCAACGACAAACAAACAACAATAAATCCCATGATACAACAAACAACAAAACCTTATACTGCTGCATATCGCATGTTTCCGACATCAACTGAAAATTAACCAACATTTGGAAAACTTATAACAATACACAACATTCCAGTAAACACTAAATTTATTCAAATCCAGGTACAAAACTAAGGTCCATACTATGTAAAAACTACGCTGACAAATACAACACCAACATAATTTATAAAAACAAACAATGTAACAACTACCACGATTCAAAGAAAAAAGAAAAACACTTTCACACGTTTTTGAACACTACAAATCAAATAAACACATCATAACCATAGAAAACACCCAGTTACTAAGTAGGAAACAAATATAAACAAACGCAAAATCAAAGAAGCCCTACTTATACAGTAATTCAAACCAAAATTAAACCAAAAGAAAGGAACACCTTTATACCTATATTGATTGATAATCTAATACCAACTGCAACGCCCCCTACAATCCCGTACTCGTTTATACTCTCGTCCCTAAGACATGTGTCTAGCAGAGGTCACTTGCAAACTTTCTTTCTTAACCTGAAGATAACCTAGGAAGGTCGAAACGTTATTCTCTCCTTATCAATAAAAGTGTTAATATCCATACCAGCAGTTCTGAGATACATTTCTAGGGTTAAAATGATGAATATTTTACTTCAAATAGTTTGTTCTATTTCAAGACAAGAAACAAGTGTTACAACAAGTAATTATTGTATGTTCTTTTATTATTTAATAAAAGTTACCACATTCCCCAACCATATATGGTACAGTCGTTAGCGTCCTGATTGTGGATGTTTGGGTATAATGTTCGTGTCCCGTTTAATCAAAATAGTAATAAAAATTGTTCTGGCCACTGTTGGCTTTTATCGTTTTTTGTCACAAGAAGGTAGGCAATATTCTGTTGACCTTCGTATGTTGCTTATATTTTAAATTGCTCTTTCAAAGCGAAAATTATTTTGATTTCATACCAAAGCTGCTATTTCTATAACACAAGCATAATAAATTCATATGAAGAAAGCTGTTGCAGTAAATAACTACAAGATAGAGATATAAACGAAGGAATTAGTGAACGTTTTTTTTCTTCTTGAGGTAGTAAGAAAGTAAAGTTATTTTTTGGTTCAGTTAAGCAGCTTGTTACACGGACGTAAGTTGCAAAAAAAGTCTATTGGCACTAATGGTTAAGCAGTGCCTTGTATAATTACAAACGAAATTTATTTTAATGGTTAAGCAGTGCCTTGTATAGTTACAAAGTCAAATTATATTTAATGGTATATAACGTACCTTCTATTGTTACAAAGTGAAGTTATTTCATATAGTATGGCTAAGCAGCGTGTCTTGTATGGGTGGTTACGGTTTAAATTATTTTCCGTAGCAACGCATTTAACTGAGGAAATACATTTAGAACTAACTGAACTACTTTAGTTGTGCAGTTACATGTAAAGCCAAACTAAAAAAATAAATTTATATCTGTTTGTAAAGAGTGATTACTTTGAAATCACAGAAGTGTATTTGTGTGCTTCGATAGAAGTAACATAACATAATGGTTTAAATATGGAGTGAAAATATTATCTTGTATCTGTATGAAGCACAGAAGTATTTCACCGGTTGTTTACGTTTCTGAACAATAGAAATGAAAAATACATTATATTTTAATGGTATGAACCAAACTTACAAAATACATTATATTTTAATGGTATGAACCAAACTTACAAAATACATTATATTTTAATGGTATGAACCAAACTTACAAAATACATTATATTTTAATGGTATGAACCAAACTTACAAAATACATTATATTTAAATATTATTAATCAAATCTACAGAACCATTGTTTAGGATATACTACCATACCAAATAATGGTAAAAAAACAACAACAAATAGTTCTGACCTTAGTCACAAAAATGTTTGTCTGTTTTTAGGCAAGAAATCAAACACAGCATAAACAGCATTCAAACGTCTATCCAAGGACACTTCATGGACATTTTAATTATATCACCTAAGAATATCACAAAGGTAAGTGCTTTAACGGTGGGGGTCGGACATATTAATCAATCACTACTCTTTTGCAAAAAAACAAAATCAAATTACATTTTTTTTGGAATTTGGGGTTCTTAACCTTTTTTTCAAGGATTTGTTAAAGAATGTCTTAGTGAATATTCAGTGATGTCTGAAGTGGAGCAATAGGCTGAGATTAAATAAAATGTTTTTTGTAGACCATTCTATTACAAATAGTGTAATTTATCAATCTATGTATGTATATAGCTTGCAAAAAAACACAAAAGTCTAAAAGTAAAGTAAAAAGCAATGAGAAAAGAAAACAATATAAATTTTGCTTTTAACTTTAATTTTTAATTGTCTTATGAGCATTTTTATTCCTTTACGCGAAATTCAAAACGTTTTAGTTTTACATAAACGTTTTGAATTTCGCGTAAAGCTACACGAGGTATATCTGCGCTAGTCGTCCTCAATTGAGCAGTGTAAGACTAGAGAAAGGACAATTAGTCATGCCACCTACCACCAAATCTTGGACCACTCTTTTTTGTCAACGAATAGTAGTATTGAACATCTCATTATAGTGCTCTCACGGCTGAAAAGGCAAGCATGTTTGGTGTGACGGGGATTCGAACCCGCGACTTTCGGATTACGACTCGAGTGCCTCAACCACCTGGCCATGTCGGGCCTGAAAATTACGGACTCACTGTTACCAAGTACGACGCAAAATAAACAGAATACTGTATAAAAAGGAATAAAAATAGTTATTAAAACAATTGAACAAAATGAACAGAATACTGCATAAAAAGGAATAAAAATTGTTATTATAACAACAAATTAAGAATGATATAAATCTCAGAGTAAAATATTTGTCAAAACATTAAAATACAGCAAAATAAATTAAAAATAATGATTTTTCTTATTTTACCGAAATATTAAAAAATTACTGAGTTATACTGTTGCCAAATATCGTGCAAAATGAGCAGAATATCCAGAAGTGAGGTTTAAACAAGAAAAACTAAACTACTTTAGTAGAGGTACATCTATCAATGAGTCAGATGTGTAATGGAAATTAAAATTAAAATTTCAAACAATGCTTTTATAAGCACTTCACACACACTGTTGAGTTGTAAAAACACCAATTACAGAGTAATAAGCTAGTGAATAACTTGATAAAGTCGGTAGATTAACAAAAAACAAATTCACAAAATCCACAAATTTGTCAACCTGACCATCTGACTGACTGATTAATGTTGTTAGAAAGGCATAGCTCTCTCCTGTCTTCACCTTACGCATACCTAAGTGCACATGATTTTATAACGCTATTTGAGATTAAATGGTTTTTTCTAAATTTAGTTATAACCTTGGTAATAATAATAACCAGTTCACAAGACTACTAATGAGCTAATTATACAATGATAACGATATTATATGATTACAAGCGCTTTGTGTGTTACCAGGTAATAATTCGCATGTGCTAAGTGGTCAGCCTGCAGTTGTATTAGCTAGATACAGTAAAACCTGTCTAATGCGGAATCGTACGGAACCGAGTAAAAATTCCGGCTTAGACATAGTGAATATGCACTTCCTTAATTATATGTAATTTTTGAGCGGAACGTTATATAAGGGAAGTAAGACGTTTGTATATAAAGTTATTATACTGTTTATGCTATATTTATTAGAATAAGAACAAAAACAGACATTCAAAATATACTAAGTACACAAAATCTTAATCAAATTTATTTGAAGAAAGTGTCCAGTTTTGACTATTTTGTTTTTTTAATGGACTTTCTCGTGCGGTTAAAAGAGAACACCAATTCTACGGCCTTTTCATTAGGTTCAGTTTCCGCCTTCATTTTTGCATACAATTTGATAGTGTTAATATAACTTAACACTTGCGATGAAGTTGAAATTTCTTTTTTTTTTCATTTTGTTCATCTTCTGAATCTCTCACACTGTTACCGTCTTGCGATTCTATTATAGATTTTAAATCAGTTTCATTAGTTTCTATTGAAACATTCTTGTCAACATTCACAAATCTTTCTACATTCACAGAATCATCTACACCAATCTTCTCAATCAGAATTTGGATTTCACTAGAATCACCACAATAAACAACTTCTCCACAATCTCCGCCATTATCAAGAATAAATCCATAGTTTTAAAAGCACTTTATTATGCATTCATCTTTTACGCATTTGATTGAATGACTTAAAAATGCAATTGCATCTAACACATCAATTTTTATGGTCATTTCAGATGCTCTCTTACAGTCATCCATGTTTAAAGTAATATGCTGAAGTATCAATTTTTCTGTATTTCAATTTTATACACTGTATAATTCCATTATTTAGTGGCTGTAGAACTGATGTTGTACATGGAGGTAGAAAGACTAAATGAACATTTGAAAGTTGAACTTTTGGGTGACAAGTTACATTGTCTAAGAAAAGTAGAATATTCCTATTTTCTTCTTCCATTCTTTTGTTTAATTTGTTCAAAAATTCCTCGAATATAACACTTGTCATCCACGTTTTATTATTCACTTTCCATTCCACAAGAAGTTGATTCTTTTTTAAATTTTTGAAAAAGCTCGTATTTCCACTGTTACCTATTACTCATGGTTTCTCTAGTTTTCCATCATCAAATGTGACCAAAAGTACAATCAATCGTTCTTTTGAATAGCGACCTCTGGAATAATGACAGCAGAAAAACAAACAGAATATATTTAACCAATACTTACTGTAACAAAATGTCTGATAATTTATTAATATTTAAATAAATTATTACATAAATAAGAGTTCCCCGCTAGTAGAGCGGTATGTCTCCGGATTTACAACGCTAAAATCAGGGGTTCGATTCCTCTCGGTGGGCTCAGCAGATAGTCCAATGTAGCTTTGGTATAAGAAAACACACACAAATAAACAAGAAATTAATATTCAATCAAAATAATTTCTTCCAGCTTACTCAAGTTCTAATCCTACTTGTTGATAGATAAGGTAGGTTCCGCCATATAGAGTGCCTTTTAGAAGAGAAATCTTTAGATAATACTACAAAATTTTTATATTTCCTGCTTGTATAGGTTTACCCACTGTGCTGTTTCCGGGTTAGACAGGTATAACAAACGTGGGCTACGTGGATTCTCTAGATCTAGGTTTCAGCTATGATCTAACATATTTTTAACCCTTGAAAGCGAAGTTTTCAGTTCTATGCCTTTGACTCGAGGGTTCTGTGTTTGACAAAGCAATTCTACCATAACAGATAACACCTAAGACGTGTGTCTCCAAGGTGAAGACGAACACTGTTGAAGTCTGACATGACTTCACTCAAACTTTCATGACTGTAAACTAGAGCAATAAGTTGTATTATTTGCATTGTTATAAAACTTATTGGCATCTAAGGATGACATGAAATAGTGCAACTTTTAGAATATGCTTTTCAAGGAAACAAAATGAAAGAAAATTAGAAAATCTCATATTGATAACCTTGAAAAGTCTTTGTTCCAGTGAAGAAAACATTACTGCATGAATAGAAACAGTAATGCCGAATATGCAAAACAAACCTCAGCCATTAATACAGCCAAATAAAAGGCTGCCCCTCTGTCTAAATAGAAGAAAACTACAGCAGATATATCAGTAAAAAACAGGAAATGTCGAGAGGTGGATCTACTAAAAGATGTGTCAAGGTTAGGCCTAAAGCCCAATCACTTTCGAAACTTGATACCGAAACGTTATGAAACAACTGTAAAACATATTTAAGCAAGAAATTAAGGATTATAAATGAGAGCACCAAAAAGTCAGGAAACTAGATAGGAATATGTGAATTAATATTAAAACACTTGATGGATTTTTACATGGCACTCCGTCAAAGTAGGTGTGACCACATTTCAACCCATTCCTAATTTGTGAAATACTTTTAACTTTTATCCAACTATAGAATTACATTCAACAATTTAAACATTTCAAAAATTAGTACTTTCGATTCTCTTTTCATCCACATTTTACTATTGTTTGTTTGTTTGTTTATTTTTAAATTTCGCGCAAAGCTACCCGAAGGCTATCTGCGCTAGCCGTCCCTAATTTATCAGTGTAAGACTAGAGGAAAGGCAGCTAGTCATCACCACCCACCGCCAACTATTGGGCTACTCTTTTACTAACGAATAGTGGGATTGACCGTCACATTATAACGCCCACACGGCTGGGAGGGCGAGCATGGTTGGTGCGACCGGGATTCGAACCCGCAAACCTAGGATTATGAGTCGAACTCCTTAACATGCTTGACCACACTTTACTATTCAGATAAAGGTTTCCCATGAACAAAGTATGATTATTCCAGCTTCCTGTCTCACTTCCAACTTCAAACACCCTCCTCATGCTTAAGATATCAATGCATTTCGTTACATACATGTATCTCTACTGGACTGCTGAAACAAAGTTTACAGCAGAGAAATTTAGCTATATAAACTTTCATTGTTGGAAAAACAACCAAGTTACAAAAAAACACACAAGTAGGAATGGGAGGAATGATGGCCATTTTGAGGTTGCACCTTGTGAAAACAAAACAACATCAAGTGTAATGTTACCCACCCATTCCTACCTTGTTTTCTTACTTTATGATGCTCGCATTCCTATTTCCTAATTTTTTACTTAATCTATTTTTACACTTGTATATCTTACGCGAAAGTAAAACTGGAAGGATCTATACAACATTCGATCTTACTATAATAAATACAGTAATAACAATAATATAATAAAAATAGCTTTAAATAATTAAAAATCGATTTACAATAGCTCAGCAGAAATTTAAAAGCTCAAAACAAATGTTTTGAGAAAATATTTTGTTAGATATTATAAGATGTATTGTTTCTTTTTTAATTTCGCACAAAGCTTCTCGAGGGCTATCTCTGCAAGCCGTTCCTAATTTAGTAGTGTAAAACTAGTGGGAAGGCAGCTAGTCATCACCACCCACCGCCAACTCTTGGGCTACTCTTTTACCAACAAATAGTGGGATTGACCGTCACATTATAATGCCCCCAAGGCTGAAAGGGCGAGCATGTTTTGTGCGACCGGGATTCGAACTCGCGACCCGCAGATTACGAGTCAAACGCTTTAACCTACCTGGCCATGCCGAAGATGTATTGACGAAACACTAAAAACAAATACAAACCAATTTAAGAATGCTAGTCTTTTGAAACTTCGTCTTTGTTAACGTGTTACATTACAATAATAAAATAAACATGTTATTAGGCAAACTAGATATAGTTTTTGGTTTTATATATACATGCATTTTGTAAGTTTTAGTTCAGTGAAACATCTCTCTTTTTATTTTACTCCCTGAAGAAAGAACAAACTTTACACAAGCTAGTGAATATTCAAGATCTTGATAATTAATGCAAGGTGTGTTTTATAACACTCGTATATCATGATCTAAACGAGAAATGACATTCGTAACACTAGAAATGTTATTTCATAACAAAAGAGTAAAGGACCATTAGATAACGATTTCATTACTTAGGATTTTTCTTTTCTTTTCATTCATAAGCAAGAAGCTTTTTTTTTTTTAATCTACTGGTTGGGTGCAACCTCAATTATCGTGCCTGGGCTGCAATATCGTTTAACATGTTCCGTGGTTTCAGTTGTGCGAAACCAGGTTATACCTGAGAGTTAATCCTGCTATTCGGTTGAAAACTAGTAAAAACGTTTGTGACGGCGTGAGCTTTCTAACTGGTTACCTTCCTTCTGGCAAATGGGTAAAAATTAGGGGCGGCTGTACCTGAAGTCTGGGATTTCTAAACTAACGTTTAACCCACGTATCTTTGAGGTTGAATGTGGGAAATACCTTTTAGGTTATGGTGACTCATACCAACTTCAGCTGTTGACGTTTCGTTTGCAACATTCTGTTTATCATAGTTTCTTTAAAGTTCACATATATTACATAGCTATTTGTTTGTTTAATATGCTTTGCTTTGAACGGTATTTTCACATTTTAAGAAGAGTCTTATCATGTTCCGATCAATTTTTCTTCTTTTTTCTTCTGCCCGTTTCTATTCAGTTTATAAGTTTTAAGTATGTTTTACAACACCAAAACATCAACATATAATTACTCTCTTTGAATAGTTATTTTAAAAGTAAATGTTGGATATTTTGATTGATGCTGGTAATATAATTTTTGTTTAACCCTGTACAACAAGAGGAACAGGTTCAGTATATTAAGTTTCTATTTTTATTTTAGAATTTCGCAATCTGTTATATGCGCTTACACGTTTCTTGTTTGATGAACTTTTATGCACAGCTTCTGGAAAGCTATCTGTTTTTGCTGTCCTTAATTTTAACATGATAGACGAGAAGGATTGTTTGTTTAGATTTAAATTTCGCGTAAAGCTACAAGAGCTGGCCGTTCCTAATTAAGTAGTGTAAGACTAGAGGGAAGGCAGCTAATCTTCACCTCCTACCGCCAACTATTAGACAACTCTTTTATCAACAAACAGTGGGTTTGGCCGTTACATTATAACGTCCTCACGGCTGAAAGAGCGAGCATATTTGGTGTGATGGGATTCGAACCCGCAACCCTCAAATTGCTAGTCGAGCGTCCTAACCACCTGGCCATGCAGGGCCAGATTAGAAGAAAGCAGCTTCGACACTATAACAGTTGCCAACTTATTGATTACTCAAATCCAATATTGGAATTTCACCATCACTCTTATAACGCACTCGCGGCCTCAAAATGAAGAATGCAGTTTCACGGTTCACACACACCAACCATTAGGCTATATTCATCCCAAGATTTTTTTTTCATTTATAAAGCTGGCTGGTTATGTTATTTTTGTGTGAAAAACTGGTTATCAATTGAAAATAACATCGTTGTACGAGCATTTACTTGACACTGAGCGCGTGTTCCAAGACGTTTGATTCAGTTAAATCTCAATGGCTTATGAAGCTGAAATGTTAACTCAATCAGTATAAAGCTATTTTAACACATGATATTATTTTAACTTTTGTTTCAAATAACACACACTCTACAAATTCTGTACGGAACGTAGTTTTGTAGTAAACACGCAGAACTGAATGCAAGAACCCGCGATTCATAATTTCGTACTCAGAACTTTGGAGCCATGGTGTCGTTATAAAACTGACGTATCTCACTGTTTGTTTTTAGTGGTACAAGAGTTGGCGGTGCGTTCTGTTGATTAGATGGCTTTTGTCTGATCTATTATTTGACATTTATGGATGGTTAGAACAGATAACACTTGTAAATATTGTGCGAATATCTGAAATTAAACAAAGAACATTAAAAATCCTATAATAGATTAAATGTTTTAAAACTTATGTTCAAAAGCAAATTAATTATATCGGCTAGGATTAGAAATCACGTGTAAATTAATAAGGTCTTTACTATATATATAACAAGCTGGTTATAAGAACAAGATTCCACACTTCAACACTAAAAACAAGACAGCCTATATCCCATAATGATTAGGATATATTTAGTCACAATCCTAAGGTATCACGACATTTAATAGTGTTATAAATCTATATATATATATATATTATTTGTTTTTAGTACGTAGGTTTTGGCTCTATACCTGACGACTGGTGGCTAGGGCGCTCGATTGGCAATCTGCGGATCGTATCATTCAAAATGTCGCCCTTTTAACCACAGGGTGGGGGCGTTATAATGTCATGGTCACTCGCACTATTTCTTTAAACAAGCCCAAAAGTCGGCAGTGGGTGTTGTTGATTACTTGTCCTGCCTCTGCTCTAGTTTAGAATTTGTAAACTAGGAACATGTTAGTGCAAATCGCCCTCAAAGCTTTGCGTGAAATTCAACAAATTAACAAATAAACTAGATAATTATAAGTACTTTTCAACAACTGTTGTTTGTAGTTAAATATTTCTATCAATTTTAAACTTCACTATTCATGATGTGCTAAAAACACGTAGGTCCAAAAAGTATTGATAAAACTGAAATAGAAACCCTTATGACACGAGCGCTTTCAAAATGTGGACCTTTCTTCTTCAGGGGCTACCTGGGAATCTAAACTTCACTATCATTTTCAAACTTTTTTGCACCATATATTTTACTTTTTTATATTTCAATGTAAAAAGACATTTTGCAGAAAGTTTTCACTGTCACTCTTATCATATCTTTCTGAATTACTCAGTTTGGATTTGATAACACAAATAACTTGTATTTTTTAAACAAATGTTTTTGTATTTGTAAATTTTGTTTAACTACTTAATAACGGAAGCCACGCACAAATACTTGCTTTCAAAATACGACAATTTTCTAAAACATGTTTTTGGATTTTACGTGCAACGATAAGATTTTTTTATTATTTAGCACACGATACTTTAATGTTTGGTCTTGTCATTTGTTCTTATGTTCATTGTTTGTTCTTATGTTTATTGTTTGTTCTTATGTTTGTTGTTTGTTCTTATGTTTGTTGTTTGTTCTTATGTTTATTGTTTGTTGTTATGTTTATTGTTTGTAGTGTTTTATCAAACACGTTTCTACATTTAGGCTTAATCCATAATTATATCTGTTTCACTTCAATCGTTTTTTGAATGTATAGAATTTCATCTACGGTTATGCCAGAATTTCGTAAATCGTTCCATCGTTTTTAACTTATACTCATCTTTATTTAAATAACAGATCAAACTTTGTAGTTTTTGTTTGGATTTAAAACAGATTCTCAGCTTTGATGAATTTCCATTCACGTTTATTAACGAGTCATATCTTACAAACTCATCCTTAATCTGCAAACCGCCCTCAATCTGCATACCTTACCAATTCATCGACAAACTGCACATCTGGTTGACTCATCCTCAATATGCATATCTCATCAATTCATCCTCAAACTGCGCTTCTGGTTAACTCACCCTCAACCTGCATGCTTGAGTTTCTAAACACTGTTCAAATTCTCTAGTGCTATTTCATAATTTAAAACTTCTAAACCACACATCACAGCAATGGTTTATTGTTATAATAATAAGTTCTTCAAAACGGTTTATATTTATGTATAAAGTATTTGAAGAAAGTTTTATTACTCAGACCTTTAATTAGCTAAGTGAAAATCACTGAAAATCACGTATTTGACGTCATAGATATTTCTTTTTCCGCTTAGATGCACTAATTACGATTTCATACACAGTTTTCAACAACCCGAGGTTTTAACCTAATTAATTTAATGCGAACGTAACTTAAACCATTTATTACCGATGCTCTTTCTTAGATGGGTGAATAACCTTTTACAATACAGAGCAATCCAGCAAATACTTAGTAAAGTGAAACTTAGATATTAATCTAATGACTTAAAAAAAACCAAAACTTTTCATAGTCATTTTACACCTGTTATTGTTAATCTCCTAAAAATTCTGTAACTTTATGTTGTGAATAATAAAGAGGTTTAACGTATTAATTAATTAACTCTTGGGTCTCAAAATAACTAATACTTTATTTTTTTCAAAGCTGTTATAATATGAAACTGTTTGAAGTTTAATGTATTTAAAACCTTAATTAATAAGTATTAAGCATTATTCATTATTAAAATACATTTTAGTTTTTCTTTGTTCCACACACTTTACTAAATCTTTACTATTATTTCTAGAAAGAGGTTAAGTATTGCGTTTTATTTGAAAGTCACTAACGTTTTTATATAACCAGAGAGGTTAAATAGTACTATTATTTTAAGGTACTATGAAACGGAAAGTTTAAACAATATGATTGTCCTAAAATGATAAGAAACTTTGATTTTAGACAGAGTAGAAAACAGTACGATTCTTCTAAAATTGAGGCTCTGACATGGCCTGGTGGTTAAGGCACGTGACTTACAATCTGCGAGTCACAGGCTAGAATCCCTTCATTTGGATGTTATGATTAGACAATCAATCGATTCTTCGATGGTAAAGAGTAGTCCAATGGTTAACGACTGGTGGTGTTGACCAGTTTATCACGCACTGCTAAATTAGGTACGGCTAACGCAGATATCCCTCAAGTAGCTTTCCACGAAATGCAACAAACTTTTAAAATTTCCAAAAAAAATCTGTCTCTAAATAAAGAAGTTAATTACTAAGATTTTCCCCAAAATCAAAACACCATATGTATAAAACAAAAACAAAGAAGTCAATAAGCTTAGCTCAGGAAGTCATCAAAGTCTATCTGTAAAACAGAGATAAAGCATTATTGTTGTTCTAACCTCCCACCCAAAAAAAATCTACGAAAAATAACCCAGGTAATGTTCCTTTTTTTTCAGTTTTTTGTGTTGTTGTTTCGAAATTGTTGTAGGATATGATCATATTATTTGTATTTCTTTTTTTGCGAGCTGGATAAAGTAGTAATTAATATCATGAAAAAAAAAAACATCTAAAAATAAAAATATAGCGATTCGATATTGGCGTGTTGTAAATGTCTAGAGAAACAAAAATTAAATTACCGATTTCGGTTACTGAACGAAGGATAAGTTTTACATTACTTTGACATAATTACATATTAATATTAAATTTCAGAAAAGTGTTGCTCCACGCACGCAGGTGCATTTTATTCGATTTACTAGTGCTGGAAAACCGTTGACCAATCTCTAAGATGGAGATAATGCCCGACACCTTTAAAACGCCTAATGTATTTTTTCTTTCTTTTTTTTCTTTTTCCAAGGAGACCTAATCTAATTCATAGGTAATATTATGTTTTCTGTGAAAGTCAGTACTGTATTGGCAATTTTGCTAAATTAAATTATTAGGTGGCTCACAGTGTGCATAGGATGACAGGAAATCTAATCTAAATAATACAAAGAACAATGTTACCGGTAATGTAACAGAAAGTTTATAGTAAGATCCATATTTAAATATATACAAATGTTTTTTCCGGTGGATGTACCATACGCTGAAAATAAAATCCATTACAGAGAATGAACTAATTCCTGAAAAAGAAAACACACCATAACTTTATAATTCTAAATACATCAGAACACGAGCCACTCTCTGCAACAGGTTATGAATTTAAAGTTCGTTTACCGAGCATAAACACTTGTGCTATAAATGATGTGTGAATCGCACTTTTTACTGTTTTGAGACATACCATAAGATTCGCCTGTCCGAGGATATAGTACACGTGCACCAAGAGTCATGTTCTTTGGCACCTACATTCTCTCAGTTTAAGAGGGGTCTCTTAGGCTTACAATATATAAAATGAAGAAACTTGAAATATACTAGGTTACATAATACCTTTCCGGTTATTTTAAGCTCTGTAGGAGAAAGACATGTGCATCTTTAAAAATCAGGCGTGGCCAAATGAGTATCATCCCGAATTGCAGAATAGAAGTTCTAAGGCTTGAGCCGCCATATGTCGATAGCCATGCTTTGTATTTTCAGCTGATGAGAGTTATTGCTATGACAACCAGTTCCATCAATCGATTAAGAATAATCACATATATATGCAGCAGGTACTGTTTACCTGTTCCCTTTCTTTTAAACATTAAATAACAATTAGGAATGATTATGACCGAAGCTTTGAGCGTCAGGCTAGGCATGGCCAGGTGGATTAAGGCGTGCGACTCGTAATCTGAGGGTCGCAGATTCGAATCCTGTCACACCAAACATACTCGCCTTTTCAGCTGTGGGGACGTTATAATGTAACGGTCAATCCCACTATTCGTTGGTAAAAGAGTAGCCCAAGAGTTGGCGGTGGGTAGTAATGACTAACTGCCTTCCCTCTAGTCTTACACTGCTAAATTAGGGACGGCTAGTGCAGTAAGCTCTCGTATAGCTATGCGCAAAATTCAAAGAAAAACAAATATATCTTTGAGCGTCTTATGTGCGTCTCTTGATGACGTTCATATTGAATATATCAAGTGCTAGATTATAACAGAATCTACCCTCTGGTGGCCCAGCGGTGAGTCAGAGTGATTATAATACTAAAATTTTGGATTTCGATATTGGCAGTGTACAGCGCACAGATAACCTGTTTACGAACATTGTTTTTTAATAAGAAATAAATACATAAACGAAAACAAATTACTGAGTAACTCGTATAAGGTGTCGTTCAAGTTGTAAATACTAAATACCACGAAATTATTTTTACAGAACAAAATGGTGCATTATATTCTGTGAACGGAGGTTTTTTCATGTGAATTACACTGATCTGATCTTCTTTTTCCCAGTCCACTAAAATTCGAGATTCGATTTCTGCAGCGGACACGACAGATAACCCAATGTGACTTTGCTTTAAACTAACCAAACAAGCAATCATCTTTCCAAAAACAGTTATCAGAAAAAAAAATATAATTTTCTCAAACGAATTGGGTTGAAGACAACGAAGATTCAGGAAAAGGGTTAAAATAAAACTTCACTTAACGAAATTTTCAGGGTTTCAGTATTTATTCAACGGGGATTGTATACCAGTTGTTACGGTCTTGCATTATATCCTTCGTTAAGGATTTCAAGTGACGAGCTTGTTCATCTCTGGTGTTACCGAATTGCAACGCATGTACATGTTCTCGTGTTTTAAAATTTTCATTTATATATAGATATTGGAGTACACACCTGTAGTTTTTGTCCGAGTGTCCAAGTGTACATTTTGAACTCAGAATTACTAACATTTGAATACCTCAAATTTCGAGGTAAAAGTGCATCTATTAATTGCCGTTATAAATAAAAAGTAACACGTTATAAAACCTCACTTATTCTCATATCGGTAATAGCTTTTTTTTTTGAGATTCGTACGCTTGGGCTTAAAAAACCTGCTAGAAAGGAAGAATAGGAAAAGGCTTGCTATTCTTTCTAATTCGGTGTCTTTTCAATGAGAAAACACCTTGTATAAGTAATGGGCTTTTACGGTTATCTTCTCATGAAAAAATCATTTTCACAGGGTGTTACCTGGTTGGATCTTCTTTAATTATTTGCTTCTTTATTTTAAAAGCATGCATTATCATAGAGGAATAATCACCATTTTTGCGTGATAGCATTTTTTTTCTCCCCTATAGCTCTTTCTTTGTTCATGAATTTTATATTGTTTATGTAATGAATAGTGGATGATGAATGTTAAATTAGTACGTTAAAGTTTTCTTTTATGGTCACGAATTCTGCTATCTTTTATTTAGCTTGCATTTTTAAGATCAATTGATTGTACTTAAACTAAACGTTAAATTATGTATGGAATGATAAGAATCGCGCAAACTAATTCAGTAGTCTCATAATTTCGACCTGAAATGACGTGTAAAGTGGAAAAATACATCGGATTGTCGGTAGAGGGCGTAATGACCAAAGTGTGTAACGTGGATCACAGAGTATTGAAAATCAAATAGGTTTTTGATTGTTCAATTCACTTCTCTTCTTCAATTGTACACGTAAAATATAGTGATTGGTTTGCATACACGTTTCTTAATATTGTTATGGGGTCACATGGGCAGCGAGTGTTTCTAATTGTTTTCCTCTCTAAATTTGAAATTGTGATGGGTAGACCGTTGGATGTCTGTAAACATGGCACTTAGTAGATGTATCGCATAAAATGTCGTTAACGTTGAAAATACCAAATAAAAAGGTTTATGAATGACAATATTCTAAAAATCAATTCTCTCTCTCTCGGTATTTGGGTATATATATTTATATACCCAGGAGAGTCAGGTACACTAGACCTCTTCCTCCTTCCATTACTTTGTTGAAATGGACTGATTAATACATTAAGAGTATATACAAAATGGCTGAAGTAATAGCATAACTTTAAATCTGGTCCTTTTCAGGGCAATGTCCATTTATATTGTTCTATCTTTTTTTTTACTTATTATTATTATTATATATATATATATATTTAATAAGTCTAGAACGTAGGTGGCCTCTTTTATTTAGCACTATTTTATTATTATTATTATTTTAAATTTTATTTTATCTTAAAGATCTGATGTACAAGTTTAACGGGAAGAGGTGTTTAGGTCTCTCTTTATCATATATGCAATACCTGTTTAGTTCGCATAACAACTAATTTTTTCGCCAATTTTTATCAAAATATTTTATTGTACTATGTAGAAGTTTATCTGGTATTGTTTGTGTATTTGAGTAATTGTGCATGAACTTTGAGGAAGTGGTTTTAGGTACTCTGTATGCTGATGTAATTAGTGTATTCTGTATATCAAGGAAGTTGTGAAATCAAGTATATATTTTTGTACTGATTGACAGCTTTTCGACAGAAGTAAAGAGGGTACCAAGCCAATCAAGTCATTTCAAGTGTACAACCTAGGCTCACTGTGTGGTTGTTCTGGTTATGTCAATGAACACACATTCTTGAGTACACATTCACATTCTGGTTTACATGAGTAAAGGTTGTATTGTTGAACCAGTTCACAGTACGTGAACAAGTGGGATATTTTCATCAAACTCTCCGCGAGTTTCAGTCCCGTCTGAGAACTACAAAATAGAATTAAATAATACGTTTATATGTAGAATAACGTGTAGGACAGATGAATCTTACTTAAAGATGTGCTAATGAAGTGTGCAGTTTCAGAGGCGTCACACATCTGAACCATTATGTTTTTAAGTATTGAATGACATGCTCATTCAAATGTTGATATACCATATTGGTGTCACAAATAATTGTGTGCAAGGTATCTGTTTTATTTTGCTATAATAGCTATGTTGTAAGTCATTTCGGAATAAATGAAATAATTTTATAATGCACTTACACTGAACATGTACAATGCCTTCTTTGAACAGAACTTGTATTATATACATAGATCACCAGCGCTAACTAAAATTTTATCTCATTGTTTTCTTTCTTTCAGGGATACTCTTTTAATGCCATATTTTTCCCATGGGATAGGGGTTCATGGACATAATTGTACTTCTAACAGATTTATCGAGAAGAAGTCGAGATAACAGAACTCGATTAAAACGAATTACAATTTCAGGGGGAAGGGAGCCCAAACAAAGAGCTTGTTCCAGCTCCAAATGTTTCTAGGGGTTACATATACTAATGCTATCTTCCGCTATTCTTAGTTTTATGATGCTGACCAGAGGGACGGCCGCCAGTCAGAAACATCCTACAACTCACCATAATAGCAACGGGACTGAATGTCACTCTTATGGAACACCCAGAACCTGAAGTGTGGGAACATTTTCTGGTATCGCACAAATTCGAACACAGTTTGCTAGCTTTAAAATTCGGTTCTCTACTGCAGGAACTTTTTGCCTAATTTTACAAACACGAGAAAAATAAATATTTAATGTTAAGTGATTTAAACATTCTGCTATTATTTTTTATGAAGCTCAGGGCTATCTGTGCTCTACCCACCACTATATTAATGTTGTATGAATTACCCTTTACACAAGGCAGTTCTGATGAATATTAGTTTTCAGACAGAAATATTTGTTTTAAGTTATAATTTTTAACTTCAGTATGAACATTTTTTACAAAACTTTGCTGCAGTAAAATTATTTTATTTGAGCCGATTAATATTTTATTTAAAAACTAGCGTAATAAAACAATAACAAAAATGAGAGAGAAAGACAGGACAGGTAATTTATATTTTATTCTTGTAAATATTCTAGGGCTAAAAATACTTCGCTTTTTTTTTCTTGTCTAATACCCGTAACTATTTACTCAACAGAGAAGAAACGATATTATTTAATTTATAATGGAGAACTTGCTATAAAAGTCTAAGAAACTCTCGTTGTAAAGAAATAACTTGTTCTATTCATACATCCAAGTTTAAACAAACACTTGTACAAATTCCACATACAATACCTAACATCTTTTCCAACTTTGCTAGCGATTCTTTTCAACTGTTTTTGTTCAAATAAACACAATTTTTAGGTTCAAAGTATTGACTTAGTTTAGCAAATAAAGGCAGAAAATCGAGAAGAGAGCTAAGTGAATGTTGAACGTAGGGAAATGAAAGTATTTCAAGATCAACTTTTACTCAATGTAGATTTGATGCCTACAGTAGGAAAGGGCTTTAGGGATAAAAAAGGTGGTGGGAGACGATGTTATTTCTGGTCCTATATAACGTGGAGAAGAACTGGATGTATTTTTGATGTAAACAATATTTACATTTATAATATGAAGAGCAAATGGAGAAGACAGTAAACATTTTTCTATTGTCATTATTTTATACATATAAACTAGGAAGAAATGTACATATAAATATCTATTATATTATGCATTACAAGTGTCTAGTACTTAGGCGACATTTTGAAACATGCTCGCCCCTTCAGCCGTTAGGGTTTATAACGTAACAGTCAATCCAATTATTCGTTAATAAACGAGTAGCTCATGAGTAAGCGGTGGGTGGTGATAACTAGCTACCTTCTTGTTAGTCTAATACTGTTAAATTAGAGAGGGCTAGCGCAGATAGCCCTTCTGTAGCTTCGCGAAAAATCTCCTTCAGAGATATTTTAAAAGAGTATATTCGAAAACTAAGAATATTAAGATATTAATTGTACTATCTTGGGAGTGGGGTGACCGTAGTAATTACTCTCACATATTTTCTTTACTTACACGAGTGTAGCTTTGCGGAAAATTTAAACAAACAAACAGAAGAAGTTTACTAGGTGAAAGGTTTCTATATATATTTTTCAACTCGTTCACAATGTTTACTGACACTAGAGGTAAACCATACATTGAAAATATAAATTTCACTTAAGATCTTTTATATAAAGATACTTATTATATCGTAATGTAAAGTTTTATATAAACTTATATAAATAAGTGTGTTTGTTTGTTTGAGAATATCGGGCAAACTTACTTAAGAACTACCTGTCTCTAGCCGTTCTTCATTTTGACACACAAGACTAAACTGAATGCATTTTGTCAATAGAACCCACTGTCAACTAATAATACAGCAGGAGGTTGAGAATCAGAGCCCTTTCATTAATACTGTAAACTCTTTACAAACAGGTAACACTCAGTGAAGCTAATAAGTAAGTAATGAGACATTGTTAACCATACATGTATGTGGAAGAACAGACAAAAAAAGCAGGTATTTTGTGATCTGTCCTGCTTTGACGCACTCCCTCGCTGGTCCAGCGGTACGTCTATGGATTTGCAACACTAAAATCAACGGTTCGATATCCCTCGTTGGACTCACCAGGTAGCTCGATGTGCTATAATAAAACAAACTCTTTAATTCGGTTAAAGATCTGTTCAATTTAACTTTAATATAATAATTTAAATCAGCGAAAAAACACAAAAAACAGCAAAAAGTCAAACACAGATCAAATTAAACTTTTTAATATAGAAATTTTTATGTTATTTAATTCGTTAAGAGTGAATCGTGTACCTGAACGTTCTATACATAGAAATATATTAAACATTCATCGAAATTTGACGTATAAGACAGTTTTTAAAATTGTAAAATCATGTACGTCGATTTCGTCCCCAGTCGCTCAGCGGTA
The DNA here is from genome assembly GCF_004210375.1 of Tachypleus tridentatus. Taxonomy (NCBI): domain Eukaryota; kingdom Metazoa; phylum Arthropoda; class Merostomata; order Xiphosura; family Limulidae; genus Tachypleus; species Tachypleus tridentatus. Next base: position 39,036,173 of record NC_134826.1, read on the forward strand.
TATCTGTAGACTTACAGCGTTAAAACCGGGTTTCGATACCCGTGGTGGGCAGAGCACAGATAACCCATTGTATAACTTTGTATTTAATTCAAAACAACGTCGATATAACATCAAAACCCTTGAAATATTCAAGTTACTCGAGTTAATATAATTTTTCTCTCTGGTAGAGATTTTTCTTGCATTGCATATTATGAAGCGATGCGTGCTGTTTAGCGAAGTGTGCTCTGACAGTACTTAGAAAAGTAGACGGAACTCAGAAATACTTTTGAAGCTACGAGATCACCAAACGTTGGGTCTTTGTGTTGCACTAATTCGTCACAGACTTCCTTTTCCTGCTGTTTCATTAAGTAGACAAGATGTTTCCGACGCTTAGTTTACTGTACTTGACATCCGACGTTCTATCTCAGTTCTCTGTTTTCAGGAACACTCCGAGATGGCCAAATTGACTTGCAAAACGCCTGCGATTTCTTTTTTCTGGTTCATTAAAATATAATTTGCTGTATTATCTGTTTTGGGCCCAAAATAAAGAACCGAAAATGATACAACGATGAGAGTGATCAAACTTTCTGGATTTCTTCCACCATGGAAGAGGCACAGCTTCTGGAAATTGATATGGCTTTACAATATCATACTTAGAAATAATCACTAACGAAATAATTCGTATAGAAACTCTAGGTTACATATAATAAGTACTACATTTCGTTGTAGTTGGATATGAAAGCCAAGAGAAAAATATTTTGAGCACAACATTTAAATTATATTGAAATAATCTCGATTGTTATATCGCTTTCCTGGTTATTTAACTAAACAGTTTGTCTTGAACAATGATAATAAAACTAATATGATAATACAATATTAAACTAATTAAAAGTATTAATAAAAAACATTAACTGTAGTACGAATAACTTTTAAAATTATATATTTACCTCTAAAATAAGTTAATTTAACAGGTCTAGTATTTTTTATAAATAGATTAGTCCTCTGGATTGGAAAACCACTCAGAAATATTTTGCTTTTCTAATAAAGTTGAAAAATTACATGAAAAACGACGTTTACGTTGAAGTTATCAGATAGGTGATAGCACTACCTATATAAGCTTTGTTTTGCTGAATTATGCGCATAGCTACACGAGGGCTGTTTGCGCTAACCATTCATAATTTATCAGTGTAAGACTAGAGGGAAGACAGCTAATCATCACCATCAACATTTGGGCTACACTTTTACCACATGGCCAAGTGTGTTAAAGCGTTAAACTCGTAATTCGAGGGTCACGGGTTCGCACGAAACATGCTCGCCCTTTCAGCCATGGGGTCGTTATAATGTGACGGTCAATCCCACTATTTGTTGGTAAAAGAGTACCCCAAGAGTCGGCGGTGGGTGGTGATGACTAGCTGCCTTCTCTCTAGTCTTACACTGCTAAATTAGGAACGGCTAGCGCAGATAGCCCTCTAGTTGCTTTGCACAAAATGTAAACATATAATAACTTGTAGTAAATTTGAAAAGTCGTAAGTAATGTTATTACTACTCGTTGAAGTTAATTTTTTCAGGAATTTGGTGTTTCTTTAAAAGCAAGGTGAAACAGTAATTACCAGAACAATAAATGTTGTATTTAGAAGTTGGTTATAAATGCAACCTTTCTATAACTATTGAAATATTACATTAAAAACAAGCAAAGAAGTAAAGAAAAAACATTACAAGAAAAGAAGTAACTTATGGGTGGGTAATATCAATCGTTCAAAAACAATGGAAACAAGATAGTAAGGATGACATTTGCATCATCTCTGCATAATAGCACAAGCAATACTGAACATATAGCAGTATATATATAACTATTCAATCACAATTGAGTTTGATTTATACTGGTTTTGTCTGTTAACATTCTAATACACTGTGTGACTTTTATACTCTGTAGGGATGATGCAAGTGTCATCACTACCGTCTTGTTTGCATTTTTTTGAAGGATTGGTGTTTGCCATCCTTACTTTTACTTCCTTTAAAAAAAATCTTTACTTGCATATAATTAACTCCAACACATCAAAAGTTAAAGCGTCACGTGACCACTAATTGCTATACGTATTGTCATATTATGTTCTAGCCAGTACTCTTGCTTAATTTAATATTAACGTACTTTTGTTATTTAAATGACTTTGGGAATGGTCTTTTAAACTGACGTTTAAAACATTTATCGGCGTAATGCACAAATGTATGTGCATTTTCCAATACAAAATTTAAACTTTACAAAATTTCAGTGAATTATAATGAAAAATTTGGGGAGGAAGATTACTTAATACCTAATTATAATAAATTATGTAAGCCCTGTCACCTTAACTCTGGTGCGTTTCGCTGAAATTAAAATTGATGTTGTACGTTTCACTTGAACTTCAGTGTTCCAAATCGCTCGAATCCAAATATATAAGCTTTTTTTTATATTTCTGTGTGAGAAAATTTGACCCTCGTAAGAGTCATTTGTAATTTTAATTCAGCTAAGTATTAAACATGAATTAAAATATTTATTATAAGACCGCCACCATACATTATATTTGGAGTATAAATTATTTAAAATTGTTTGTTTCTTATTAAGTCTAAAATTACACGATGTGTTATCTGAGTAGGCATTTAAAACCGATTTTGTACCTTAGCAATTCTATAAGCCTACACATCTACACCTTATTAAAATCGAAGGTAGTCTTCATATTTCTGTAAACATTTTACAAATATAAATGTTTAGTTGCAAAGAATGATAAACGCTTGTTTTTAAGAGTATTTAGAGTGGACAGTAGTTTTTATAACCAGCGGCTCTCGAACGTTTGTTCTACAGTCCACTTGATTTTTTTCTTATGCACCAATTCTTTCCGTAAATGTTCAACCTCTGAAAAAAAAAAACACCTGAAAGGAGTCTATAAACCAATGGTGGTCAGCGAACCTCGTACTGAGATATGTTGTTTAAGAAATTTATGTGAACAAACAACCTATGGCTGCTAAGAGAAATAAAAAAAATGATCCTTCCGTAAAGCAGCGACTCTTGATAAAGGTGTAAAACGGAATTGTATCGAATAGTATAATAACAATATTATTTTTAATCCTGGGACTAAGTGTAACTTGTTCGTGGAATCAAAATACATTTCCTTGTAAAAACATTAACAAAATAGTATTAGCGTTTTTTGCTATCAGTAACATTACGACCAGTGCAGAATTTGTTCAGAATATGAAGTAATAATACAAAAACCAAAACAGACAAATACTATTTTTAAAGGTTTCAGCAAATTATTAGCGATAGTTGACGGTCTTGTTGCTTTACTAAAAAAATAAGATTTTACGAACAGTATATTCTCACTTCATACGTTGTCCAGTATTTTCTTGTAACAAGAAATCACTTCACATTTGGTGTCCAGTATTTTCTTGTAACAAAAAATCACTTCACATTTGGTGTCCAGTATTTTCTTGTAACAAGAAATCACTTCACATTTGGTGTCCAGTATTTTCTTGTAACAAGAAATCACTTCACATTTGGTGTCCAGTATTTTCTTGTAACAAGAAATCACTTCACATTTGGTAAATTATATAGCTTATTAACCCTGAAATTACTAATTTACCAGATCGGCTTCGTAAGCACATTTTTCTAAGCTCTTTAAACACCGCGTTTCATAAAGTTTCATGGCTCATAACTATGTTGGCTATAGAGTCCTCATTAACACACAAACAGTTCAAAACTGCCGTCAGTATCTCTGTTAAAACCAGTAATTACTGCCAGAGTTTTCCACATATCACATACAGAATGTCGGTGATTTCACTCACTCTCTTTAGCCCGTTTCTTCTGCATTGATGATTGTAAAAGAAAAATAAATTAATGAAAGGCTTAACGAACTATACTTAGTTAATATAACGAACGTTTTGTATTATAGCAAAATAAACTTAAATCATTTAGAGTTAAGGATAATAAGACAAATTCCAGCTTGCGGTTATTTTGCTTTTAATTTTTCATTTGTTTAAACGTTCATCATCAGTATTTTTCAAACTAATGCTGTATGTTTAACAGGCTAAGTTTATCTACTGTCATCTACATGTGTAAGGCACAACAATCTGTGTGTTTATCTGTCCATTCTCTAACTACTTCTAGTTCGCTGGGCCAACATCAACCAAAATTGTGTGGTAATAGTTTGAAAAAAAAAAAGACATGTTAATTGGTTTCACAACCACCACAACTTTCCTTACTGATGTTGTTGAGAATCTATTATTTTCGATAAGTTAACTCTAACTGTATTTGTAGATGACACCACATCCTTACACCAAAATAAAGAAATTCTATAACACATGCTCACAGTGTGGTGGAGAGCAAACACACGTCTTATATGTCTCACAAAGTGCGCTATCAATCTCTTGAAAACAATAAAAAAATGGCCGCAACTATAGTAATAATGCATAAACTCACCTGAGGTTTCTAGTCCAACAATCACTATAAGGTTAATACGAAGAATCGTTTCTTGAGCTATATCAACTTCTTAGTTTAACTCGTGACATTTCTACAGCAGATGACCGTGAATTAATTAATCACACGAAACACAGTGGAAGGACATTAAAGACTAGATATTGTAACCGTGTATTGTAAGCACCTTTACCAACACTACTTTTCCCTTTACTTTTTTCTACAGGCCCGGCATGACCAAGTGGTTAGAGTGCCTGACTCGTAATCTGAGAGATGCGAATTCGAGTTTCCATCACACCAAACATGCTCTCCCTTTCAGCAGTGAGAGCGTTATAATATGACGGTCAATTTATTGGTAAAAAGAGTATTCCAAGAGTTGGAGGTGGGTGGTTATGAGTAGTTGCTTTCCTCTACTCATAAACTACTAAATCAGGGAAAGCTAACAAAGATAGACCTCGTGTAGCTTTTCGCGAGATTAAAAAACAAACAAACCTCTCCCTACCAAGTTACGTCGGCCATGGTGCCATGTTTTAAGTATATACATATAGAGTTTTTAACGCTTATACAAAACCCTTAGTAACATAATATTGAATACTGTAATAAAATGTTATGTTATAAATAAATTTTGTCAAAGTTGGGATTTTTTTATTATTTACTATAGCATCCACATATTAAAAATTAGTTCATAACTCGGACAAAGGACGAGTATCTAAACTTGTGTCAATATAATTACGTTGTATTAATAAGTCTATTTGCAGGACACTCTACTATTATTCTTTTTCACTGTATATTATTTGTATTACAGTAGAGAAGACTATTTGAAAGAGCTTTGCTTTTACCTCTGTAAAGTATAACTAGGAAACAAATATACGAAAAACTCGAACTTATTTCTTTTTCTCCAAACTGTTATTTATTTAACCAATTTAGTACCGTCACTTTCTTGAAAGTAATACATTTAAATTTAAAATTCATTTACAATATACAAATTTTGATTTTTCTAATATCATATTTTAAACCTTTTAAACTCAAACTTCTAAATAAATAATTTAATTGATAATGTTTAAATTCAAAGCTTAATTAAAAAAGAGTATTTAAATTAATATCAACAATAAAATACCTTTAAAGATAAAGATTAAATTATTATTATAAAATATAAAAATTCCGTAGACCACAAATAGACTTGAAGACTAAAGACGGAAGACTTTCGAAACGTCGTCTTCTACCCTCGTGTCTCCACAACAGGCATTTGCCGTCCATTCTACAAAGTTTCATCACAAATATTATTTTAAAATATACTTTACTTACTTTGTCCTGAATAACCATAATGTTTGTTTGGAACTATTTACCGTATGTTTAAGGCATGTTAAAATTCGCGCCAAAACTTTTCGATTTATATGTATTAAACTTACGGCTTTCAATTAAAATTTAAATAAGCGTTAAAACGGCCAACAAGGTATTTTTTGAAGTATAGATTTTTAATTTTTCATTAAAAGTCCAAAAAACATTTAAACACTTTAAATTACAGAAATAAAATTGTTTAACTATTGATAGGAGACAATCTACCGGACTTTTAGCATGATACTTATGTAAATTAATTTTTATTTCTATATTATTAATTTATTCAGCATGTAATTCTCCACAAATCAAACATTTTAAAACGTAAATTACATCGTTAGTACTACAATAAATATAAACGTGGAAGGCACCTTATAGGATATTTTAGTTCCTGAGGCAGGAATTCTATAATGAATAGTGTTTAACCCGATCCTGTTCATCGAGTATATAAATGAAATGCTTCTGGAAGACATTCAGACAATTTCACCCAATGCTCACAGTTCACAAATGATTTGTCCCTTTTGAAAAGTGCTACAAACCCTATAACAGCATTATACATTGTGCACTCCGTGTTAAACGAAATAGAACAATTCTGTAACAAATGAAGGATCAAAATAATAACCCATGAAAAGCATGCAACATTATTCACATAATAATTAAACAAAGCAGAAAGAAACCTGAATGATAGGTGGAAGAGACACACCTTGAAGTTGTCATCACATCTGCAAAATTCTTAGGTTTAATTTAAGGTTCAACATTAACGTCGATTGAACGTATTAAGAGTATCAAAAATCGGATCTGGTTCAGAGAGAGGTATCTTGCGAGTCTGATAGGTGAAAATCAAGGAACTTTATCAAACAACACACTCAAATATATAAAACATACCTTAGACCAGTTATAGATAACGCATGCACGGCTTGATTGAACGTATCTAGAATAGAGATAAAACACCTACGGTAAATACAAAACTCTGTACTTACAAATGCCTCTATAGACCTTCGTAACTAACCTTTTTTCTACACTCATACTCAGACAGCGATTGGTTATGGGACAAAGTTCATGAAAACTCTCTCAAATAATATAAGAAATAAAACTAAAATAACCTAACGAATTACTCAGAAAGGTATATTATGGACAAAATTAGAAGTACCACTCGTTATTAAATAAAATAAATAACATTATTAAAACTTCCATTTAGTGCTAGGCATTACAGAATTTTCCCGACACATTTATAAATACATTTAAAAAAAAAAAGATTTATTTTTGTGTTAAAAGATAAATTTATTTGTTTGTATTATATTATCACTATTATGCACTGTAGTATAAACGCAGGACTTTGTGTAAATTTTCATCAGCGATTTATGTGTAGTTATGTAAACACTGATGGTATCAGCTTATAATACGGGCTAAACCTTAAGAGAGCAAAGTGATATTTTATTTACAAACGTTAAAAAAATACATCTAGCACTGTGTAGAAGTATTACCGGAAAAATTCTATGTGGATTAAATAAAATCCTAGCAACCTGGACACAACTACAGTAGTGCGGAATCCATGGAGACATCTCGTAATGTAAGTTCGACCAAAGTGCAATACCAAAAACCAGGAGTTTTAAGCAAGAAAAGTAGAAAAATATTCTTTGTAGGAAAACATGAAATTTGAAACATCTGATACAGCAATAAAAATAAATAAGCAAAGGCCTAATTTTAGGAGGAAGGAAGAGATCTAAGGTATATTTTATCCTTTTAATGTTATTAAAGACGACCCCCGCTAGTACAGCGGTATATTTCCGGATTTACAACGTTAAAATCAAGGCTTCGATTCCCCTCAGTGGGCTCAGCAGATAGCCTAATGTGGCTTTGCTATAAGAAAAAGTGACGTGTTATTGCCCCTCGCTAGTACAGCGGTATGTCTCCGGGTTTACAACGGTGAAATCAGGGGTTCGATTCCCCTCAGTGAGCTGAGAATATAGCTCTTTGTGGCTTTGCTATACGAAAAACACATACACGTGTTATTAAAGACAAAGGAAGTAAGGCATTTTTCAACAGTAATATTTATAATTTGTGGAATTTATATATCGTGTTACAGTGATTATATCGGTGACGTTAAAAGCATGCTATTTTTGGGACTCTTTATAATTCGATATTTTAAAACGCTACTTATAAGATAACTGTTGTCACCTGAGCTTGAAAAAATGAAAGTAAAACATTAAATTGAAAAAGAAAATGTTTATTTTATATAAAGTTACATTTATTACTTTTTGTAGAAAGTTTGTTTAATTTGATTTTTTTTTATTTCGTAGCAAAGCTACACAAGAGCTATTTGCGCTAGCCGTCCTTAATTTAGAAGTGTAATACTATAAAAAAGACACCTAGTCAACACCACCCACTGCCGACTCTTGAGCTGTACTTTTACCATCGACTAGTACAATTGACCATTACATTATAACACCCCCATGGCTGAAAGGGGGAGCAAGTTCGGTGTGAAATAGATACGGCTCTCAGATTGCGAGTCGAGCATCCCTAACGACCAGACCATGCGAGGCCCCTTTTATAAAAGGAAATACACTGAAATCTCACATGATTTCCCATGTGTTTACAGTACTACGGACATCCTCTTGCATTTAAGGTTCCACGAGGAAAGAAGCACACAAGGGCCTTTACAGAAGATTTATCATTTGACTCAGTACATCCTTAATTGTACCATAGTCTAATACGAGTTTGGTTGTATGCTGAAGAAATAAACATCCACAAGTCTGGTAATGTGAATTATTGGACTATCCATCTAAACTAATCTTAAACAGAGGTATGATTATTTTAGATGGAAAGTTTGACGTTATTAAACTAAATTGTGCATCTGACATTATATGCTCTAACCAGAACTTTAACGAAAGGTTCAGAACTGTAGGTTATGTCCATGCTATTGACTTCAATAACGGCCTGCATCTCACAAACTGCTTGTCATAGTCATAAATACAAAGTTTTGGTATTGAAGTGCTTTGATCGTAAGTAGTGACACGAACAGCAAAAGTTAATTATCGTACAGAAGGAAGAATCCATTCAATTAGAAATTGTTAATTTGCAATAGGGATTTTTTTTTTATCCCAGATCTTTAGTTTCTGTTTGAGAGTTTCATTTGCTAATGCGTCTCATCAAAGATTTTTTATTTTGTGACCCTTATTTTTTATTTGTAACTGAAGCTTCGACTAATACCATTTACATTAAAAGATTTTTGCTGGATTGCATTTCTGCACAACCAATGAGGAAGCGAGAGTGTCTTCTAGAAATTACTCTATTAGTTCAACTGGCGTGCAACCAAGTGGCAGAACCTAACTGCTTGCAACGTTGTAAAAACTGGTGAATGCCGTAAATACAGATTTATAAACAACATTATTAATATTTTGGTTTCTCTAGCTATTAATTTTTAGGTTTGTTTTGCAACTTAGTTTGTTTGGAAAGTTTGGTATAGAAAAGAGCAAACTTTATACTAGATTAAAAGCTCTCGTTCTAAATTAACATGAACTAATATCGATATACTCTTCACGACAAAATCCACGTCTTCTGATTTATTTTTGTAACATTTTGAAAATAAGTTGTACTTTAGTTAATCACGCTTTCCAATAACGATGTTCTACATCTAGTACTGTCCTTGGAACCTCTTTTTTCCTTTATCACGCTCAGACTGATTGCAGTGACTGAGCAATAACGTCCACTACATAATTTCCATAATAGCAAGTTTCTACAAAGGATGATAGGGTCAATTTGATATCTTAACAAACTTTTCACATACCTTTCAATGTACGTGAATATGAATGTTAGCTTCCCAAACCAGGCAGACTAGCCAACAAAGCATCATTAAAGTTGTTGGATGGTTGTTTGTAGTTAAGCACAAAGCTACACAATGAGCTAGCTGTGCTCTGGCCACCACGGCTATTGAAACCTGATTTGTAGCTTCATAAACCTGTTGACTTACCACTAAGCCACTGCGGGAAGGTGTCAACTTGACAAATATGTGGCTGTATGGGATTGCTATGATCTCAGTTTCTTCGGTCATCTTTCTTATGACAATAGCTTTTAATTTCGAGGTGTGGCAAAAGAGACTGTGATATTTTGTTAACGTTAACTCCTTTTCCATCATATTTTATCAGTAGTAGTATATAAGTAACACTTTATAAGTAGCAGTATACAAGTAACAATATATAAATAGCAGATCATAAGTAGCAGTATATATGTAACACTGTATAAGTAGCAGTATTTAAGTAACAGTATATAAATAACAGTATATAAATAACAGTATATAAGTAACAGTATATAAGTAGCAGTATATAAGTAACAGTATATAAGTAGCAGTATATAAGTAACAGTATATAAGTAGCAGTATATAAGTAACAGTATATAAGTAGCAGTATATAAGCAACAGTATATAAGTAGCAGTATATAAGTAACAGTATATAGGTAGCAGTATATAAATAACAGCATATAAGTAGCAGTATATAAGACACTATATATAAATAGCAGTATATAAGTAACAATATATAAGTAGCAGTATATAAGTAACAAGTATATAAGTAGCAGTATATAAGTAACAGTATATAAGTAGCAGTATATAAATAACAGCATATAGGTAGCAGTATATAAATAACAGTATATAAGTAGCAGTATATAAGACACTATATATAAATAGCAGTATATAAGTAACAATATATAAGTAGCAGTATATAAATAACAGCATATAAGTAGCAGTATATAAGACACTATATATAAATAGCAGTATATAAGTAGCAGTATATAAATAACAGCATATAAGTAGCAGTATATAAGACACTATATATAAATAGCAGTATATAAGTAACAGTATATAAATAGCAGTATATAAGTAACAATATATAAGTAGCAATTATATAAGTAACAGTATATAAGTAGCAGTATATAAGTAACAGTATATAAGTAGCAGTATATAAGTAACAATTATATAAGTAACAATTATATAAGTAGCAGTATATAAGTAACAGTATATAAGTAGCAGTTATATAAATAACAACATATAGGTAGCAATTATATAAATAACAGTATATAAGTAACAGTATTATATAAGTAGCAGTATATAAGTAACAATATATATAAGTAGCAATTATATAAGCAACAATTATATAAGTAGCAATTATATAAGACACTATATATAAATAGCAGTATATAAGTAACAATATATAAGTGGCAGTATATAAGTAACAGTATATAAGTAGCAGTATATAAGTAACAGTATATAAGTAACAGTATATAAGTAGCAGTATATAAATAACAGTATATAAGTAGCAGTATATAAGACACTATATATAAATAGCAGTATATAACTAACAATATATAAGTAACAGTGTATAAGTAACAATATATAAGTAGCAGTATATAAGTAACAATATATATAAGTAACAGTGTATAAGTAACAATATATAAGTAGCAGTATATAAGTAACAGTATATAAGTAACAGTTGTATAAGTAACAATATATAAGTAGCAGTATATAAGTAACAATTATATAAGTAACAGTAATATATGTAACAATATATAAGTAGCAATTATATATAAGTAACAGTATATAAGTAGCAGTATATAAGTAACAGTATATAAGTAAACAGTATATAAAGTAGCGGTATATAAGTAACAGGGTATATAAGTAGCAGTATATAAATAACAGCATATAGGTAGCAATTATATAAATAACAGTATATAAGTAACAGTATATAAGTAGCAGTATATAAGTAACGGTATATAAGTAGCAGTATATAAGTAACAATTATATAAGTAGCAGTATATAAGCAACAGTATATAAGTAGCAATTATATAAGTAACAATTATATAGGTAGCAGTATATAAATAACAAGTATATAAGTAGCAGTATATAAGACACTATATATAAATAGCAGTATATAAGTAACAATATATAAGTAGCAGTATATAAGTAACAGTATATAAGTAACAGTGTATATGTAACAATATATAAGTAGCAGTATATAAGTAACAGTATATAAGTAGCAGTATATAAGTAACAGTATATAAGTAACAGTATATAAGTAGCAGTATATAAGTAACAGTATATAAGTAGCAGTATATAAATAACAGCATATAGGTAGCAGTATATAAATAACAGTATATAAGTAACAGTATATAAGTAGCAGTATATAAGTAACAGTATATAAGTAGCAGTATATAAGTAACAGTATATAAGTAGCAGTATATAAGCAACAGTATATAAGTAGCAGTATATAAGTAACAGGTATATAGGTAGCAGTATATAAATAACAATTATATAAGTAGCAGTATATAAGACACTATATATAAATAGCAGTATATAAGTAACAATATATAAGTAGCAGTATATAAGTAACAGTATATAAGTAACAGTATATAAGTAGCAGTATATAAATAACAGTATATAAGTAACAGTATATAAGTAGCAGTATATAAGTAACAGTATATAAGTAGCAGTATATAAGTAACAGTATATAAGTAGCAGTATATAAATAACAGTATATAAGTAACAGTATATAAGTAGCAGTATATAAGTAACAGTATATAGGTAGCAGTATATAAATAACAGTATATAAGTAGCAGTATATAAGACACTATATATAAATAGCAGTATATAAGTAACAATATATAAGTAGCAGTATATAAGTAACAGTATATAAGTAGCAGTATATAAGTAGCAGTATATAAGTAACAGTATATAAGTAACAGTATATAAGTAACAGTATATAAGTAACAGTGTATAAGTAACAATATATAAGTAGCAGTATATAAGTAACAATATATAAGTAACAGTGTATAAGTAACAATATATAAGTAGCAGTATATAAGTAACAGTATATAAGTAGCAGTATATAAGTAACAGTATATAAGTAGCAGTATATAAGTAACAGTATATAAGTAACAGTGTATAAGTAACAATATATAAGTAGCAGTATATAAGTAACAGTATATAAGTAACAGTGTATAAGTAACAATATATAAGTAGCAGTATATAAGTAACAGTATATAAGTAACAGTGTATAAGTAACAATATATAAGTAGCAGTATATAAGTAACAGTATATAAGTAACAGTGTATAAGCCATCTTATCGGAATGACTGCGATGAATTTATATTTTACAACTATGACCTTCACTTTGGATGGCTACATTGTTTTATATTAGTGTAAGATGGGGGCTTCTGGTACTCATTTGTGTTCTGTACTTTTTGCTGGGCCCGGCATGGCCAAGCGTGTTAAGGCGTGCGGGTCGCGGGTTCGCATCCCTATCGCGCCAAACATGCTCGCCCTTTCAGCCGTGGGGGCGTTATAATGTGACGGTCAATCACACTATTTGTTGGTAAAAGAGTAGCTCAAGAGTTGGCGGTGGGTGGTGCTGACTAGCTGCCTTCCCTTACTGAAAACAAAACATCTTTAGCTGGTATTTTTGGAACAGTTTAATGAAGATCCTTTTTTTTTTCTATAACAGGAATGGCGTTTCAGAACTATATCCTTAACCTTGGCGTTTCGGTACCATATCTTTAACCTTGGCGTTTCGGTACCATATTTCTCCCATGTTAAAAATGGAAAACAAAACCGACAACATAGCGTAATGACGTGGTGTTATACAAGTTAATGCATCAAAATGTTCCTTACATTTACACTGTTATTATTTGTAATTTCATTAGAAATATTATAATAGTTTATTCTTCAACGGGAAAAACTGTAATCCAATTAAGCAATCGATACTTCTAATCTGCAAATTAATGCTGTTTTTGCACATCAAGATCTTTTAACGTATTACATGGAACTTGCATGTGTTTATTAGAATTTATCCATAGCGTTGTACAGTTGGTTGAGAATAAGAAATAGCTTTAAACAATTTAATAATGAAATTTTCAAGCTTTTTTATTTGCTGCCACTGCAGCTTTCTTAAATTTTCAGTATTAACACAACATAACACGGGTAGGCTAAAGCTAAAAACAAAAACAGTATAAATAAGTTATAAGTTATTCACTGTCTTTGACATTTTTATCTCATGAAAACCATCACACAGGTACACGGTGCAGACTTAACGATATTTTATTAAAATTTGTAAATATTTTAATAGTGTTCAGGGGAAAAGTCAAGGATATCTTTTGGATACGTATGAATAAAATATGGTATTAATACAGATATTTTTAAGATGGCACTTAAAACGTGGCCATTTTGCCTGCTCAGAAATATATTAAATCAGGTAAGTGCACAGATTTACTAAAATGTTAACTTAAGTGTTGTTAAACTTCAATGGTTATTTTCTTAAAACTCAGTTATCGCTGGGGTTATCAATATGTTAACTTCGCCCTTGAGCCAATATCAACATGGAATGGTTTGGTTTTGAATTTCGCGCAAAGCTACACGAGGGTTATCTGCGCTAGCCGTCTCTAATTTTGCAGTGTAAGACTAGAGGGAAGGCAGCTAGTCATCACCACTCACTGTCAACTCTTTGGCTACTTTTCACCGACGAATAGTGGGATTAACCGTCACATTATAGCGCCTCCACGGCTGAAAGGGGGAGCACGTTTGATGTGACGGGGATTCGAACCCGCGATCCTCGGATGAGGAGGCGAGTGCCTTAACCACCTGGCCATGCCGGGAAGAACAAGAAATACATCACACTTGTTCATATCACAGTATTTCAGACATTGAAATTTTTAAAATTCAAAAATCTTTATCAATTGTTTTGTTATTCGTGTATTTCCCACTAAGAAGACGTTAATTAAAAGTAATTACTCATAGCTCGATAATGTTGCAGCAAGTTTGTAGAGTCTTAAATTCACCAAGAGCATGTGTATCGATTTTTCATACTGTTTATCATTAATTATGCAGTATTAATTATGCATATGATATATATATATGACGGATTTGTTTATTACTATTAGTCATTTTAATTTAATTAACTTTTATTAATCATTCAGAAAAATGGCGAACAAGTGAGCTTGTATTTTTGAATCCGGAATGGGTCAGTTGGTCAGAGTGTCAACGAAATAACACTACAGTTATCACTTACAAGGGCTTAGCAGTGCACGTAAGGAAAGTAATGAACCATTAACTCCACCATATCTTCTATATTCAGTGCTAACTAGGCCTTTTGTGTAACACCAGGGCTCAGCAGGTCGGCTGGAATATGATATTTGTATTATCAATTGCTTGAAGAACAATTGTTTCGATGTGAACTTGAGTAACTTGGTGAACAGTAATCTAGGAAGAAAGGGAAACGATTGGTTTTGTGAAACAAAATTAAATAATTTAATTCATTTGTTTCGAAGTACAAATGCACAAGAATCATATCACAAACACAAGATAGCAAAATACTTAAACGTTCCTCGATTTGTACAAGTGTTTAGTTGAATACCTGTAATGGGAGAATTAAGAACAAAGTATTGATACCCGTGGTGGGCAGAGCACAGATAACCCATTATGTAGCTCTGTGCTTAATTGGAAACAAACAAACAATTTGTTTTGTAATCAAACTTGTTAGGAAAGAAATCAAAGAGAACAGTCATTAAATTCCATTACAAATATTGTTGTATTCGTAAACTACTCTACTCTGAATCTGATAAAAAACCATAATCAGAACATCTTGTGAGAAAATCATTAATAGCCAAAAATATTTCGTCATATTTTCAGGCTTAATGGTAAAGCAATAACATATATAATAATCTTCAACACAAGTTCCTTTGTCTATACTAAAACCATGTATTTTTAAGGTTTATAAATCTCGACATTATTTTGTAAATAATTCGTTGTTGTTTTAGGGCAAATTTATTCAATATACTACCTGTGTTTTGTCCAACACAGGCAATAAAGATCCAAGTTTTAAAGTTGTAAGTCTCAAAACCTACCGCTGAACCTCTAAGAGACCATTGTTAAAATGGTAGTGGTTTGATCTGTTTAGACCAGGCAGGTTTTCATTGATAAAACATGAATAAATTTACATTTAATACATTTATTTAGTCATTCGTAATGGGGAGTAAGAGTAATATAATTATTACTACTATTTACTATAATTAGGTTTAGTAACTAGATAATTTATCAGTTAAACCAACCCATTTATTACTCAAAATATTCTTCATCTGAATAAATGTTCGACAAATCGGTTAACACTGTGCTTGTATTTCTAGACTTATGGATCAGTGTATAAATAAATCAGTTAATACTGTGCTTGTATTTCTAGACTTATGGATCAGACAGTGTATAAATAAATCAGTTAATACTGTGCTTGTATTTCTAGACTTATGGATCAGACAGTGTATAAATAAACCAGTTAACATTGTGCTTGTATTTCTAGACTTATGGATCAGACAATGTATCAATAAATTATTTAACACTGTGCTTGTATTTCTAGACTTATGGATCAGACTGTACAAATAAATTATTTAACACTGTGCTTTTGTTTCTAGACTTATGGATCAGACAGTGTACAAATAAATTATTTAACACTGTGCTTGTATTTTTAGACTTATGGATCAGACTGTACAAATAAATTATTTAACACTGTGCTTTTATTTCTAGACTTATGGATCAGACAGTGTATAAATAAATCAGTTAACACTGTGCTTGTATTTCTAGACTTATGGATCAGACAGTGTACAAATAAATCATTTAACATTGTGCTTGTATTTCTAGACTTATGGATCAGACAGTGTATCAATAAATTATTTAATACTGTGCTTGTATTTCTAGACTTATGGATCAGACAGTGTATAAATAAATTATTTAACACTGTGCTTTTATTTATAGACTTATGAATCAGACAGTGTATAAATAAATTATTTAACACTGTGCTTGTATTTTCTAGACTTATGGATTAGAAAGTGTATAAATAAATGATTTAACATTGTGCTTGTATTTCTAGACTTATAGATAAGAGAGTACATAAATCAATCATTTTCATTTAAAACTGTGCTTGTATTTTTAGACTTATGGACCATACAGTGTATAAATCAATCAGTTAACACTGTGCTTGTATTTCTAGACTTATGAGTAATAGAATGCATGAATAGATCACTTAACATTATGTTTGTATTTCTAGACTTATGGACAAGAGAGCACATAAATCAATCAGTTAACACTGTGCTTGTATTTCTAACCTCATGGATCACGGAGTAAATAAATCGAACATTAACATTATACTTGTATTTTGAAGTGTATAAATATTTAGAAAATCATGTTTCATAATAACTTGTAAACGACATAATAATTTACTTGAACAAGAAGTAGGAACACTGCTTCCATAAATATTACCATTACCCAGATATAATTTTAATGAGTCTCTCTGATTTACGTATTTTAGCTAATTCATAAAAAAATATTCTACCTATGTATGCTGGATTTCTTATTAGACTATGTGGTTTTAAATTTACAGAAATGTTTCTACAGTCTCTTAAAATTTGTGAGAGTGAATTGATAAGAATATTTGGTATCCCAGTTATCACCGTACGATTTTATGACAAGCAGTAAAATATCAGGTTTCCTTTCAAAATGTATTTTTAAACTTGGGGTAAATCCATCTGTATTTATAACCCTTGAAATTGAATATATTATTACGGATATGCTCATTGTTAAAATTTTTCGTATTCATGAGATTATTCCTTATCATGAGATAGACAAGTGGTTCCTTTATACAGTGGTTATTTGTGCAACAAACCCACATAACCTCCAACTTGTACCGCGATAGTATTGACTTATTCATTGTAACGTTTCATATAACCTTTTTGTTTTCTCAGGGTAAAATAACTGGCATCGACCAGTTTAATACAAATCATTGGTACAGGATATTTCTTAGGGCTAGCCTGAATCTTTTCTTTGAGAAGTTCACTCATCGTATTGTTGAATATAATTATTTATTTAAAGAATTGAAAGACAAACAAATACAATCGTACGTTTCACAAAAACGTCATTTATTGATGACCGTGGTTTCACCAGCGAAGGCATAATTATCTGGAAATATGGGTGCATTGAAATAATCACATATTTGTCTAGCTTATGTTATTTTCGCATATTATGTTTAAATGTAACTTAATGTTTTTTGTGTTTCTTTTTCTGCCACAAATACGCCTCTTTAAATATTTAACCCATCTTCTGGGTTAATTGGGCTGGCCTGGTCCAGTGGATCCAAGGGACTTTCGTTCGCATTCCATTGTTACAAAATCATGTTCTGCACTTTGGGGCAATAAGCGCTTTAGAAGAATGACGGTAAAATCCGGTTGTTCAATTAGAATAATTCAAGATTTGGTGGGAGGCGCAACTGGCCAGCTGTCTTCTCTCTTACTCCATCAGCTTAGAAACAGTTTTACGAATACCCAAAATAAAATTTTGTAATCTCCAGGTCTTAATACTTTTCTTACATCATTTACCTGAAATATAGAGTCATGCAGTTAGTATGACGGCTGCCGTACTGTCCTCATCACATTATATTAGTTTTATAATCTACGTGTATCTTTTCTATGGTTAATAAATATTTTATATACATGTGCGCCCCAGTGGTACGGCGGTATGTCTGCGGACTCATACCACTAGAATCCGGTTTTCGATACCAGTGGTGAGTAGAGCACAGACAGCTCTCTGTGTATATTCGTGCATAATTACAAACAACAGTTGTTATGTATTTATTTTACCTACATAGAATAGTTTCGTCATCTTGCACGACAGAGAACTATAGTTGTTCTTAGCTCTGCTGATAATAAATGGAAATAATTGTTTTACATAAGACCGGTAGTAATATAATTTGTTAAAAGAATTATGTAAATTATAACTGGTTTTAACTAAATCCTTTGACACTTTCTGCTGTATTACATTTGTGTATTTTTCATAAAACAATAAACAAGAAAGTGTTTTGTAACACCAAAGACGCATAGTTCAAGGTGACCTTAGTTTGTAAGATAAATTAACTAAAAAGTGAAAATGTAACAGCCTGAATAAAAAGGTATTATAATATTTTTTTCTTTTATAACCATACATTTTCTTAATAACTAATACATATAGAGAAGACGTGCTTTGGAATAACTTATTTTCTATTGCCTCTTGTTTCAATACTAAAAAGATAACCATCTCAAACATATAGTGTTATATAATATCTTGCATGTTATTTTATATTCGTGTGTTCATTTGAATGAAACACTAGCTAAAGTTTCAAATTGTTTTATCTTAAATACATCGTCTTGCGTCAAACTAGTCCATAATTATCTAAGTTATTTTTATATTATTTTTATTTTATTGTATTTTTATATTAATAATTATATTATTTGTTATATGTGCTTTTAAGTATTCTTTTATATTATATAAAATATCATCGTGAGTTAGCAAAACATTTTACACCACCACAATTCATACGTCTTCATTTAATCTTTCTAGGAACTATTAAGAAATACCATTATTGTAAAAAATTCACCAACACGAAAATAAAACAGTTTATCTTGCTGGTACTTTTATAGTTGAACTTCAACGAGTCAATAAATTTTATCTAATTATATTTGCATTCGATTTTAACGTTACATTATGATTTATATGTAGGAGTATACCAACTAGTTTTTGTAAAATATTTAATCGAAAAACGAATATTAATATTTTTGTGTCAGAAAATCAAATTTCGATAGAAAGAGTTGTGCCAACCCAGTTATCCCATTGTTTAGCTTTGTGCTTATGGGCAAACAAACCAATTTCAAAAAAATGAAACCTCACGATAAGCAAGGTAAGTTTGTTTGTTTTTGAATTTCGCGCAAAACTTCTCGAGATCTATCCGCACTAACGTCCCTAATTTAGCAGTGACGGACAAGAAGGAAGGTATCTCGCCATCATCACCCACCGCTAACTCTTAGGCTTCACTTTTACCAACAAATAGTCACATTATAACACTACCACGGCTGAAATGGCAAGCATATTTGGTGTGACGGGGATTCGATTCAGTGTCCCTCAGATTTCGAGTCGAGTGCTTTAACTGTCTACCTGACCAAGCCGGGCTATAATACGGTACGAAATCAATCAAAATTCGTCTGAAATACAAATACAAATTGGTTCTTCCGATATTATTAGGTTATCAATTATAAGAAAAAATAAATTATTTAACAAATTATATTGCTCTGATTTACACATTTTAAAACTTTCATGGAATTTCAACTTTTGTTATAAATACATATATAATTGCAATCTAAATTATGAACACGACTTTTATTTATTACCTTAAACGAAAGCTTAATAACTATTTAAAAACATCTCAAGTGAACAAACCTATTCACAAAGGGATATTTTATAAATAGTTAATAGTTTAACAACTGAGAAGCATAGAACATTTAAGTAATGTGTTTATGAGTTAGAACTTAAGAGTGCCATAATATTATAAAATAACTTTCTTAAAAAAATAACGTTTATAATTTTTGTCTTATTTTTAACTTAAGAAAGTGTAAATGTTAATCCTGTATTTTTAGGGTTAAGCATGTCCCATGGATATTGTAAATTATTTTCATCCGCTAAGTATAACTTTTTTGGCTAGCAGGATTTGGTATATGCATATTTCACTTGTCACATGTTTAAAACGCTTGCTCTTCTAGCGTAAAAGGTCAAATAGTTTGAACTTTGACATTTAATAATATGTGATGTTAATAACAATTTCACGTTATTGACACGGCAACATCAAGCGTGTTGTTTTAGGTCTAATAAATTATACTGTATAGCGGTGTAACACGGATATTTTCTAAATTAAGATTCTTTGTGAGTTTATGGTTTATAATCATGGCTTGATACTCAGAAGAGAACAGAGAAAATTACAATTAAGATACATTGTCTTAAATATATGATATACAGGAACAAAATAATGATACTATATTAAAATACGGGAAAAGATGCTTTATAAAGTCGAATCCACTGAAACCCTGTAATTATTTAGGGATAGTTCATGCACAGAGTACACTGCTTTTTTTCCGCAAATAACTGTTCGCTAACAAGAACTCCGAATAACTTTTGTTTTGTTTTAAATTTCGCGTAAAGATACTCCAGGGCTATCTGCGCTAGCCGTTCCTAATTTAGTAGTGTAAGACTAGAGGAAAGGCAGCTAGTCATCACCACCCACCGCCAACTCTTGGGCTACTCTTTTACTAACGAATAATAGGATTGACCGTCACATTATAACGCCCACACGGCTGAAATCATGTTTAGTGCGACCGAGATTCGAACCCGCGACCGTCGGATTACGAGTCAAACGCCTTAACACGCTTGGCCATGCCGGGCCCCTAATAACATCCTAGAAAAACTTTCACAAACTTTCTCATCAAGGAAAATGAAAATGTGTTTATTTGATATAAATGTAAGTATGTAAGTATTTATGGTTCTATAAATACGCGTTACACATAAGAAGCTCCCTCAGTGGTACAGGGGTATGAGTGCGAATTTACAATGCTATAAATCCGTTTTTGATATCGGTGGTGGACATAGCACAGACGCCCATTGTGTAATAGCTTTGTGCGTAATTCAAAACAACAACTTTTGAGGAAACAGTAAATGGAAATTATGCGAGTTAGGTGCTTTCTGGAGGTATTAATTGTTTTCATTCAATATTCATTCATTTACCACTCGATTCCATCAAGGAACATAGGGCCGCAATCACTTGCAGATTCTTCAACAGGGTTTTAAGTGAGTAGATTGTTAGCCCATTGCACCGAGCCGTCCCTACTTTAGTAGTGTAAGACTAGAGGGAAGGCAGCTAGTCATTACCACCCACCGCCAACTCTTGGGCTACTCTTTTACCAACGAATAGTGGGATTGACCGTTACATTATAACGCCCCCACGGCTGGGAGGGCTAGCATGTTTGGTGCGACGCGGGCGCGAACCCGCGACCTTCGGATTACGATTATATGGGCACAGCACAGATGTCCTATTGTGTAGGTTTGTGTTTAACAGCATAAAATATATTACGAAACATAACAAGGTTAGTTTAGACGTTATCTAACTACAACTACTTCTGATAATAGCCATGAACAAATAGACAAGGTACAATAACTGTTCTTAACTATTCACTTCCGAGTGTGCAATAAAGATAAAGCGGAATAGCCTTTAGAGAACGGTGTTGCTTATTACAAGCTAGAATATTCGAACCAGAAAGATAACATGAACCTATCACAGCTTTAAAAATTTATTGCACAACTAAATAAGATTATTTCGTTATATTAACAGCAAAAAATTTGTGTTGGGCCAAAAATTATTGAATTATTTCTCACAAAAGTTTCTGAGAATCAAAATGACGAGCTTTGATACACGTGATTTATTGGTTTGGCTTTGTCCGAATTATTATTTTAAATTAGTACGTTAGGTGTAGATTTGTTTAGTTTAGATATTTCGCACAGTTGAGAACTTATTATGTTTTATTGAACAATTCTGGAGTCTTAAAACTTCACTGGGATCCATGGAACCACGTGAAGTTGTGCTTCTTTTGAAGACCGTGTTTTTTAAGAGTGAAATATGTAGCTTAATTTCTATTGTAAAGCACTTCCTTGTAAGTCTTCATTATCAATGCATACCACTCTACCTGAATGCTGTCAGTAATCCATCTCGAGTATAACAAAGATGTTTCTAAGCAACTGTTTCAACAGTCCCATCACACAAAAATCTATAAGTGCTGCATCTGGGGTTTTGATTGCCATGTCTCATTTGGAACAGCATGAATATTCGTTTAATTCTTAAGCCACTTGAGGTATGCGACGATTAGACGGAAGATATGACTGAAAGCCTTATCTTGGCTTATTAATACCTTGTTGAACTTATTTAAAGATGGAAATTCTTCGTGATAATGTTGTATATTGTTATCTGGTGCAAACCGATAGTTTTTCTCATTGACTTTTATGTCTGTGGGTTCTCACCCGTTACAAGACATCACATTTTGTTTATCATGGGCGGTATACGTCTTGTTTAAATCTCTTTCTGGATGGTTCTGTCACTCAAAGTTTATCCATATTCCATTGTTTGTCAACGCTATTAAATATAAAATATCCACGTCTTCAAAATTCTAAATCATTGATCAAAACACACCTTTATGATTTGAGTATATGAATATCTTGCATCGGAAAAGGTAATTATATACACTTCCCAAAAGCGATAATGTCTGATGTGATCACATTACCTAAAATCGACAGACAATGTCAAAATGTAGTTCTGATATATGTCTTTCTAAATAACTTTATATCGGACGCGGTAGTAAAATAACCTGTTGATTTGCATGTACTCAAAACCCTTTTTCAAAATGTTGTATTCAATGTCGTATAGCTTGCGAGTCACTAAAACGTGTTTTGAGCTATTCCACCTACACACACGCTGTAGAGATGAATTAAAAGGTCGTTTGAGGGTTTCTTGGAGGCATATTTAAATTGAAAGTTACATTTGTCTACAAATTTCATTTCATAGTGGTAAGTGCAGTTATTTTCGCTCTTATATTTTGCTAATTGTAGAAAATAAAATGTTTAAAATTATTGAATTTCAAATAATAATAATATACGGTTCACAATAAACGTGTTTTTACTTAATAATTACTTTAATGATACTACAGTGTAGTTGTAGTTGTGTTCCAGGAAAAATACGATTTTTTAACTTACTTTGTTATACACACATGCTGCATAATTGCTGAAACAGCTATTATTCATAAAGTATAACAACTGTTCGCATAAAAGGAACCTGAAAAAGGTACATTGTGTGTAGAAAAATAAAGCACAATAGGGAATTGATACAGCAATAAGGATGGACATGTTTTCAATCATATACGAGTCATTTTCCTTATTAGACCTTAATGTTCCGTACATATTTAACAAGTTGTACGGTGTGTGGCGCTCATGGAACTTGAAGCAGTGACTATGGTGTAAATATATTTCCCAATTACGCGTTTGATAACAAGAATTAATGTTCTTGAATTAATGATTAGTGCGTATATAATCTTGTTAGAATGTATGTGTTCAAATTGTTGCTTTCATTTTCCAAGTAAGTCTGGATGAAGCCACTAGAGTTACTCCATTTTTTAGTCGTATATATAGGTTGGAGTTGATTTACAAAACTTGTCAAAACAACTATTTCAACTCTAACGAGAAAAGCAAAAAGTTTTTTTTTCGTGTTTGAACCTTTCCTGTTATTTATCTGAACTGTGTGCACCCATTTTACTGTTGAAACCGAAAGATCTTCTTGGGTTATCAGGTTTCTTCAATTGTAATGTATACACTTTTTAAATTATATGTACGTGTTTTCCAAGCATCTTCTAGGACGTAACAATTCCGTGTTATACAATGAAAGTACCTTATTTTCAAAGTCGGGAATTTTAGTTTGTTTAAAGTTATTTCACTGTACATTTGTAATATACGCAAATATTAAATCACAGGAAATATTTAGAAGATAATAACGTTTATAGTATTGTAGTTATAACAATTCATTTTTAACTCTCTGTTTTTCTACATATGTTGAATTATATTGCTTTTGTTTTCACTTTGAAATAAACCACGATTTTAATCTTGACCCATAGTTAATCCTGAGGTAAAACATTTGGGTGCTTCGCTCATGTAGAAATCCATGAAACGAAAGGAAATCAACCAGTTGTTAAATATTGTTGCTGATTGGCTACACGTGTCTTAAGTGTCGTTAACAGAATGTAGGAAACCATTTTCACCCTTTTAGCAGAGTTACTCAGATACTTGAACAGGATAGACCATCGTCTACAGCATAAGCAGATAACTTGTATCTGTTGATTCTGGTTCGCTTTAGTGGTAAGATATCTGTTGGTGTAATGAACAAAATGTTCGCTACCACAATTGGATGTCATGTTGGAACACAGAGGGTTAAAATATTTAACAAATCTATCCTGTAAGCTAGATGGTCAGTGAAGTACATTGCTCTCATAGTAAGGCATTAGTTGCCATAGTTAAAGCAGATTTAACAAGTGTGGCTTGAAAGCCAGAAGCCCAATGAAGTGAACTCTTTTTATATCAAGGCAAAAAACAGCTGTCGTTCAATCGTGTAAAATGCGTTTGGAATAATTTTCTTCTCGTTTAGGAGCTGCGTTTTAGTATGTAGTGTTATAGAGGGAAACTCTACAACCATATCCAGCCTATTCATATTCTGCAATGTGACACATGGACATGAACCATTTCAGATGAGTGCTTGCACCTTCATGTATTGGTGCAATTGGCTCTTTATTTTATCGTAATGAATGTCAACGCCTGCACTACCGAGCTAATCTGGTATATACATTCCTTGGAGAGAGGGTTGAAAGCATGTATTGACTTATACGCTCACTAGACAGCAGTCTTATGACGCATGCGTTTGATTGTCTTGTGAGACGTGTCGTGAAGTGACGCTAGACATAAATGACATGAAAGAGACAACTTTCAAAGAACTGGCTGAAAGGAAATGTCATGTTCATTTACGATCATAGGCTGAATGACCAGTTATTGTCATTTCAAATCACGCACTGAGTCATTAGATGTCTGATTGGGATAAAAATCAGCTGAGGGATTGATGGTTTTATTCAATACGAAGGTTCGTTTGCCTTGCCAGAAGTAAAATATTACAAATACCACTCAGTCTTTAATAATTGTAAGCATAGTTGCTCAGTTACTACTGACAACTCAAGATAATTATGGAAGGTATTTCCCTGGTTATTGCTTAAATATTTAGGAAACAATATTACAGCGACTGCTCTACAATGCGCTAATCAAAAAGCTTTAACGTAATGTGGAAAGGAATACAATAATAATTACAAAAATGACAAACTGTTGTCTTAATTATCCTATAGATATAAACTGGGAGAAGGCATTTCAATTAATAGCAAAATTTAACTTCTTTGGATCGAAGCAATAAGCTCAAATAACACATTTGAAGTGTGCACCTATTTTTCACATCCCGTAATATTTTGTACCTTTGAAAAACACCTTGCATTTGTATTAAGCTAACATAGTTCGAATAACAAAATTAAAAAAAAAACACTTCTAAATTAATAATGGTTATCTTGAATCTTTTGTCTTCGATTTTGCTGTTGAGCACAAACCTACATAATGACTATCTACGCTCTGCCCACTTGGGGTATCAAACCTAGTTTTCAGTGACTTGAGGCTAACCAATGAGCCAATGGGGTGAGGGAAAAGGATTTTATAGTTTTGCAAAGTTTTCTTTTAAATAGATTATTATATAACTATGTTTGCTTATTGTTTAGATAAAACAAATTTTTCTTTTGATTGTTTCGTAGATAAAGCATCAATGCGAGTAAATAGACTAGCTAAGGCTTCAAAGGTAATTTTTTAAACTTTTGTACATCAACACGTTAACTCAGTAAATATATACGTATAATATACATTTTACAATTAAAATTAATTCACAATAGTTTCAATAAAGTAGTATAGTGTAAAAAATAAAAAAATAAATTCAATCCCAAATATGTCGAGAAATGGAGAAAAAAACAAGGGCTTTTACGTCTATGTAATCCTTGAAGAACAAACGCCTTTTCTACTAACAGTGACATTTTCTAGAGTTTCTTTTGTTGTGATTACTTTTAAGTCTAAAATATTATCACTTTTGACACAGTTTGGAAATGGTATAATGACAGTTATTGACATATATATGGAAATTCTGGAAAAAAATCTCACTATTGAACAGGTAACTTTAAAAGTGCAGGCAGTTTGAGAGTAAACTACAACTGGTTTAGAACTGGTACACTTTTATATTGATATTTAGAAACAAACATGTGGAAAATCCTTTGAGTTTTTCAGTTGAAGAAATGATGTATATGTATATATATATATATAATAACGTGAAATTACATTTTATGATAAAAATGAATATTTTGCACGGTGTAATTCCAGAGATATTCATAGTAATGGTCCAGCATGGCCAGGTAGGTTAAGGTGTGTAACTCGTAATCTGAAGGTCGCAACAAACATGCTTGCTCTTTCAGCCGTGGGGAATTTATAATGTTACGGTCAATCCCACTATTCGTTGGTAACAGAGTAGCCCAAGAGTTGACGATCGGTGGTGATGACTAGCTGCTTTCCCTCTAGTCCTACTAAATTAGGGACGGCTAGCGCAGATAGCCCTCGAGTAGGTTTGCGCGAAATTCAAAAACAAACAAACAAACAATCCATAGTAACTTTTTTATTATTATTTCAAAGAAACGTTTTGATTGTCAATATTTAGAGAGGGTGATTTATAATGTATGGACGATATTTCAGGTCTCTTGTGGCTCTTGGAACTTTCGCTGCTTCCATTGTCAAACTTTGCTAAATCTGATTGCTATAATTAAAATAATGACCAACAACGAAACTTCTATTGTAATGCGAAAGACAGGAGGACATTCTTGTACCATACATGTTGACAAAAATTCGATAGACCTTTATACGTGAATGTTGGCGTATGTAGTTAGCTTAACCGGACTGTGAATCCAAGGTTTTATGGTTCGTGTCCCGTTGCAAAAAAAAAAACGCGCTTTGCATTTTGGGGCGCACGATAAGAATAAAGGTAAAATCCAAAAATTCTGTAAGACAAGAGTTGGCGGAGGGTGCAGTTGAGTATCTTCTTTTTCTCTTGTCTGTTATTTTAACAGCTATACAACAAACAAACGAATAATATGTATGTCGACTTCTAAGAAGAGGTTTATATCGAAGTGTATCGGTACCAAATAACGTGACTCCATATGTATATAAGAGAATATAATAACTTAAACACCCGTTTTATACATGATTCATAGTGACCTGAGAAGGAATTAAACATAAGAACTGACGATTCACTGTAACCTGCGTTGGGATTAAACACGAGAGCTGACGATTCACAGTAACCTGTGTTGGGTGATATTAAACATAAGAATTGACGATTCATAGTGACCTGAGTTGGGATTAAACATGAGAGCTGACGATTCATAGTAACCTGTGTTGGAATTAAACATGATACCTGACGATTCACAGTAACCTGCGTTGGGATTAAACATGAGACCTAACGGTTCACAGTAACCTGTGTTGGAATTAAACACGAGAGCTGACGATTCACAGTAACCTGCGTTGGGTTTAAACATGAGACCTGACGATTCACAGTAACCTGCGTTGGAATTAAGCATGATACTTGACGATTCACAGTCACCTGCGTTGGGATTAAACATAAGAACTGACGGTTAATCACGAAGTACTCTAATAAACAATTTCTCTAACGTCTTGGCCGTACAGAAATTTCATCTCACATAATTTTTGTCAGTTATCTTTAGAATATTTAGAATTCACATTTTCTTTTCCTATTATATGTTAAATTCAATGTTTTTTACTCCACAGAAACTAAAACAACTATAAAAATCTACGAAAATTTTTCTTTAAATTCTCTTTACTATTAAAAATGTTTAATTACATTGAAGTCTCGAGTAACGTTTAAAAAATTTTCAGCCTCTTACAATACAAGTTGCTTCTTGTACAATGTTTCTCATCTCCCCTTCCACTGGCGAGCGACTAGTGCACTGGTGATTTATGCTTCTCTACAAGGCTAAGATGTTTATAAATTACCTTATGCACAGTTCAGTAGTATACGTTGTAATTTTAAGCAGTATTCTTTGGGTGAGGTATCTTAACAACCAGTCTGTGTGAACTTTGCCAACGACAGCGGCGGTCCTACGTGTGGTGGAATGCTGTTTAGGTAGTTTTACACCCTCATTTGGGTGTGTGCAGTTCTTCCTTTGTTATTTACTTAGCCACAGATAGTCGTTTTTGTAATTAGTCTGTCCCAGATTTGCATTTCTTTTCTATTTCCTTACACAAATTTTCTTTATTGGAAAGGCTGTAACATGTGTCTATCTGTAGCGATTTTGCGCTGTCGGAAGGCCAAGACTGCGACCTGAATTAAATATATATATTCTGTAGTTAGATGTCGCTGCTGGCACCACGCCTTATTCCTGTGGTGACACAACATTGCATCAGCGTATGTAAAACGTTTTAAAAGATTGACTAACCTCGCATGTAAAAACTGAATATTTTGGAAATCACAAAGTACCACCATTCAGAATTTCTACGTTTCAGCCAAAACTATTCTAATTAAATAGAAGAGAAGATTTAATAAAGTTATGAGATTTTTAGACTATTAAATTTTATTCATAATACGAAAAAATGTTGTTTTATGAATTTCGCACAAAACTACTCGAGGGTTATCTGTGCTAGCCTTCCCTAATTTAGCAGTGTAAGACTAGAGGGAAGGCAGCTAGTCATCACCACCCACTGCCAACTCTTAGGCTACTTTTTTATCAACGAATTGTGAGATTGCTAGTCATCACCACCCACTGCCAACTCTTAGGCTACTTTTTTATCAACGAATTGTGAGATTGACCGTTACATTATAACACCATAGCGGTTGAAAAGACGAGCATGTTTGGTGCGATTAGGATTCGAACCCACGACCGTCGGATTACGAGTCGAGTGCCTTAACCACCTGGCCATGCCGGGCTAAACGTGTTGGACTTCGATTTTAGTGCTAGTTAATATATAAAATAACGCCTCCCCAGTGGTTAAGCGGTATGTCTGCGGACTTACAACGCTGAAAACCGGATTTCAATATCCGTGGCTTGCAGAGTACAGATAGCTCATTGTGTAGCTTCGTGCTTAATTCAAAGGAAAAAGAATATATGAAATAATAATATCATTTTGTTTTTATATTGTGATACATCTCTGTTTATAACTGCAAAGTTAGCAAAACACGAGTGCTTACGCGTGTTTGTTTGATACAATTAGGTAATATCTATTTATATTCATATATTCATAGAGTTTACATAAAATTATGTTATGTAACCTGAGTTGTTCCTATTGATAATTTCAGTTTTGTTTGGTTTTAGCTAAACTGAAATTGTTTAATAAACCAACATTGCTATTTGTTTACGATGTTTGTCTCCAAACGTAATTGTTCCTCAAAACAAACTGTGGATATGGTTTGGGCTGAATTTGGAAAAGAGAGTTTCGTTTTTCTTATACATATTATTTTAAATGAAAGAAGAAAGCAATGCGAAACATTTACACAGTCTATCTTTCATACATATATAGAATATACAGTTATCACAATATACCTTACCATTATATACATTCATTAGAATACACATTTACAGGGGGTATCAAAACCCCTTTTTTAGCGTTATTAGCCATCAGTGAAGGCTTGATTTTCTAAAAGAATCTTTTTTATCTGTGAAATGTGTTAAACATGCATAAGATTTCAGCGACTGATGTCCTTTCTGAGAGATTATTTATACGTAAGCTTTTTTGGTTATTTACTAATTTACATAAAAGTTATGATTCGTCATTCTTAAAAAGTCATTTGTAATAAGTATTAGTTTATTAATTATAACCGCTTCTTAGTAGTCCCGGTCAGTCAGCGTAACGTCCGCATGCTTATAAATCTAAAATCTCAGTTGCTGCTCAGGCAGCCTAGTATGTAGCCTTGTGCTTCTCAACAACAGTAACCAAAAACTGTTTTCTAACTACTTGTTACGAATAACTCCAGTGTCATCTAGAGTCGGAACAACAACAACAACAAAAGATTGTAATCATACTTCGTCTTCTCTGTTATATTTATGTTATTCCATTTTTTTTCTCAAAGCAAAATTATTTGAAACGTCAAAAGTGGCATCGAATATTTTACATCTTTTTAATCTATAGATTAATAATAAAATATTACGATCATAATACAGTTATCGATTTGTTTTTAAGTGATGGGAGGCAAACAGTGGATCCACGCATCCATAGTCCAGCATGTTAGTCACAGGGCCACGCTAGACCGCATAATGATAAAACAATAACATCTAGATACATCACCAATTAACGAAGTGTAATTCAGATCGGCCGAGCGCGGCTAAGCTGTTATAGCTTATTGAATTGTAGAGCTGAGTTCCAGTGACTCATATCCGGCTACTGACAATAAAAGTAAGGATTGCACTCCACTCACTGGAACCGTGGATGAGATGTGAGAGTGATGGTCGAATTCCACTATTCGATCTGACAAGAATAACTAAAGAGCTGGTAGTGGATGGTGTTGACGAGATATTTTTCCTCTAATCTATCAATTCAAAATTAAAATCTACTTGCATATACAACTCTCGAGTAGTTTTGTACGAAACTGAACAAACGGAGAAACCATTGCTGATTGAAATAGGGAGGTAATTATTTCTTCGAGTGACTTATGTAATGTACAACGAGTATAGCATCCGACAGATCTGTAAAAATAGCATCGTGGAGGGGCTTATTTTTATTTGAGATTATAAATCGATACAGTTATAGTCAAATTATTACTTAAAACAACAATAAAGTGCTATTTGTGCTACCCGCTCCTGATTTAGCGCTGTAAAACAAGAAGGAAAGCAGCTTGTCATCATCATCCACCACTAACTCTTAGACTACTCTTTTACCAACGAAAAGTGGGATTGATCGTCATATAATAAAGCCCTCATGGCTGAAATAACGAACATGTCTGGTGTGACAGGGATTTAAACAAGTACAATGATAAATTAACAGTGGCAAAAGAAATGGGGCTGTAAGGGGATCCAGTTTCCCATTTTAACATTTGTCCCAGTAAAAAGGCATCAAAAGCAGAAAAATTACTTTTAGGTGTGTGTGCTTATGTATAGCAAGGTCACATCTGGCTATCCGCTGTGTCAACTGAGGGGAATTAATCCTCTGGTTTTCGGGTTGTACATCCGTAGACTTATCGCTGCCCCACCGGGAGAATACTTTCAGGAACAGCAGAAGAATACGTAAGATTTAATCCAGAACCGAAGAGCCTCCTGGATCCCTGACACAATGAGTGGGTCTGTTACGTACATTTTCTAGTTTTATTTGATCAAATAAACCTTAGATCTTTCCCCACTTTTCATTTACCTCCTAAACCACTGCTAATTATTTTCAGTAAAACATTAGTTTCTTCAAAATAGCCAGCTGTGTTCTTAAAGACATTTTGCGGAATTGTGGCTTTTAATCAACCAGGTCGTTTTTGGCTATATGAGTTTAAACATTACTTCTTACGTGCTACTTTATGTCTTATC
The DNA here is from genome assembly GCF_004210375.1 of Tachypleus tridentatus. NCBI lineage: Eukaryota > Metazoa > Arthropoda > Merostomata > Xiphosura > Limulidae > Tachypleus > Tachypleus tridentatus. Next base: position 39,067,979 of record NC_134826.1, read on the forward strand.
ATAAAGTTCACACGTTTGATGAGTTTAACGGATGATAAGGTTGCTAACTGTAGCAACCAAACCACATTTTGGAAAATAAATTGTAGCTTCACCATAGTTTAGATGTGTTTTCAATTACTTTCTATTTGGATATTGAAACCTGGATCAACAAATCTAACACCAGAGAGCAGGACGTGTCTTTATAGAGTACTTCTTTTTATGTGTTGTTCTACACATGATTCTGCTAACGTTCTATGATTTGTTCATACTAAATATCTTCAAACCAATTCTTTGCACTTAACCGTAAGGAGTTTCCCTGATATTGTTTTTGTAACTTATAAGGTTGATGTTAAAAATGTAATATCAAGATGGCTGGTATGGTGACATGAAGATAACCTGAGAAGGTCGAAACATTGTTCTGTACCCTATTTTAATTAAAGTTTTAATACCCATACTAGCCATCTTGATAATACGTTTTTTCTTAAAGTGGGTTTCTCGTCATCATGAAAGTTAGTGTTAATATTTCAGTCACTTTGAAGAATCTGATAATTAAATGAAGATAATGAAATATAATTGCATTTGTAAGTGTGCCCTTATATTGTGTCATTTAGGTCTCTGTTACTCTTATAACGAAAAAATTGATTATAAGCGCACGTCCTTGTTGATTTCCTATCATCAAAAAATACCCATGCTTTCAAATATTTCAGCGATAGTTTGTTTGTGTTTTGAATTTCGTGCAAAGTTACATAAGGGCTATCTGCGCTAGCCATCCATAATTTAGCAGTGTAAGACAAGAAGGAAGGCAGCTAGTTATCATAACCCACCACCTACACTTGAGCTACTTTTTTTACCAACGAATAGTGGCATTGGCCGTCACATTATAACGCCCCCATGGCTGAAAGGGTGAACATGTTTGGTGTGATGGGGATTTAAACCCGCAACCCTCAGATGAAGAGTCGAGTGCCTTAAGCACCTGGCTATGCCGAGCCCAAATGAACGATAGTATATGTATAGTACATGTATACATATATTTATGTTCGTAATTTTACAGCAACCGATAAAAGAAAAATATTTAATATTATTTGTGATAAATTTTATGCTTGATATGAGCTTATCGTAATGATGAAGTGCTGTTAATATTCTGTAAGGGAGGGTCCCTTAAACGGTTAAGAACTTTCGTTGGTTCTGTTAAAATCCGCTTGACTGTTAAGTTAGCTCGTTACCCTAAATGGTAGAGGTAACAAGTCTGAACGAGTTGTTTAATACATGTTAAAAATATTGGCAGAGCACTGTTAAAGTTTATTAGCTGCAAAATAATCGAAGTTATCAAATCCATGTACCAAATAAATTATGTTTATGTTCTTTGAAACAAAACGTTAAAGTATTGATGTTTCAATAATAAATATCCTTTGTGTTTATATAGTAGAAGAATACTGTGTCCAATGCAGGACCAATCTTTGTTGCTTTTGCTGAGATATTATATGTCAATATATTAGCAATAATATGGCGTAAGTTTAGTGACAGATTAAAGTGACCTAAATTCCACACAAAAGCCAAAACAAATCACTCGTCTGCAAGAACATTTCGTATTTTATATAAGTTTGAAAAATAACCATATCTATTCTACATTAACCTCTGTAATAAGAGGAAGCTTTTCGCAGAAGCACGTGTACTAGCCATTTCGAGTAAAATGGCTGTTATTCTACAAGCCATGTAAGTTGTGCATGCCTGATATTATTATAATTAATTACTAATCTGGGTCCCTCCCGACTGTCTTCGCTGTATTTCATGTAATGTAGGACGGAGATTCAAATCAGGGAAAAAGCAAAAGTAAGCGTGACTCACCAGTTAGGAAAAGTTCTTTTGATTGATCTCTTTAAAAGGGAGTTAAATTGAAGCGCCGCCATTTTGTGTGATGGACGTCACTGAAGGAAAGACAAAATGTTCGAGGAGTGTTTAATGGATTTCTTATATAATCATGTTTCTGGAAAATTTGTCGGCTTCCTTTCAAACTCTTTGAAATTTACCGAAACAAAAGAAGAAGAGATTAAATAGCTTTCAGGCCACAAAAGGAACAGCTAACGTTCACAAGGCTGCCTAATCCGCTGGGCTCAAATAGCCAAAGATACTGAAATAACCCTCAAATTAAATGTCACAGCCTAGCTTGAAATAGACGAGATGTAAACAGAAGCGAGGCTTAACTGTAGGAAGGAATCATACGTGATAAGTGCATTTTTGTCGTAATCAGATAAGAGCTCTTGGGAAGTTTGTGATAAAGAAGTTCTATTGTGCCTTATTACTGTGCAATAGTGTTCAATAAAAGTTTAATTGGCAAAGTCGAACAAGCAATAATCTTTTACTTAGGAACTAAAAGCTGATTTTAATGCTATATATTACACCGTTTTTGTCGTTTCATGCTAGTCCTCTATTCTATGTAACATTTTTACAGAGACTGTAATATCTTAGTCTGTTGAGATACAGTTTGACTACGTTTTTAACACCAGATTTTGTTCAAAAATACCTTAATTATACAGACAATAACAAGAAAATAAACTAACGAAGCCAATTTGATGTTATGAGTTGTTTTCCATTGATATGAGATAATAATACGAAGAAAACATTAAACGTATAATAAATTTTAGTTTTATTTCATAAAAGTACCTAAAATGAGTCCAATAAACGTAACTTAAAGCTAATTGTTACAATACTACAACGTCACACATTTGATCATTCATGTATTTAAAACAATACAGTTTTGTTGAATAAAAAATATTAAACAGTTGTCCTTTTCTATTTCTCTATGCTCTAACATTCTCAAAATATTTCGATCAAAATCTTGTCAAATTGATTTACAGTTTAATCTGCATTGCGTATGCTTTGAAATGATGAAATTTTTCAGTGATCCTGTCAACAACGAATCTATACAAAGAAAAGTTAGACCGTTTATATCTTCTGGTTCAATTTATAACCTTTTAATAAACGATAATGCATTGTCTTTATATGATGAATTAGTTATGTGATAGAAATGACATTTGTCATTGTGGAAATAATTATGTACACAAAAACTAAATTTATATTGAGAAAAGTAAAACTTAGTAAATCCAAAAAAATACATTTTACGCTATATGAAAAAAAGCAAAGATAATTCTTCTCTGAAAGTTGATGTTTAAAAACATAATACATCAAAACAGGAAATCAGAAAATAATTTTATGAAATTACAACATTATTCCAATGCTGTCTTCATATAAACAAGGTATTAAGATAACTTGTATTCATTATTAAAAAAACACTTTAGGCATATTTGTTCAACCGTCACATACCATAAGCAACAGTAGAAATCAATGGGTATTTTATGCTATTCCATATGCCATATGTATAGCTTATAAATTTCTACTAGATTGGACTGTTGAAAAGGCGCTGGGAAAACCATCGTTATTTCACACTATATGAGTTATGGAAAGCATGATGAGAGGAGGGGTGTGCTTTGAATATGAAAGCCTCACAATAAAACTTTTTTGGAAGATAAAGATGAAGTATTATCGGACATAGACGACAATGTTTTAATATAACGTATTCGATCTCTGTATTTATCACTCTAAGTAATTAAACCGGTTATTTTCAAGAAAAGCACATGCAATTATTTTGATTTAATTTGTTAAAAGATAGATTTTGTGACGTTTCGGGTTACTTAAGGTGTTTGCAACGTTCGAGCCCATCTGAGGAGATTCATTACATTCGTTGCACCTACTTAGACTTGTGAGATTTAATCTACTTTTGTATTTTGAGGTATTGTATCTTCTGTAATAAAAGTAATTAAGTTAAATTACTTCGGAACTTGATATCAAAGCAGATAATTAGTGAGAGGTTGTTTAATACTGTTGTAGGTACATTAAGTTTCGTTTATTTCAATTCAGCACTTTCTTAATTTATTTCTGTTGCAAATATTTTTTTAATGTTGCAATTGTTTCCTGTTTGCGAAGTTAAAAACAAATAGTACTTGTTGAGAAGAATGTGCTGTATTCATTTGCATGCACGTGAAGGTACTTGCAGTACGTGTACGGCACACAAAGACTGCATTCATTTTAACAGCTTGAACAGATCTCACGTATTGTACAGAAGAATAGTTTTTTACCGTATGATGTGATCGAATAACTTAATAGATTTTCATTATTTATTTGATATTTTTACATGAAAATGTTACTCTGCAAGGAATAATTCACACATCATGGACTTAATCAGTTCGTGCATCCCTATCATACTAATTGGAAAGGTATAACCTTAACCTTCTATGTACCCTGTTCCTCTCTTTCTATAGATTATGTACATACGTTAACTTTGTACAAATGTGACCTTTCTATACAGATCGGAAAGTTTCGTTTATGTCTTATTTTTTATTATTAAGAAGAAGAATGCATTGTTTTTAAACGATATGGAAAGAGGTGAAACAAAAAAGTTTTTTTATTAACACAATCTAGGAGTTAAGTATGAATTAAATAAGGAGTGCAAGCTACAGTAAAACAGTAACGAGTGCAGAATATAGTAAAACAAAATAACAACTGCAGGATAAAGTAAAACAGTAACGAGTGCAGAATATAGCAAAACAAAATAACAACTGCAGGATAAAGTAAAACAGTAACGAGTGCAGAATATAGTAAAACAATATAACAACTGCAGGATAAAGTAAAACAATAACGAGTGCAGAATATAGTAAAACAAAATAACAACTGCAGGATAAAGTAAAACAATAACGAGTGCAGAGCATAGTAAAACAAAATAACAATTGCAGGATAAAGTAAAACAATAACGAGTGCAGAATATAGTGAAACAAAATAAAAATTGCAGGATAAAGTAAAACATTAATGAGTGCAGAATATAGTAAAACAAAATAACAACTGCAGGATAAAGTAAAACAGTAATGAGTGCAAAATATAGTAAAACAAATAATAACTGCAGGATACAGTAAAACAAAATAATAACTGCAGGATTGGGTAAAGCAAAATAACAAGGGGAGGTTACAGTAAAAGAAAATAATGAGTGCACGATACAGTATAACAGACTAACAAGTGCAGTTTGTGTGCTTGGAATTAAGAACAAGGCTACACAATGGCCTATTTGTGCTCTGCCCACCAAGTGTATTGAAACCCGGTTTTTAGCAGTGTGAGGCAGTAGACATACTGCTGTGCCACTGGGGGTCTAATAAGCGCAGCGTACAGTAAAACAAAACACAAAAGTGAGACTAGATAAAAAATAATCTGTATAAAGAAGTTTTAAGAACAGTTTCTCTCAATGTATTTGAAAATTTTAACCTCAAAGGCGTCTTGTACGACATAAAGTCTGAAAGCTTAAAACCAGATTTCGATACCCGTGGTGAGAACTGCACAAATAGCGCATTGTCTAGTTTTGTGGTTGAAAACTAATTAACAAACGTATACGACACACAGTTTAAATGACTTAGCTGAGAGCCCTGAAGATCAGGTACAAGTGTCACTAATTTAGCTTGACTCTTGAACTTTCCAAACTATTGTCTGGCATAGTAACTGTTAGGCCACGCCAGCCCTCATCAAAATACACACCACCCTATTTGTAATAATTGTGACCTAAAGGGAATAGAACTTATCTAACCATAATAGCAAGCCAATGTTAAGCCGATTAGGCTAACAATTACTCCTACCACAAGACTAGAAAGCAGGTTTCGATACCCGTGAAGGGCAAAGCACAGATAGCCCATTGTATAGCATTTTGCTTAACTACATACAAACATAAAAGGCTAACAAACACCAGACTAATGTGATGCTCGAGCATGTATCATACGAACTATCAGACAGATTTTGAATTTGAACCAAGTCTAAGTCACTGCAAGATGGGGCATAATAGTCACTGAACAACGTGGATAAATAGTAAAAATTATGAAACAGCAGTGAAAAACTTATAGGTCTTCTATTTCAAAACTGTATGAGCTAAAAGATAACAAGTAATCTCTTATTGTCTAATCAGTTTAGTGTGTATGGATTTTAAGGTTACATTTTTGTGTTTGAACACACACGTTTATTTTCAAAATTATTTCTAAATTTTTGAAATAAAATTTACCTACATTTACTGAAGAATGAGTCTATGGGTTTCGTGTCGTCAATGTAAACAAGAGGGAATTCTCAGTAACCACGACACTTTGAAATATTTTAGGCAGAATTTGAGTCAATTAATCTACGTGACCTTTCAACCGCTGGTGAATGGACCTGAGTTGTTTTTTTTTTAGTACAAACATTTAGCTCATAACTCAGTTATATCTTGTCAGATATGAAATCCAATTATAGTTTTAGACTCAAGAGGAGACGTCTTTAGACAGAAGTATTTAAAAATGCCCAATGTCTCATATATCAATTTATTGTAATCCTGCCTAAAAAATTTCAAATTCCGTGGGTAGTGAGGATTCCCTTTTGTTTTCTATTTTATTAATTCTGGTTTTGTGCGCTACAACACCAAGCGTTCAATTCTATTACTCATCAGGATCTCTACCAGCCTACCCTAAAATTGAAATTTTTTTAGATAGGATTATAGTGACTCAAGCTATAAGACTTTCGGCGTGATCAAATATATCAAAAATGTAATTAGATCTCAGATCGGTCAAGATATGACTGCGCTTTGACTAAAAGTTTGTACTTGAAAAAAACAAACAAAAAAACTTGGAGCCATACTATGAGTTGCTATAACGTGGCTAAACAAATGGGAATCTTCAATAGCTATGGCTAAAATTAGATCTCGGATCGATTAAGAAATGGAGTTACGAGCTAAAAGTTTGCACTAGAAAAAACTCAGAGATATTCCATGAGTTGCTATGTCGCTGCTAAAAAATTATAGTGGTTTCGCTAGATATTAAAGATTGGCTTTAATAAATCTTATAAGAGAATGTAGGTATGTGTGTGTGGATAAGTGTAGTTGTTCTCCAAAAAATCATTATAACTGGAATAAGCTTCAACTATTATTCATATCAATATAGTTTAAATTTTCTTTAACATGCGTATTTAAGCTCCTTGTAGTTACACAAAGTTTTACCATGGATTGTTGCAGAAAAGCGCTATGATTTTTAAACATGGTATTGCTGCCAAATATAAACAAAATGTTTAATATTTATTAATTTTCTTTTGCTTTCTAGATTATTAGATCACCCCACACTTGTTTACTGTTTGAACGTTTACATGTACATATACATCTATTTGATAAAGAGGATGTGGGTTGGCCCTTTAGTAGGGCTCTGGATTTTGGAGCTGACGAGTTCGTTTCTCTTCAGTGAGATACCACAAAAATATTCCCCTGCAATTTAAACTGTGGGTGCATTATAAGAGTGATGGGCAATCTTTTAACGCATGTGGTTGGTGCGACTGACTGTTTGCATTCCTTCCACTCAGTAAATCAAAAATTAGGGGCGGCAACAGATAGCTTAGTAGCCTTGTCATAAATACAAAATAAAAATACAAATTGAACGTAATGTCTGACGTACAAACAACTGCCATTTATGCACTAAGTTTAAATAACAAAGACACAAAACTAATAACAGAAATCGATTTAATTGTTTCAAAGCTAATTGGCTTAGTTGCCTCAGTACAAAATGTTGTTTCCATCATAATCGATTCCCACATGTCAAACCTACGTTTCGTGCGATCGTACATGTCTTTCGGGAAAATAAGGCTCAGAGAACTGGAAGATGTTTAATGTGTTCTGATTTATCTCTATACGACGGCAGTGGCTACCGAGGGACCGTTAGTAGACCATGTACAAGTCTTATCTTGGAAACCTAGTCGTTTGAATAAAGTTGTACAGAGCTTTGTTTGCTATATAAAGCAGAGAATTACAGACACGTAGTATAACAATTGATGGTGCAAAAACTACACATTATAGAAATATACAAGATAACAGTGCAGCTTTAGAACGTTATTTGAATAGCCAGAACAGTGTTATTTTGTGTAAAATTTACCACCAAGTAAAATATTCTCATGTTCTGCAACGTAGTGTTTTACAGGGTCAAGTCGCGCAGCCCGGGCAATTCCGTTACTCAAACCGCCCACGTAAGTGCAGAGAAGGTGCTTAATCATTTTTATTACTCAACATATCGTAAGGACCTCAATACAATCAGCATGCTATGGTAATTGTGAAGCTTACAAAATCCTGAAGCCAAGCCAGATTAGGAGAAAATAGAAACATGTTTTGTGAAATTTTACGTTGTTTATAAACGTGTTTTTACAATTATTTACTTTACGTATTTGGATTAGAGAAGGTGTTGATATTTTCGTCTCAGAACATGATAATTTTTCAACACGTTAAACACATTGATAAAGCCATTTTATTTCCTATTTTCCTTTCTTCAACCCCAGTGAGACAGTGGTAAGTCTTCAGATTTAGGATAATAAAACCAGGGGTTCGATTTACCCCAATAGACACACCAGATAGCCCAAAGCGGCTTTGTTGTAAGAAAACACACACACGTTTCTTTCTTGAAATTTAAGTTGTTTGAGGTGTTATAATAGCGTTATTTAACTGAAACTTTTACCAGTAACTAAATTATTATATTGAAAGACGTTGAGTTTAAAGTTAGGGCCAGCCATGACCCAGTGTTTAGCATTTCTTGACTGTAAATTTAAGAGTTCGAGTTCTGTTGTCGTTGACAGTGATATGCATGTTTTGGTACATTATAAGAGTGACAGTGACATCCAATATGACGTTGTGTAGTTTTGTGCGAAAATTCTAAAACAAATTTCTTTACTTACAAAAATAAAACAAGAGAGTAAAAAATAAAAACGTTAAAAGCTTAAAACTGACCACAGAATTTTTTGTATTTCAGTTAAATGTATCTCTGTCTGGACATACAAATTCATTAGAGTACAGTCCAGCTAAACAGAGCTTTCAGTAATGGAACTTCTGCTTACTCCAAATATGACGAAGCCTAGTTTCGAAATCGATAAATCAGACGTTCTGAAAAGTATCTTCCCTGAGTAGAGGAATAATAAACTTGTCATAGCATATTTCGATTGACATTTTGGTTGAGTACACAACCAGTTTAAATCGAGACAGGCTCTAGTTCATATCGAGGCTGTACATTTTCGGAAAGCGTAAAGAGCTAGTACCTAATATTATCGTAACATCCAGTTCTTGTTGCTAACAGGCACGAACATATTTCTGTTGTCGTTCAACCCATTGCGAGGGACATTGAACATTATGCGCTTATAGCTGTCGAGAAACGAGATCGCAGCACGTGCTAACAATTTCGCCGCATTGCACACACCTATGCCCATGGGATACGTATTCAGAGAAGTAAACCGGGGAGTTAGTTCCAGACTAATATTTAAAGCAGGACATAATCTTTTCTTCAGGGGCTTGGATTTGGTCTAGTAATTAGCCTGAATTCAATGGTTCATGGCTCGCATCCCGTTGTTGCAGAAAAGCGCCAGGATCTTTAAGTCAGGGGGAGTGGCGATACACGAATGATTAACGAATAGTTTAAGAGTTTTCGATGAATGCTGTCGAATAACTGCTTCGCTTATCGACTATCAGTTAAAAACTAGTGACATCTCTGCGCAGATAGCTCTTCTATGTAGCTTTGCGCAAAAAATTGAAGCATACATCAGTTGGCCAAATAAACTTTGTTTTCTTGTATTTGTGAATTTTTTGCTATATTTATAACCTTCATTTTAATCCTAAATTTCCGATTTATCCTGGCATTTATTGATGATAAACTTACGTAAGCGTGAAAACATTTTGAATTTACAAGTAAATGCGACAGATTGGGACTTCCATTCTTCTGAGATGAAATACCCTTGGGAGTTATTCTATATTGTTTGCACTTACTTTAATCAATATTTTCCATTTTCCGGCCACAAGTTGATTGCTCTATTTCTTGTTTCAAATAATAGAAAACGAATGCAAAATATCAAGGACTACCAGAAGACGATATTTTTCCTCCTATTACTTGCAACAGTTAAGTAAAAAAGTGTGTCAAGTGCAAGAAATGATGTCCGTGTAAATGTGATCATGATGTGATATCCATGAAAGAAAAAAGAGGAGGGCAATGAGATTTCCCCCCCCAAAAAAAAATAAGAATAGAAATAAAGCTGAAAGTGAAAGACGATATCTCCATGTTCGAAAGTTAAAGTTGTTGTTGCCATTAAACTTGAAGATCATGATCTTACTGAAATCCATCCACTGTTCTCTTCACTAGAGCATTGTGCCAATATCATATTGTTAACTTATAGTTTGTCTATTACTGTCCCTTTTCAACTGCTTTTGGTTACCATAAAGATAACACTTTCAATACAATAACGAAATGTATGATTTATTAGTAGAAGAATGCTTTGGTCTTAGCTTTCCTTTGGCATTTATATTGAGCTAGCTACATCATAATGTGAAAAAATATGATAGGTGTATATGAAACAGAGATTACCATAAAGAAATGATAAAATAAAACCTTCAAATGGATGATAATAAACTACAGATTTGTAATCTTAGATCGTCACCAGTATTTATTGATAACAAATTCAATTTTGAAAAACAAACATACGTGTGAACAATTATCTTATTATGTTGACAATTGTCTGAAGAAACAATTATCCAAGACGTTAAGAATATTAGAACAAACAACCCTAAGTTTTTCCAGATCATTCGTAGATATTGCATGTAACAGTTTTCTATGGCAATCCAAATCCCAACAAGGAAGATGAATATTTATGTCCTATGATACGCTTATTAAGATGGACATTTACGTCTTGTGATACGCCTACTAAAATGGCCATTTACGTCTTATGATATACCTACTAAGATGGCTATTTACGTCTTATTATATACCTACTAAGATGGCCATTTACGTTCTATAGTTTCAACATTTGATACACCATTAAGAATCTTTCAAATTTTAGGAGATAAAGGAATTTCGCTGTAATCGAAATTATTTATGATCCTTAAATGACTTCAACTGTTTTAACCTGGAGTTTTTGGTTTGGTTTGTTTGAAGTTAAGCACAAAGCTACACAATAGGCTGTCTGTGCTCTGCCCATCATGGGTATCGAAACGCGGATTTTAACGCTGTAATTTCGCAGATATACAGAATAGTTTCGAATAATACTTACATGGACAAAATTATGGCGTTGCTACAGGAAACCAAACTATCTCTCTATTCGCGGTTACATGTACGCTCTGATTTGAAACGAAAGCTCTGAATACAACATCAAAGAAACTAAAGTTCATGGACCTATATATTGAAGACGTTCGTGTAGTATGGATTCATAGTTTAGTTAGCTTAAGGATCCCGTAACCATTTTAATTCTGCATATGAAGAAGAAAAATTACAATTTACCCTAGAACAAACTTTTGATACTGGATGCATCAAATGAAAATGACGAATAGAGTAGCAGCTATATAGAATAAAAATGTTGTATATCGACTTATGTGCAAATTATATCTTACTTATATCTTATGCATTATGGGTAATCCATTTTCAGACTGTTCACAGAACCATTGAAATAGACACTGGTATTCTTTAATTACCTGTGAAATTCTTTTTAAAGCGACGGGTGATGTTGACAGAATAATTTTGGAAACGTTTATGAATAACTAAAAAGAAGCCTTCACCTATAAACAATAGACCTGGCTGGAAGCTAGTTAATTAACAATTGTTATTAAATAAGTACACTTTATTTCATAATACAGTTTCATTTATTATGTTATAGCTCGGTTGGTAGTGTAAGCACCTAAATAAGATTCAAGGGCGAAAATTTCTGATATTAACAAATCATAATTTTTATAATTTTATTGATCACTGAATCTTATCTTGCAATGTTTAGCTATACTTTTACAAAGGCACAGTCCTTATCTTGCAATGTTTAGCTATACTTTCAGAAAGATACAATCCTTATCTTGCAATGTTTAGCTATACTTTCAGAAAGGCACTAAATAATTCAAAATATTATTAGCCATTTGTTGCAGTAAAATATCTAAGTTTCTATTCAAGTTTTCATCAAAGATAACAGTCAACCATGGTCAAAATAAACAAATTTCGACAACGATAGTTTGGGAGTTCTACCGAAACCACTTTCAACTTTTCTACTGGTTTCATACTTGTAACGATAAAGCTATCAAAAGTGAAAAATTGATACTACCAGACATAATCATGTTAACATTTATTACCGATACATTTATCGATTTTGTCCTGGTTGGTTAAATCGCAAATTCAGGATTGAAGAATAATAGTTATAAACAGAAGCCATTATTTTGAAGAGAATATGTTTCAATATTAGATTTTTATTTTAGTCACAATTTTGAATATAAAATGTGTAAAATATGCAAGCGAAAAGTTAGACCTCAATGCAGTTAATTATTTGAAAGGATCGTGAAATTTTAATAAAACAGGAAATATTCTTAAATGTAATGTATCTTTGCATATTTAAAAGGAAATGGGCAAAAATCTATTCTAGTTATACTCAAGGAAAAAAAAAATAAACAACTGACAACATTTTGGAGTGTTAGTATATAAGAGATGAACATTGACCTGCATATATAGGGAACAATTAGATAGGCAAAACAGTAAAATATATTTAGATTAAACCTGAACAAACTTGGAGAGTCATCCAGTGGATTAGCTGTAACATTATATACTTATAACGCTGGATTTGGGGGTTTGACTCCCCTCTATAGACAAAGCACAAATAACCTATTTTGTAACTAATAAAGAAACAAATTATTTGTACAGGATCAGATAAGTCGAATTTTGCTGATATGAGGGCAGTTTCAGAACTGAAATGACAGGAATTGCATGAAACTTTCTTCTACCACTTGGAAAGACGTATGCTTCGCCACTAATGGCCACCTACTCGGATAAATGAATATATTTCCAGCCTTACACTCATCATACACGAACTGAATACAATATCATCATAAGAACTGAGGGTGAGCAGTGAAGGAATCCACGTAGCTTGAATAAACCTGGAATTATTTGAAAAGAAGCTCTGAAGTGGAGCGCCGACATATCCTTTGAAAACAGTTATATTGTATAAAAAAGAAGGACATGGTAAAACTGTATATGTGGCTTCACCTGATAACACGTGGTCCAAGTATACTGAAAACTTTATTCACAATGGACGTGCAGTAAAGTTATATCTCTATCTATGTTGACTTTCTAACTGATATCTCTTTGTAAAAACTGTTACCTTCCAAAACTCACCCGTTAATATTCCATTCATTTACATACTTTATCTGCTGTTTATTATTTTCGAAGAGTAGCCCAAATACCACGTATCATTAAATCATAGTAATATGATGATTACAAGTCATAATTTTGTGATATATTTTTATTTTCTGTGTGTGTATTTTTTATAGCAAAAAACACATTCGACTATCTGCTGAGTCCACTCAGGGGAATCGAACCGCTGATTTTTACATTGTAAATCAGTAGACTTACCGCTGTAACAGCGGCGTACTTCTATTTTTTGGTCCTGAACTATGTTCATTTCAAACAGATGTCTGTTTACATTTCACCTACAGTCGTCGTTAAAGTCAAGTGTATCTTTTCCCTCTCATAGGCTGTGAGTGTGTTCGTGTATTCTTCTTATAGAAAAACCATATCGGGCTATCTGATGTGTCCATCGAAAGGAATCTAACCCCTGATTTTAGCATAATAAATCCCAAGACTTATCGCTGTCTCACCAGGGGACTGTAGGTAATGAAAAACGTTTGTTTTTAACGCAAAGCTACACAATAAGATATATCTATCCTCTACTCACAAAGAGGAATCGATTTTAACGTTGTAACTCCGTAAACTTATCGTTGATCCACTGTGGACACAAGGAATAGTAGTTAGGGGTAGCTCATCTGTACTGTCAAAAATACGAAGTACATTTTTGGTTTATTATGAATACAAATATTACGAATTTGTATACTAAACGAAATTCACAAAAATAATTAACTATTAGAAATAAGTTAGAAAATAGAAAATTAAAAAAAATTAAATAAAGAAATGTATTCACGATAGATAACACAAAATCCTGCTTCATAGTGTTTAGCAGGTGATAATTTGAGCTAACAGAGTTTAACAAAGTTACTCCTTTTATCTGTTTCTGTATATAAACATATTGGAGGTCAAAACAAACAATGTATTAATTGAATGTAACTGTGAGGTTCATGAATATTGAATAAAAAGCCAGCTGGTATAAGAAATCATGCCTAATACACCACGACGTTGAAAAACGTCAAAGCGACTTTGTCTCGTTTTGATGAGCCAACTCTCGTAAGGAAGTCAGACGGGGTAGAACTGTGTGATGTCACCTAGTAAAGTTGTGTAAACATTTCATCTTTCTGAAGCCATTGAAGCGAATGTAACGTTAGTTCTGATGGCCTACATACACACAGATGAAGAAAAAACAACAAAAAAACCTAAGCTCATCAGTTTCTCGACTCGTGGATCCTCGAAATGGTTTGAAAGGCCCAGCGAGATAGCACAGCAGGCCCGCTCTGGTGACTCAGCTCATCGAGATCAACGCTTCTCATGAATAAATAATACTATTGAACCATTTGCACGGGCAATGTGGTCACGTGCCAAGTTAACATCACAAAAATTTCTCTATCGAAAATGTGACGAGAGAGAAAAATATTTTTTTCCTGTTGGACAGACGGAATTCAGAAGTTGAGCATCTAAGTATTTATAATTTATATATTTTTTTAACTCCTTGTACGCGCATGCACAACACTGTCGCTGCTATTTATTGTTTTTAATTGACATATAGTTGAGTTTATCTTCAACAGCTTAACACTTATAGGAAATCTAGATTAAAGGGTGTCCGGAAATATGTCATACGTTTTACTTATATACTTGTGCATAACTGTGTTCAAATAATGTTGAAACACTCCGAATAATATTTGTTTGAATTTTGCGCCAAACTACATGATGACACAAAAATTAATAGTTTCTGGAGGTGGTATGTTACAGCCCTTTAAATTGCAAAAGATATTCATACACTCAAGTAATAAATATGTGTTTTAGATCAGGACTTTAGAGTTTACAAGACGGAGGTATCCACTCTACTTAATGCTAGTTGAGAAAATGTGGTTCATCTTGAGACGCCAAGACTATCAAGACTGAGATCTGCAACAAGTCGTACAGTAGTTGTGATTAGCAAAATACAGCATCTTTGAAAAAAAAGAGGATACACGAACACATATCAGGGTGAAAGCCGACTACGTGACAGAGGTAATAGTATATAATATAAACATAAAGGGATCTCCCTCTGGTAATACGTCAAAAAGGTTATGGGTTTATCAAGATAAGGCTTCGAATCATACCTCCTCTTCCACCGTTACATACCTCACGCATATGGACAATGGAATGGGTATTTACATTATTGTATACGAACAAATACCATTCAAGTCGACGAGCGCAGATTTCATGGATTTCTGTGCGATTGGACTGTAGAAACAAGCACTATGAAATTGTAATTCTTATACACTAGACAGATTGTGAAGAACTCACAGGAAGGAATGACGAGAACTGGACATGACAGCCTTACGACGAAGTCATTTGTAATGAAAACTACGTTACAGGGCTATTGCCGAGATGTATGACCATCAGATGGAGCATGATCATACGTGTTGACAATGACCGTTACGATGAGATGAGGATCACAAATCGTTTTAATATAATGTACAAAACACCCCCTACGATCTCTTGCTCCATTAGATTGTGTTACATACGTTAAGATTCAAATCACTTACCCCATTTTAATCGTATTCCTGTTGCTCTTTTCACGTAATGTTTTTACTAGCTGGCATATCCGTTCACTCTCGGAAAAGAGGACATGGGAGTCCTGAGAAGGATCATAGTGGGAAACATCCAGACTCAATCTGACGTACTTTCCCAAGAAACCCTTAGAAACATGCCAGAATGGGAGACAGTCAGTCTAGTGGTTCGCCATTTATAATCGGACACATAACAATTCCACACTTTTTTTTTTTATCCAATGGTACTCCAGTAGCGCAGCGGTATGTCTGTGGACTTCTACAGCAAAAACCGCGTTTTGATACTTGTGGTGGGCAGAACACATATAGCCCATTGTGAATTTTATGCTTAATTCCAAACAAACTTTTGTCAAATGGTTTATACTTTGAATGATTGGCTCCCACTAAAGTTGTTTACATTTTTCTCTCTGGTTGTAGTTTCTGTCAAAATTCAACCCAACGGATAGGTACCTCATAAAATAGAACCTTATCGGAAAGTCAAAAATATTGCGGATGAAAATGTTTTTTAAATAATTCTTAGAAAATAAGTAACCCTAAACCATTGCTTTTACAACTGTGTAACCCACTTAGAGCTTTATTTTTTTTTAGGTCACAAAACTTTATGCAGTGAATTCCAAAATTATTTTCATGGTTTTTAGTTTGTTTGAAGTTAAACACAAAGCTGCACAATGGGTTATCTGTGCTCTGCTTACCACTACGGGTGTCGAAATCTCATTTAGAACATTGTAAGCGTACAGACATGCATGTATGCCATTGAGAAGCTCTTAGATCTTAGACAGTCTTGTACTGAAATATAAGCAATTTTACGTCTCTCGAGTAATGACATTGAATAGACTAATTTTCAAAATATTAATTAAGCAGTAAAAGCAAAATTTTTGTGGTTGATGTGGAAAATGACTTTAAAAATATTTATCATGAACGATCTCTCATAAATAATTTGTTTGTTTGTTTTTGAATGTCGCGTAAAGCTACTCGAGGGCTATCTGCGCTAGCCGTCCCTAATTTAGGAGAGACTAGAGAGAAGGCAGTTAGTCATCACCACCCACCGCAAACTCTTGTGCTACTGTTTTACCAATGAATAGTTGGATTGACCGTAACATTATAACACCCCCACAGCTGAAAAGGCGAGCAAGTTGGGTGCGAGGGGCATGCGAACCCGCGACCCTCAGATTATGAGTAGCATGCCTTAACCCACCTGGCCATGCGAGCCTCTCATCAATAATAACAATTCTACAACTATCTTAGTCATCAGCTCGAAATAGTTCACGAACTAGTGACAGCTTGACTTAATAAACGAATAATTGAACGAAGACAAGAATATTATCATAATACCACTGAATGATATGATTTTACAACACTGTTATTAGAATACCAATAGTCAACTGGATATCTCATTAATTTTATTTTATAGGGAAGAAAATAGTGGAGCAGGTATCCGTTCAGTAATAAAAAGCACCCGACCCAGCTTTCCCTGTTTCCTAAGATACAAGGTGTGAGATTTTCACCAGTGATGCAGAACCGGTATGCTATACTTACTCACTTATAAGTTATAGTACTTGTTACGTATAAGTAGGTGTAAGAATTTTGTGAAATATTATTCTGTATTTAAGTATTATTATTATTATTATTTTAACCTACCCTCCTTCATTAAAGAAATGCTTCTAACCAAATGTGTCTCTCCTTTCAGCCATCGAATAACAAATAAATATAAAATGCCTAGCTTTCAAACTTATAGTTTGTAATTGGCGCGAATGATTTTGAATTCTTTTGAGCCTCAGGAATACTTTCAAAAATTTATTAATGATGTAAACTTGTTTAACAATTAGAAAATTCAACAAATAATTTTTTTTCGTAATTTAAGGCCTTTTGATTCAGTTGTATAACTATTACATCTAGTTTATCTCTTCTAATATGGATATATTATTTAGTTATGTTTTAATAATTTAATGAATGCCAAGTTAAATTATACTACAAATAACAGAACTTGTACTTTCCACAAACAGAGTTGAGGACATTTGGGATAATCCAGTATTTCTTGATGATAACAAAAAGTAATAAAATTTTGCTCTTATGCTTGATTAGCTATGTTATTAATGAAATGTAGAAGTATTGTCTCGTCTTCTGTCCTTCCCAAATGGATTTGTTTGTATCCTTTGTCAAACTTTATGATATGTGGTCGTAGAGGGACTAACTATACTCCTGGGATGAGGCTCCTACCCTGTTGTACTAGAGAGGGGTGACAGCTTAAGGCATGTGCGTTTTTTTAGAAATGTGACATTCTTTGTCTTAATTAACAGGTTTTATGAAGGAATGCATTAACTTGTTTCTATTAGCAAAGTACGTTTTAGGATGGTGTAACACAAACTCAGAAATTATTTCTGTATAGTGAAAAATAAGTAAACAAATTGCTTTTGTTCACTTTTTTTATTTCCTTCCATCATTTCTTGTGCGTGTGTATGTGTGTTTGTGTTATTATAGAAAAGCCACATCGGGCTATCTGCTGAGTCCACCGAGGGTAATCGAACCCCTGATTTTATCGTTGTAAATGCGTAGACATACCGCTGTATTAGCGGGGAACTTCATTTCTTTCCTTTTTGGTGGTTTCAAAGTCAATAAGTTTAAGGTGTGTTGAATGTCGAACTGAGTTACACCACTGTTAATTTTCTCAGTCACTTATGAAAAAGAAACAACTGCAGGTATTAACTAGCGAGTATACAATTCTGTTAAATAAAAGCAGAAAATTAGAGTCACCTTAAGCATACCACATCTCTTATTATAGCATAATGATAATCAAAATCAAAATCATTTTAGGTATGAAAAATAAAAAGATGCGGAAAAAATAAATTTTAAGGCACGAGGTTGAGTGTGTAGCAAAAGCCACATCAGAATATCTGTTGTGACCAGCGAGGAGAGTCGAACCCTCCATCTTAGCATTGTAAATGTGAAGACTTATTTTTGTCTTTGTGGCAAACGTGCAGCAAAAACACGATTGAGTACGCGACTAAAAGACCCACCATGACGAAAGCTGGACAAAAAAACGAAGCCTGGTTAACTAATGAATGAGTGTTAATAGTACCTATCAGATTATACGCCAATTGTGATTTTATTTCTTTTAGTCGCGCACTCAATCGTGATTTTGCTGCACGTTTTCCACAAGTAAGATGTTTTTGATTAAATATTGTGATTTTTTTGTCGATACACACCAACAAACCTCAGCAAGTAACAAAAAGTGACACTCGATAGTAATCACTTCAGGATCACAAACTCTATTATTCGGAATAGACCTATACTTTATAGAATCAAACAGATTTTAAAAATATATGGTGTTAGTTTCCCTCTTTAAAACATTGTTAATTACTTCCTTTATAGTAACACTCTTGATTCTAGATTAACAGTTTTTTGTCATCACCCACATACATTTTGTACAACTGTATCAGGCATTATTATTAAGGCTAATTGCTTAAATTAATGTCACGTGACTCTAAACAATCTTTAATTGGGACAAGTTTATAAAATTTGGTAAATTTGTTCTTAAAAGTTGGCAATGAATTAGAACCGTTCACTCCTATGATTTTTTTTTGAAACTTGAGCTAGAAATTGATGTCTAGTTTGCTTAACCTAGCCAATACTTACGACTATGCTCTCCTTTCCATCTTAAAGTTGTCTGCTCGAAATCTGTTATCTTTAACCTGAATGAACAGACTAAAAAGGGTTCCGTTTTACCCTTAGATAAAGCTGCAATAAATGTTTCAGGTCGATAGCTCACGTGACTTTTTGCGTAGGCACACACAACAATTTTGATCAAAACTTATCTGTTTTGTTGAATAACTTTGCATATGTAGTTTATATTTAGACCAAATTTCACACCTAATCGTAAGCTGTAGAGATCTATCAGTGAGAAAGAGTTGAGAGATAATTTTATTAAACTTGAATATCGTTGTCTATTACATGGAATTTCTGAAATTTTGTTGTTAAGAAAAAATTAAGATGGAAGAAATTCAATCAAAACTGGATATTTTATGTCTTGTACATTTCTTAACCGATTGCATTAAAAGCTGATATATGGAGTAAAAGTCAAATAGAACACATTCACTGAAAGCATGTGATAGTTTGGAATGCGAACTATCTGAGCTACAGAAAATGGAAAATCTCTAAAGTGTCACTGTTGTTAATAACAAATCGCGTGTTCTACGGGTTGGTGAGGCCGAACGACACACCATTTGCCTTGAGACCTTAAGATCATATTTGATCCAGTGATGACTTTATTGCTGTACATGAATATGCACTAGTGTCTTCTTTTTATGTAAAACGTAGGTTAGGAGTACTATTTTAATTTTTGAAAAGATAGATCTTAAAATTATAGTTTTAAAAGACTTAATTTACGAAAGGTGAAATCATTCAAGGCTTAAAAAATGTGATAAGACATAACTTTATGACTTAGGCTATTATTTTTCATACTATTCGTATATTAGGTCATTACTGAATCCAAACTGCAATTTTTACAAGATATATAAAGCGAACAACACCATACTGAAATTTATCTTTTATATGAATAGAATTATAGATTAACCATTGCTTGTTGCAGTTTCACTCCATGGCTCAGCATGGCCAGGTTGGTTAAGGTGTTCGACTCGTCATTTGAGGGTCGTGGGTTCCAATCTTCGTCGCAGAAAACATGCTCGTCCTTTCAACCGTAGGGGCGTTATAATCTGACGGTCAATCCAACTATTCGTTGATAAAAAAGTAGTCCAACAGTTGGCGGTGAGTGAGGATGACTAGTTGCCTTCTCTCTAGTCTTACACTGCTAAATTAGGGACGGCTAGTGCAGATAGCCCTCGAGTAGCTTTGCGCGAAATTCAAAAACGAACACACAAACAAGTTTCATTCTAGTTGAAAACAATTCTGATATGGAAGTAGTGATCTCTTACGGTAGTTAACATAACTGAATCTGAAGCACTTATTTCCTACACTACTGGTTTCAGATGAGCCAAATATTAATTAGAAGACTGAATAAACAAGTGAAACCTAATGTTATGGGCCCCAGTGGCTCAGCGAGAAGTCTTAAGGTTAATAATACTGAAAATCAAGTTACCGTACCTATGATGGGTCCAACACGGACCACTCATTGCGGGCTTTGTGCTTAACAAAAAACTAACAAAGTAATGTTATGTTTAATCACCCTTTTCGAGCCATGAGAAAGCTCGTGTGTTTTATACGAATGCAATTCACTGTTATGTAAACGGTACAACCAAAATTTCTATTTAACGACGTCAATGATCAGTCACATATTCTTTAGGAGTTAGGCAAAAATATTTAATGATAACACAGTGTAATCAATAGCTTACGTGAAACACAATAAGACACGTAACATGTTTAATCATACTTCCATTTCTCGGTTCTGGCGTAGCCCATTGGTTAATGTGGTCGAATTGCGAATCTAATGATTTATTGTCCACATCCGTTTTGTTGTTGTTTTTTGGCAAAACGCAGTCTGGACTATCAGAGTGTCTATAAAATTCAGCAATCCATCGAAGTTGCTTAGGCAGTGGGTGCTGTTGACTAGCTGCATTTACCCTAGTCTGTCAGTTCAAACTCAGAGTCGGCTACGCCCCAATGTAGCTTGCTCAAAATATCTAAAGAACAAAAGATTTCTTCGCCGGTCCAACTAGGTATTACTGTGATTTTATATCACACAAGCTATCAATAGACCTACTGGTATTACTATGATGTTATATCATACAAACTACCAATGACCTCACTGGTGTTACTGTGATGTTATATCACACAAACTACCAAGACCCTTACTGATGTTATATTACACAAACTATCAAACTGATCATTACCAAGACCCTTACTGATGTTATATTACACAAACTATCATTGGCCCCGCTGGTGTTACTGTGATGTTATATATCACAAAAACTACTATTAAACAGCAGATCATGTTTTGCAAGCACGAACGTTACGCGCCATAATAATTTAAGTTTTTACTTAATGCCGTAGATGTACATTTATGGTAGAGTTCAATTCTGTAAGAAGAAAGTTTCTTGTTCTATGAAACTGCTGCATTTCCTGACAGTAAGTTTAGTAGATACAAAAATATATACTTAACAGTTAATGTACATGACTTTTCATACTCTCATTGTAATAAATAACGTTTACATTAATTAAAATATAAATCACGTTTATAACACATTAGATTTTCCATACGGCAAATTCCTTATAACACATTTCATGCAAAAACAACTAAGATAAGCAATTTACAGCTTTATCGGTTACCATTAAACTAGCTAGGTCCATGATAGGGACTCTAACCTCGAAGTGAAGGAGTTTCATATCTGAATAGTAAATATAGAAGACAGTTTGGTGTGGATTTTCTACGAAACACTCGGAGTGCTGAATTTAGCCAGATATCGTAAAAAAGTCAGAGGTATGCGTGTGCATGTGAACAAAGTCATGTTCCACTATTCTTGTAGAAGACCTCACTAACGTGTTTAACGTATTTAATGTATTTATGTCTCTACTAATGTTTTTAACGTGTCACATGTTAATTATAACCCTTGTTTTACAGCATAATATTATGCCATATTCTCAGTACTAACGATCATTAACAAATGTTGCGCATTTGTTCTGTAGAAACCACTTCAATAGCAATCTACATGCATTATGTATGATGAATGTATCTCATTACGATGGCATATCTGAATCAAATTGAATGTTGCTGTAGTTCTAAGTATTCAGTACAATGCACATTACTGTTGAAATTTTGAAATGTTGATGTGTAGCTTTGTGCTCAAATAGAAACCAGACAAACAACAACTTTTTCTAGCTTCATTATCGACGTATTAATTGAGTTCCGAGCATTAAGTTTTTTTTTATAAAACCATGACACTAGCATTAATTTGATCCTGAAGATATATGAGCTTTTACTTTACTTGTCAATCAATGAAATACGATTTTCTTTATCTATCGCTGCCTCCCGCTAGTACAGCGGTAAGTCTCCGGATTTACAACGCTAAAATCAGGGGTTCGATTCCCCTCGGTGGGCCCAGCAGATAGCCCGATGTGGTTTTGCTATAACAAAAACAAACAAACATTTATCTATCGCCAATGTGCAGCGTCATCTATCGGTCATAGAAGTTTATAATACTCCCACCTCGAAAGCAGACGGGGAGTGGGAGAGATAAGAGTGGCAAAAAAAAAGTACAAGATAAATAAACGACTTACAGTGAAGACAATAAAAAATATCTTCATAAGAAGTGATAAAATTTTTATTCGTGAACTGAAAGAACTTTTAAATGGTACAGAGATAATCAGTTTTGTTCATTTATGACATAATGGATCTGTGGACCCGGTAAATAAGGAGATTAGTCGTGACTCGTAATTTAGCTCTTGTTGCACAATAAATCCCATTTCCTAAGCCTTCTTGTATATGTCACTGTTATTTTTCGAAGTTTATCTTAGTTATTTTAACTTCCACATTGTCACGTGGATAACTGTTTAAGGGGGTTTTCTTTGCTTTCTGACCGAATGAACACTTAATCTGATAAACTCATAAAAAATGTGCATAACATCAATTTTGTGTTGAAATTATGCATTGTAATATCGGATATTATGTGGTTTCAAACACGTTATTCTTACTGCGACAAAACTCACATGCGTAATTATTTCGATCTCATGCAGGTTTTCCACTCTGCACTCCACGTGTAGCTTCGTTCGACGAAATTACACACTGTAATGCCTCTGCATTCTGTTAGATTCCAGTAGGTCACTCAATAACATCGTAAATCATATTCCTTGAAGCAGTTCCTTTCGTTTTCTAGCGTTGACAGAAACCACACGAAATATTAATTCATTTTAACTTTCAAGCCCCTCACTGAGTAAGACTGCCTGTGTCGATACTTAAGCATGGTGACATACTGATTAACTGTAAACTGAGCACGAGGAAAGATTTCTCTCAGATGGGTCTGATAATACTTAAAGAACTAATAGCTCGTGCCAATTGTATTACCGAATGAAGTTTATAAAATTTGTATGGTGAGTCAACGACCCTTTTTTATCATGCAACACAAAGTAGTGAGTAATATAGACTGTTAAGTTTGGCTATTTTTAGAGAAATTTATACACAAACCATGCATTTAGAAATTAATCTATAAATTCGTAACATGATCAGTAAAAAATTTCATCGTATTGGACTACGTACAAATATCATAAAATGACAGCTGTTTGAATATTCAAACTTCAGTGATAAAGAATATTCAACGCGCATCAGAAGTATAATTTCCTATCATCCTATGAATATATTCTATATCTACTCGTTGTCGTTCTGATTCTGAATGCGGTTTATTACTGAAACTTTAAACTGGGAGTTCTTTAAAATACACACAAACACACACATATATATATATATACACTGCTGGCCAAAATTTTAAGGCCAATGAATATAAAAAAAAAATATGCATTTTGTGTTGTTAAACTCAACCACTTATTTGAGTAGAGCTTCGAAAGATGAAAATAAGAAAATGGAAAATAAAAAACAAACCTTTTTAGCATTTAATTTAGCATTAAAATGTAAACACTATGAAATTAGCCTAAATACTAGCAGGTCAAAAGTTTAAAACCATACCAAACAAAAGTCCTAAACAGGGTAGGAAATGCCCAACAAAAGGTCTCAGTAGTGAGTTTCACGGCCGTCATTGCGAATAACTTCAAACACTCGCTTTAGTATGGTCGATATAAGAGTTTGCAGAAGGTTGCTGGAATGTCATTTCAAGTGGTGAAGATGGCTTCACGAAGATCATGCACTGTTTGGAATTGACGTCCATTTCTATAGACTTCCCTTGCCATCCATCCCGAAACATTTTCGATGGGGTTCAGTTCGGGCGAACACGCTGGATGGTCCAAAAAATCACGTTATTTGCCATGAAAAAGACCTTTGTCCTGCGGGCATTGTGGATTGCAGCGTTGTCCTGTTGAAAGATCCAGTCATTTCCCCACAAGCGAGGGCCTTCAGTAAATATGGATGTTCCAACATGTCAATATAGCCAGCTGCTGTTTGACGCCCCTGTATAACCTTAAGCTCAATTGTTCCATGGAAGGAGAAATCACTCCAGATCATGATGGAACCTCCTCCACTGTGTCGTGTAGAAAATGTTTCTGGTGGGATATCCTTATCGTGCCAGTAATGTTGGAAGCCAACTGGACCATCCAGGTTGATTTTTTTTTCATCAGAGAACAAAACCTTCGTCCACTTTTCTACGTCCCATGTTTGGTGCTTCTCAGCAAAGTTTGACCTAGCTGTTTTGTGATGTGGAAGGAGGCGTGGCCTTTGAAGACGTTTACGTTTTTTTTCTCTTGTAGATGTCGTCTTATTGTTCTTGAGCTGCATTCTTCATCCCTAAAGGCCTTAATCTGGTTCGACGATCGGCTGGTGTCTTGCCAGACAACCCGTCGAATCCTTCTGCTCAACGCCGGCAAAATTTTCTTGCGCCGACCACTTGAAATTCTCGTTCTGTATCCCTCAGGGTCTTTTAAGAAATTTGCAACATCAGTTTTACCACGCCCAATCTCACCAGTGATAGCACGTTGAGAGAGACCTTGCTTTTGCAGTTCGATAATTCTGCCACGTTCAAACTCTGTCACCTTTTTAGCCTTTGCCATGATTTTATCCAATGTAACACAAGAGATGTCAGTGGGAGATGTTGACAACGCTAACGCTTGAACACAAATGACTAAATTTCGTTACGTGTTTACCGATTAACGCTTCGTTTCAGTATAGTCTTAAACTTTTGACCAACTAGTATTTAGGCTAATTTCATAGTGTTCACATTTTCCCTATAAAATGTTAAAAATTTCTTTATTTTTATTTCCCCTTTTCTTATTTTCATCTTTTGAAGCTCTACTCAAATAAGTGGTTGAGTCTAACAATGCAAAATGCATATTTTTTTCTTTATATTCATTGGCCTTACGATTTTGGTCAGCAGTGTATATAAATACCAAGTTTGATGACAATCGATCCAGAGGTTCATAAACACAGAGTTTTGTGAAGTAACGTATTTGCATATAATAGTACTGTTTGTTGTCTGTTGCGTATTCATGTAACTACTACGATGGAGGTTAATGGATTTTCACCCAAACTGGTATCAAGGTTCATTAGGTCCACCTTCAGTTTTACTTTTTTTTTTTTTTGCCACTAATTTCCCCCCGTCCCCACTCTTGATAGATCTTTACCAAATATGCCATGAAGGTTATTTGGGTTCAGGCAAAGATACATGTAAACTTGCGGTTTCATATTTTATGTGAGGAAATTTTATGACCGTTTTGTTAATTTTACAATTACATATAAGGGAAGCAACTTTTCGTGTTCCAAGAAAACCTTTTATTAATCCTAAATTTGCATAACTTCCGTCCAGGGGACGGGTATTCCGACTAGTATATAAAGACACACACACACACATAATAACCAATCAAAAACAAGAAAGCTCACACACTAAATATGGCGCATAGAAACAAAGTACAAAATTAGAATAATAAAACGTTTCTTGCTGTGAAAGGTATATATAGATGTAGAAACCATACAGTAGTCGGGGCACTCCATTCATTTGTCTTAGTTTCTATTTCTGAGCCTCAACAATGAGATCAGCTACATAAAAGAAAATTATATAATTGGTGAAACAAGTGGTCATTTTAGCTCGTATTGAACAAAGAAAGATAAACCACATTATTCGATAACTAATAATGGAATTTCTGTCCCTCCCCCAATTTCAATAAAATAATATAGAGTTCAGTTTCCTTGTCTTTTCACAAATAATTAATGGGAACGATGCTATTCCAAGTGATATAATCCAAGAATTACTGAGGTTAATAAATATATTAAAATTTTGTATTAAAATTATAATCTAAATTTACTTATGATTGAACTTTGTGCTCTTTTCGATGGCAAGATATAAATCAGTCTAAACGACTGCTTTCTTTTAAGCAAAAATATAATATTAATATATGACAAAAATTGAAATTCAATCTACGCTAGAAAAGAGAATTTCATTCAAAAATTTCTCGTTATTTAATTCGCAGCTTTAAGTTAAATTAGATAAGCTACTGCTTTAAACGTTGAAATACTTATTTCTCTTGTGTCTCAATTTTAGCATGTTTACCAATATCTGAGTAAACTAATATATGATCATTGATTTCAAAATACTTTTTGTACACCATTTTCATTCTATATTTTGACTTCACTTGTTGAACTTCGGGCCATCATTTGGCTTGATATCAGGCTGCAAAAACGTCCTCTCGCGCTGACACATAACCAGCCATTTGTATTTTGATGATCATTTGAGAAACGTAGAGAAAATATTCTACAAAAGGTTTTGACATTTTAGTGTTTTATTCCAAGGTGTTGGATTGGGAAAGATTAATTCTTAGTTAGCTACTTTTATCAAAGATTCCAAAATAGCCCTCTGGTGGAGACTTACCAATTTATTTTCCTGGCGACACACGGGACTACACAGGTTAGACAAAAGTAATGGAAATATCGTTAATTTTTACACCTTACTTACTAATCATGGACATAGTCCATCATGAGCGGACATGAAATTCGTGGAACAAGCTGTACTACATTAGACTATGACATTTTTTATTATTCGTCGATCAGAGCTTATTCTAGATGTTGAACTAATGTTAGTAGTGTAAACTTATTTTTTTCTAAACATGATTTCCATAGATAACCGTGGAAGCTTGGTAACATTTAAACCTAGTGACTGAAATAGTAGTCAAAATTCTTTCTCGTGCTCTATGAACCAGTCTTTGACACTCCCAGCAATATAGATTGTTTCTTTGTATTTTTGAAATAAACCAGCTTCGTTTAGGAATAAAGTGTTCATCATAAAAGTAATGAAACTAGTCTACGTGAGATTTAAGTAAGAACTTGCTGTCATTTTACCATTCATTGAGATCATAGACTGTAAA
Source organism: Tachypleus tridentatus (assembly GCF_004210375.1). Classification (NCBI taxonomy): domain Eukaryota; kingdom Metazoa; phylum Arthropoda; class Merostomata; order Xiphosura; family Limulidae; genus Tachypleus; species Tachypleus tridentatus. The sequence goes on from NC_134826.1 coordinate 39,095,691, forward strand.
TTATTCCAATCCACAGTCCCCAATATCATTAACTGATGGCAGAAGTCATTTAGGACTGTGAGCTTCATTCGATTTTCCTTTTGTACACGTCCTTTTAAGAGGAAACGCACAAAAGAATATCCATCTGATCAATCCACGTATTTCATCAATCTTCTCTCCAGTTCCAATGTTTTTGGCACCATTTTAAAGAGATTTTACATATTCTGATGTTATTGGAGATTATCTGAATGACAGACCCATTATGATGACCCAACTTTTGGTTGTTTTGACAAAGATTGGCTGTTGGAGTCTAGAGCTGAGTTCTGCACACACTTCGCATGCAGTGGTCTTTTGTCTTCGTCTCACTGTTCATGTTAATATTCGTCTGTCACGATTTATCACCTTGGTGTTTCTGCCACTATTAGGTTTGATGATGTGGTTTTATTTTTCAATACCCATGCAGACATAACTTTTGAAACGGTTCCTAGGGATACATTCTTTATTCCAGTTGGCTCTGTCACTGAAGAGCTGGCTAGACATTCACCCACGGCTATGCCTTTGGAATCTGATAGACCTTTTTAATTTGATATTTTAAGAACATTTTCTTCGAAAAATAAAAGAAGGAACAATTATATAATATTAACAAAAAGGCAAATGTAACGATACAATGTAACACAGTTACATTATTATATAACTACGTGTTCCTTTCATAGAAACCAAAAACTTGTAGTTAAAAAATAACCCTCTATGTGAGCCAGTATCATAAGTCAGGAGTAGTTAATGAATATGATTTATTTTAGAGATGTGCCTTCTGAAGGAAACGTCAGATATATTCAAAATAATGGTTTGTGTTTTCTTACAGCATAGCCACATCGGGCTATCTACTGTGTCTACCGAGGGGACTCGAACACTTGATTACAGTGCTGTAAATCCCCAGACTTACCGCTGTTCCAGCAGGGGGCTCGAAATAATGGTCAATACATAAAAACATGATCAAGGTACAAATGCTGAACTCATTTCGGTATTTTATAGGTAAAATAAGAAATATGTAAAAAATATTTCTAAGTACATAAACCAATTCTATCAGGGCTACTGGAAATTAAAGAAAACCATAACCAAAAGTCTTAATAAATAGAGCCCGGCATAGCCAGGTGGGTTAAGGCGTTAGACTCGTAATCTGAGAGTCGCGGGTTCGAATCCCCTTCGCACCAAACATGCTTGCTCTTTCAGACGTGAGGGCGTTATAATGTGACAGTCAATCCCACTATTCTTTGGTAAAAGATTAGCACAAGAGTAGGCTGTGGGTGGTGATGACCAGCTGCCTTCCCTCTAGTCTTGCACTGCTAGATTAGGAACGGCTGGAGCAGATAGCCATTGAGTAGTTTTGCGCGAAATTCGAAAACATACTTAACAAATAATTCTAAAAATATTATGCTGTCAAACGTATCCAAACAAGACATTGTTTTGAAATTGCTAAAAGGCAACCATAGATGTTTATAGTCTCACTTTTCTTAGTGTAATGTGTAGTATATTCAGATCATACTTAATCTATATAAAATTCAGTGTTCAAGTTCTGTCGTCACTCATGATGTCTCAAAATAGTAATCACAAAAGCCAAATTGTATTTATCTAGATAGAATAGTTCTATTACTGTTTACCCAAAATAATTTTAGTCACCTGGGTGCTAGGGAAATGTGGAGAGTGTGGGACTCCTGAAACCTTATAAGTGTATTGAATGTTGGTATAATAAGTCTTAAGTAAAGACGTAGTGTGGGATCATCTGGCCTAGAGCTAAGCACATAAGATTTATCATGAAAGTATTCAATTTTAAATTTAAATCATTTTTGAATTAAGCTGTTTTTCCTGTTATATCACCAACGTTTTTAATAATAAACAAATCTATTTAATCAAAGGAGACTCTAAATTAAAACATAAAACAATATTACAAAGCTCTATTTTTTCGGGTCTTCATGTTTAGGACACAGGATTCGTTTGTTGGTTTTGGCGCAAAGGTATAGATTGGGCTATTTTCGAGTTGCCCATCGTGGAGATCAAATCCCGAACTTTAGTGTTATAAGAATTGATAAAAATTAGATGATTTCTCCACAGCAAAATTTTTGCTCGGCAAATGGAGACAGTGATATTTCTACAGACTTATAACGCTAAATTACGGGATTCGATTCCCCGTGGTGGATGCAGCAGAAAGTTCCATGTGCCTTTGCTCTGAAATAGAAACAGCTCATGTATTAGTGAATGAAACGTTTATGTATTTAATAATTTAACTGACTAAAAGTCTGTAAGTATGATGTTCGTCAAACTTTACAGACAGATGACATCTTCAAAACAATACTGATGTTTTCAGATATACCTTGAAACACTAAAACTATTTTCAGTAAAATATAATATGACACAGAATTTTGGAATGCAAAATAGGCCACGCAAAGCCAACGTCAAACAATATTCACAATCAAAGAAATTCTAGTGAAATGGGAATTTATCTGTAATTGACGAGTAACCAGTCGGAAATCTTACATATTACTTGTAAAGGGATTCAGACAACACATATATCTTATACCACAGCTATCAGTAGTACACAAACAGTAAAAGCAGGTCACTCAACCTCTTGATGCGCTGTTACTGTCACGTGGTGCTTTGTACAAGTATAATAAATACGTGGATATTGCGGATTTTTCTGCCACCAATCTGATTTATCTATGAGTGTTATTGGACTCGAGGACTCGTGGGAATTTCGATGAATAGTTTGTCCTTTCTATAAATCCACATCACATTCTCTGGTGAAATGTCAAAAAATGTTAAGAGTTGTAGCCTTTTGGGTTTCATTTCAAAGATGGTTTGACATTACGACAACTTGGAACGTTATTATTGAACCGTTAAAAGCGGCCATGTACCGTAACGGTGAACTATAAGGTAAGTAATGGATATGCCATTCCAAAGCGAATCGGCTGTTCTTTTTTTTTTCACATCGTCTCATTCTGATTTTATCACTCGCTGTATTAAGGTTGGATTCAACCAAATTTCGCATACCACAACTATGTAATACACAACCCTCATAAAATAAGTTTGCCTATTTGCTGTGGGAATTCCAGATAATAAAACTAAGTGATTTAAAAAAAAAAAGTTTCACGAATACATAGAAGTAATTAATTTAACTTAGTTACGAAAACGTCTCGGAAACAGAAAGAAAGCTGGTCACGTATAAGTAAACAAGATAGTGAACTAATTTATTTGTTTGTCTTTAACTCTAAATTGTAAATGGGTTATCTATGTTTTGACCAAGGCAGGGATCCTACCCCGGAGTTTACTATCACACACTTTCAAACTTATTGTTCAGCCCACCTGACGATTTGAATAATTTAAAACAACTGTTAATCGACCAGCTAAGTAAGCTAGGCTTTATCTGGTATAAATTAAAATATACAGAGAACGATCGGTTATTTCAGTTTCTGTAATTCTATACAGTCTGTCTACCATTCACTTAAACTGAAATATAATATTCTGAACTTAAATCATTGTTATTTCAAATTTCTGATGTGGCTGAAATCTTGTTGAAATACATTTATAATACAATTTTTCATCACCCTGTCAAGCTGTTTCAAAAACAAATTTTGTTTTCTAAAACATGGGTTCCTCGCTATCAAGTCTAATGATTATATATTCTTTGTGAAATGCGTACGAATATCTGAAGTCAACAACAATTTTTCTAATTATTGAGCATTATTAGAATTAGTGGTTCGCTGTAGCGATTTCATTACTACAGTATAAAAAAAAAACCGTTGGAAATGATTTCTGAAAAAATGATCGAGTACTAAGACGTGTAAATAGAGGTCTGTTCAAAAAATACGTGGACTGACGTCATAAAACAAAATGTACTTTATTTAGAAGTTACAGGTCTGGGACCCCTTCAAAGTACTCTCCTCCCCAACGCACACACTTATCCCAACGGTGTTTCCACTTGTTGAAACAGTCCTGGTACGCTTCTTTTGTAATGTCCTCCAGCTGCTTCGTCGCATTTGCCTTAATCTCGGGAATCATCTCAAATCTTCTTCCTTTCAAGGGTCTTTTGAGTTTGGGGAACAAGAAAAAATCGCAAGGAGCAAGGTCAGGTGAGTAGGGGGGGGGTGAGGAAGAACAGTAATCGAGTGTTTGGCCAAAAACTCACGAGTTCTGAGGGCTGAATTTCGCAGCAACGCAGTGCATCTTCAATTTTTCGGTCAAAATCTCGTAACAAGATCCAATTGATACCCCACACTCTTCAGCAAGTTTTCTGACAGTCAGACGTCGATTTGCCCGCACCAGGGTGTTGATTTTGTCGACGTGTGGGTCGTCAGTTGACGTGGAAGGACGTTCAGGACGCTCATCATCTTCAATGGACTGTCGACCATCCTTAAAACGTTCATGCCACTTGAAACATGCCGTACGCTTCATAGCAACATCACCGTAAGCCGTGTTAAGCATAGCAAAAAGTTTTAGTCGCAGATTTTTCAAGTTTAACACAAAATTTCACAGCAAGTCGTTGCTCCTTCAGGTCATTCATTTTGAAATCCGCCAAACGAAAAAATCGCACTTTACTTAAAACCGCGTAGCTAATACACAAATGAAGATATCTGCAATCGGGAAATGGCGTCGTAATCAGCTGATCCGTGCGAACCTAGCGACGCCAAGCGGATTTCCCTGGAACCAACTGGAGCCGCGCAATTCAAACAAACCGCGTATTTTTTGAACAGCCCTCGTATAGTTTGTTTGTTTTGGAATTTCGCATAAAGCTACTCGAGGGCTATCTGTGCTAGCCGTCCTAATTTAGCAGTGTAAGACTAGAAGAAAGGGAGCTAGTCATCACCACCCACCGCCAACTCTTGGGCTACTCTTTTACCAACGAATAGTTGGATTGACCGTCACATTATAACGCCCCCACGGCTGAAATGGCAAGCATGTTTGGCGCGACCGGGATGCGAACCCGCGACCCTCAGATTACGAGTCGCACGCCTTAACACGCTTGGCCATACCGGGCCCGTGTAAATATAGTTCACAACATTAATGTATCATCATGTATTTCTGTCTGACTTTGGGCTTCGTTCATGCTGTGAATTAACCTGTTCTTTCATAGAATATTAATCTGAGGTTCGCGGGTTCGAATCCCTGTCAAACCAAACGTTTTCGCTCTTTTAGACGTGGGGGGCGCTATAATGTGACTGTAAAACCCATTATTCGATGTTAAAAGAGCAACTCAAGAGTTGGTAGTGGGTGGTAATGACTAGCTGCCTTCCCTCTAATCTTACATTGTTTACTTAGGAATGGCTAATGCGGATAGTCGTGATGCATCTTTGCGTGAAATTTAGAAAAAAACAAATCACATTTTTATAACTTTTATATTTTCTTTTTGTTTTATTTATGAATTATGTATCACTTCAAGTTATCGTGTAAATAGAAAATACAAATTTGCACAAAAAGTTTGTTTTCACATTCTCTGCTATTCAAACAAATAGTGACAAAATATTATAGATTTTTATATACCAAGAGAGAGATTAATAGCATACATTTTGTAATGGTTATAAAGTGGTAAACGAACCAGTGACTCAACGGTAAAGTTTGAGGGGATTATATAGCTGGAAATCAAGAATCAGTACTATCTTCGATAGAATACTGTTAGTCCATTCTGTAATTTTGTGAATAACAACAAATAAACACATTTAATTCTACAACTTATCAGGTTTGTGGAAATCCCTTTTAATAAGCTTAGTTTGGTTTGGTTTGTTTTGAATTTCACGATGGCTATCTGCGCTAGCCGTCCCTACTTTATCAGTGTAAGACTAGAGGGAAGGCAGCTAGTCATTACCACCCAACACCAACTCTTGGGTTACTCTTTTATCAACGAATAGGGGGATTGACCGTTATATTATAACGCCCTCACGGCTGAAAGGGCGAGCATGTTTAATGTGAGGGGGATTCGAACCCGCGACTCTTGAATTACGAGTGCCTTAACTATCTGGCCATTCCGGGCCTAATAAGTTTAGAACCGTGTTTCTTGCTACCAAATTGAAGCTTATTTAAGTTGCATTATTTTTAAATAATTATAAAGATTATAAGAAAAAAATTTATATGTATATATATATTTTTTTTACTTTAAGAAACCTACCATGTATTTTTGGTTTGATACAAGCGAAGACTTTCAGTATATGGTGTTGTTTTGTAAACTGTATTTCAAATTCCAAAATCATGTAGTACAAAGACGGTGCGACCCCTAACGGAGCTGATGAAAACGTGTGACCTCTGTTTCTGACAGATAACGGCATAAGATTTATGGTGACTGTTGGGATCTTCGACCAACATCATTCATTTTGGAACCGTTCACCTGGCGATAAATCCAGGAAAAAATATCCTTCATGTTCAAGACAGAAAGCATTCGTTCGTACACTAAACACTACACTTTATGCCGCTCTGGTAAGACAGCGATTATTTTAGAAAAAGTAAAAATATATTTCGCTATCAGCAATTAACTTATACTGCTTCTTTTATGGTAAAAATAAGTAAAAATATTTGAAGTATTTTAAGACTATTTCGTGGCATAGAATTTCATTAGAATGCATTTGTATTCAACATGTCTTTTATGTTGCATATTGACGGTAAACAGGGCCCAATGTTGTTAAGACAAGGTTTTTAACTCAAGATACACATTTAAATGTTCTTTTATTCAATTATTATGGAGAAATGTGGCTAGAGTTGAAATATATATTGGGAATGTGAGTGTGTTATAAGACTTATACTATTTGGAATAATCAAATAGTTGGCGGAGAATACAAATAAATGTACATTTTTAGCGTTTGAAAGAAACAAACAAAAAATACAGATAAATGTACTTCCTTAACATCTAAATCAAACAAACAAAAACACAGGTAACTCTACTTTCGTAACAACTAAAACAAAGAAAAACAGATAAATTTACTTCCTTAATATCGAAAATAAACAAAAACAGAGATAAATCAACTTCATTAACATCTAGAACAAACAAAAACACAAATAAATCTACTTCTTTAAAGTCCAAAACAAACAGAAAACACAGATAAATATACTTCATTAACATTTAAAACAAACAAACAAACAAACAAAGAAAACACATAAATCTATTTTCTTTACATCTAAAATAAACAAACAAAAATACCTATTAATCTAATTCATTACCACATGAAACAAACAAAAACACAAAAAATCCACTTTCTTAACATATAAAACAAAAAAGATATTATACTTCCTTAACACTGAAAATAAGCAAAGAAAAAATACAGATAAATCTACTTTAACATCTAAAACAAACGAACACAAAAACATGTAAACCAAAAAAATCAGATAAATCTACTTCCATAATATATACAATAAACAAATAAAAATGTCGATAAATCTAATACATTAACACATGGAACAAAAACAGATAAATTTACTTTCTTAACATCTAAAATGAACAAAAACTCATATAAATCCATTTCTTTAACACCTAAAACAAACATACACAAAACATTATGTTGTATATTATACAACATCAACATGTAAACCAAGAAAGAGATAAATTTGCTTCTATAATATCAAACAATAAGCAAACAAAAATATCGATGAATCTAGTACATTAACACATAAAATAAAAAACACAGATAAATCTACTTTTTTAACATGTAAAGAAACAGATAAAACTTCTTCCTTTGCATTTGAAAGAAACAACCAAAAATACAAATAAATCTACTACCTTAATGCATAAAACAAAGAAACAAAAGCACAGATAAATGTACTTTCTTAACGTCAACGCTAAAATAAGGGGTTCGATTCTCCTCGCGGACTCAGCAGATAGCCCGAAGTAGCTTCGTTATAAAAAAAAAAAAACAAAGACACAAACACCTTTAACGTTAAAAATAAATAAACAAAAACACATATAAGTCTAATTTCCGATCTAAACACTTTTCCTCGGTGGTCGATAGTGACGTTTTGTAGGATTTGTCAAACACAGTCTGAAAAACAGGGTATTTTCAAAAAAATACACAAACATATGTTACTTAATCCTTCATTTTCTTAGCATTTATTTTTTTTCAGTTATACATGGTACAGTTGTACTAATATATTACTTCAGTGTTTCATTAAGTGCCAAACGGTTCCCTTTCATTGTCTGTTTTTTTATTTCGCGTAAAGCTACTCGAGGGCTATCTGCGCTAGCCGTCCCTAATTTAGTAGTGTAAGACTATAGGGAAGGCAGCTAGTCATCACCGCCAACTCGTGGGCTACTCTTTTACCAACAAATAGTGGGATTGACCGTAACATTATAACGCTCCCACGGCTGAAAGGGCGAGCATGTTTGGTGCGACCGGGATTCGAACCCGCGAACTTCAGATTACAAGTCGAACGCCTTAACACACTTGGCCATGACGGGCCTAACTTTTGTTATCTTTGTAGCTTATATAATAATCTTAATGCAAAGAGATTTCAAATGTCAAAAAGATATAAAATATTATTTTTGAATGTAATAAACAGTATTTTATTGTTTTCATTTTTCTTCTTGTATCTGGTTTACATAATTATCGTAAATCGTTTGGAACACTTATCAAACATATGTATACACGCTCATATCATGAATTTATACAATTATTTATTTCTTCTATGTTTGGAACAATTTCCAGTACAAGTCAGTACATGTTTAAGAAGACCTTTGACAAGACAAAGTTATTGACAGAATAATTTAAAGCACATTTAAAATACTCTTTTTGAAACTTTTTAAAAGACAAATCTATTGACAGAATTATCTGTACTCTCTATTACACATCATGAGGAAACAGTTATAGCACTCTTTTGATAGAATGTGAACAACATGTCATTACTCTCTTTGAAACTTATTGAAACCGGTCTGTTTCGGAAATCGTTTTAATAGTACTTGGTTTAGATTGGTCCTACATAAATCAGAACTATTTTCGATCATCTCTCAAAGTTCGCTGAATTTTAACCTTTCTCAACAATTGTCATAAAACACAAGGCAACACAAAGGGTTATCTCTGCTCTGGCCACCATGGGTATTGAAACCTGGTTTCTAGCACAATAAGTCCGCAGAAATACTGCGTTACTAGGGAGTCTTCGCAACAAAGAGACGTTGGAAAAAGGATGTATTTTAACATATATAAAAGGTTTACATTTAGGTGCAAGGCCTAGGTAATAATAATGGTGAAATGTCTTATTCAATATTTACACCAGTTTCTTGTTGAAGAGAGAACGAGTGGAGCACCAATCACTTGTTGAAGAGAGAAAGAGTGGAGCACCAGTTACTTGTTGAAAAGAGAACGAGTGGAGCACCAATCACTTGTTGAAGAGAGAAAGAGTGGAGCACCAGTTACTTGTTGAAGAGAGAACGAGTGAAGCACCAGTTACTTGTTGAAGAGAGAATGAGTGGAGCACCAGTTACTTGTTGAAGAGAGAACGAGTGAAGCACCAGTTACTTGTTGAAAAGAGAACAAGTGGAGCACCAGTTACTTGTTGAAGAGAGAATGAGTGAAGAAATTGGCAACACGACGGTTTCGACGTACTCAGATCTGTATGCCACCATCCAGTGTTGGTGACAATCTCGTCAGCATCGTTACACTAATTACTCCCTTAATGGTCATGGTTATTGTTATTCGGTGCACTGGGCCTTCAAGCGTACCCAATATAATTACAATAAGCGTATAAAAATTGTTTAGTCAGTGGTCCTACATTATTTCAGCAAATTAGGAGGTCGCAATAAATACTAATACCTATCGTGCAAGAGATTACCAATTCAAACAAAAACAGGAAATGAGATACACATAAATTCTAAAATGAGTCTATTTTGTGTGAAAATGGGTTTCAGTGACACTGTTTAAGTGCTATGGCATATAAAAGAAAATATTTAGTCATCAATAAACGTCCACGTGCATCTGCAAATAAAATTGGAAAGGCTTCTGATGTGGTAATAAGAACAGACTTTAAGGTGGTAACTAGTATGATGAACTGTAACCAGTAAGACCCCAAATACGACGAACGATAAGGAAATCATTGTGTGTGGTTTAAACCAGTACACATTAAGTTCTGACAGTTCAATAATGATTTATCTGCCGATATAAGAAAATATTCTGTAATATAATGGCTTAATTGTTTGGAAAATTTTCGCAAATCTTAACAGTGAGCTGCTTGGGCTAACCGTTAATAATTTTAGTTTAACTGGTTAATCAGAGGGAAGGTAGACATTCAGTTGCACACACCGTTAATACTTGGGCTTTACTAATGGGAAAGTTGGGTCAAAGAATGGTGTTCATTTTTGTTACATTGGGACACAAATCACTTACCTTAAGATTCACAGTCCAATGCACTATCTGACCGGGTCCCAACACAGTAGTAGAGATACTATACATAAGTCATTAATCATTCCGAGAAGCTTATGTTTATGGATATGTACCACGGAACAGTGGCGAAAACTGATTTTGATGGATTAGCTAATATTAATGTATTTTCTCACCAGTTTGGTGCGCATATATATAGAAACAACAATACATCCTCGATTGCCTGTATCCAAATGAGTATAATTCTATTTGTTAGTGTGAGCTTGGTCCAGATTACTACACTGAAAATCAGGATAATAGTTATTTACCACAAGAACGCTGTAGAACTCCATGTTTACATTAAATCACAGTATTTTATTCTACAGGTTATGGTGCCTTTCAAGAGCCCCCTCGCTGGTACAGCGGTAAATTTACGGATTTTCATAGCTAAAATCAGGGGTTTGATTCCCCTCGGTGGGCTCAGCAGATAGCCCGATCTGGCTTTGCTATAACAAAAAACACACACACGCCTTTCAAGGTGAAAATGTGGCTACTCTTACATCAACAGATGTTGAACATTAGTATGGCGACTGTGAAAGATTCAATTAGCCACTTGTCTACAGTTAGCCATTTGTCTATAGTTAGCCGGGCACGGCATGGCCAAGTGTGTTAAGGCGTTCGACTCGTAATCCGAGGGTCGCGAGTTCGAAAACCAGTCGCACCAAACATGCTCGCCCTCCCAGCCGTGGGGACGTTATAATGTGACGGTCAATCCAACTATTCGTTGGTAAAAGAGTAGCCCAGGAGTTGGTGGTTGGTGGTGATGACTAGCTGCTTTCCCTCTAGTCTTACACTGCTGAATTAGGGACGGCTAGCGCAGATAGCCCTTGAGTACCTTTGTGCGAAATTCAAAACAAACAAACAAAAAACAGTTCAGTTAGCCACTTGTCTACTACGTGTGTGTGTGTGTTGGAGCAGTTTCAAACTATACGTTTTGATGCTTTACTATCACGTGTTGTATTGAAAGGCGGCAAGAACCACATTATTCCGAATGTAATGTGAAATATTTATTAGTTTGCAAAAAGGAAAAAAGTGCCTATACGTAAGTAGGTAAGAAAATGTCTCTGTATTCCAAGAATCGCACACTTGTTATCGTTACTCTTAGAAAAAAATATCTTCTGAAAGACTTATTTTATTTTATTAAAAGAAGTTTTCACCGTTTTAAGTACTTTATATAAATGTTGCGCGTTTCCTACGTACATCGCTTAAAGTACTTTTTATATGTCAGTGAAGTAAATATATATATATATATATATTTACGTATGGCTTTCATTATTATTTCCCACAATAAAAGAAGCTAACGTAATTCTTTAAGTTCTCTTCCGGCTACATCCTAGTATAAAATCATTTTTTTCTTTTGTTTCAAGTGTTAGTGATACTAAAGTATGATTTTTAGGCCGACTTTCAAGTGCCTTATGGGAAATGGTATCCAGAAGTAGTGGGAACCAGTAATTGTTTCTAAAATTCATAAATTCAGCTAAAAGCCACTACCACATAAAAATGTCGACAGATAATAATGAATTCCTTCTACGTTTGATATTTCTATAAAAGTTCACATTAACAAACATATAAAACTGATTTATTTTGTACACTTCATACTTATAAAATTTTTTGAAGTATCGAATCATGTAGTTCAGATATATATAATCTATTTTAGTAGATATTCCTTTAACTTTTACTTAATATTTCCACTTTCTAGCAGCTGCCAGGCCAGGTGGTGATGAAATAGACTATTGTTATGAGGATATTTTTTTTAAATTTCGCGCAAATCTATTCGAGGGCTATCTGCGCTAGCCGTCCCTAATTTTGCAGTGTAAGACTAGAGGGAAGGGAGCTAGTGATCACCACCCACCGCCAACTCTTGAGCGACTCTTTTACCAACGAATAGTGATACTGACCGTCACATTTATAACGCCCCCACGGCTTAAAGAGAGAGCATGTTTGGTGCGACGGGTATTCGAACCCGCGACCCTCAGATTACGAGTCGAACGCCTTAACCTACCTGGTTTTGAGATAAGATTGTATATCTTACTTGAAAGCTGTAATGTGTAATAACGAAGCATATACACGTAACAAAAATCTCATTAATGTGTTTTTAACACTTGCCAAAGACGGAGTTTCAATTAAATGGTAACAAACAATATTATCTATGTGCTGGCTTTTGATATTTTTCACATCAATACAGTATGGCTTACTGGCAACATATTTAAACCAAAATTTGTTCATATATTATCAGGCAGGGATAATAAATGAAATGGTCAGAATTTAGTTGTTGTTTAAAAAATTCTTAAAAACTATACTTATGTGTAAATCATGATTCATGGATCGCTTGGCCTTGTTCATTTCTTTAATTCTAGTAGTAGTTAAAGTGTTTTATCCAACAAAGATGATCATCTGCAAAATTGTTTTTTAAAACTTCTGTTTTGCTATTTCGTCATTATCTCAACACACTATTATTCGTCTAATATTTTGAACTTCACCCAGTTTTCACTTCGTTTTCCTCCCATTCTATCCTCGTCCCCATTTGAGGGAAGTCTTCTGATACATCCGTAAGTTTACCGTTTCTGTAAGGAAATATACTTCTTTTGGAGCACCGCTTCCCCGAAACGTCTAAGAACTCTCTTACAGCTAAGTTTGGAACAGCTCATGTGATATCGTGAGTGCATCCACAGCTTTAATACCTCAACCATTTTGTTATTGTACTTTTGCAGGTTAGCCATGTATTTATCCTTTTTTCCAAAATGTTGACAAAAAATAAACTTTCATTGGCTCAGTTTTGCAAAACGATCGGTAGTTATAAGTGTTCCATGGATAATGTAATACAAATATCATAATCACTGCCTCAATTCGAGTAAATATCGCTCAAATTTACTGATAAAGAAATCAACCATAACTTCTTTTAATATTATTAAATTACATATCGACGTATACCTTGGATTTCGTATAAGATAATGTACATTTCTGTATCGATTTTCAAAAGAAAAACTCAGAGTCGGATATGCTTCCTGTAAAGTGTAATTTACTCAGAGATTCTTTGTTAATTCTAGATTTATTTTACAAAAAAGCAATTCGTTTTGTGGTTCTTTTCAAATTAAAAGGGATATAATACAACAGTTTCTTACAAATATGATGAATTATTTACTTAATCAAAATCTTGGTGAAACATTTTGGTTTATCACAATGTCACAAGTCTCACTGCTTAAATTTCAGTATTTAAGTTTCTATTTATAAAAAAAAGTTACAAATGTTTGTGAATCGTTTACATTTTAATATTCAACTGGAGCTGATATTACATTTAGCACGTTATTTTGTTGTTTAAACGTTGTTGGATTGTTCACCAGAATTTTGTTCAGTCCTAATTTTATCGTACACATTAGAAGAACGATAACACAGCTACAGTTTAAACGTCGAAAGCCGACATACATTAGAGATTAGTAAGCCTAAAATTTGTGCTAAAATTTCAATAGAAATGTGGGAGAAAAATATCCGAAGTTAAAATGGAAGTTTACAACAATGGTTCCCTGAAGAATGTGTCCTTTGGTGCCTTTGCAGTAAGCTTCAAAGTGTATAAAACTAACATTTAGGATTCGAGTTCCCCAGTGGATACAATCTATATACATAACATACTGTGCAACTTTGCACTAGAAAAGTACCTGGCATGGACAGCTAGATAGAGCGCTCGATTCGTAATCTGAGGGTCTCGAGTTCAAATTCCCGTCACACAAAACATGCTCGCCCTTTTAGCCGTGGGGGTGTTATAATGTGCGGTAAATCCCACTTTTCTTTGATAAAAAGGTACCCAAGAGTTGGTGGTGGGGGGTGATGACTAGCTGCCTTTTCTATAGCCGTACACTGCTAAATTAGGGACGTCTAGCGCAAATAGCCCTCATGAAATGCAAAAACAAGCACTAGAAAAACAAACGAACGTTGGAAGTCAAAGAGTGTGTTGCAGCGTGTGAACTGGTGGTGCGGTGAAAAAATGAAATAAGGTCTTCCCTACGTATTTGTTAAGTTTTTTTTTTAATTTCGCCTAAAGCAACACGAGGGCTATCTGCGCTAGCCGTCCATAATTTAGCAGAGTAAGACTAGAGGGAAGGTAGCTAATCATCACCACCCACCGCCAACTCTTGGGCTTCTCTTTTACTAACGCATAGTGAGATTGGCTGTCACATTGTAACGCCCTCACGGCTGAAAGGCCAAGCATGTTTAGTGCCACGAGGATTTGAACTCGCGAACCTCAATTACGAATGGAATGCCTTAACCCACCTGGCCATGCCGGACCGTGTTTGTTGAAACAATTACAACAAAATATGTTAATATAACAAGTTAAGTGTGATTACCAAATGAAAGTATTGTCGGAAGGCATTTTAGTTATCATACTTTTCCTATCAATTGTTTGTAGTTTTATTCTAACTTCTAACTTTAGTATAGATACCGTAATTAATATTATGCGTGATTTTCTTTCGTTGTTCCAATGTGTGTGGAAATATTGAATTATAAGAAAGCTAGCTGTTTGTCGTATTAACGAACACAGAAAAAGTTAATAAAATCTGAAGAGTTATAACGTTAAAAACCGGTTTTCGATACCCGTGGTAGAGAAAGCATAGTTAACCCGTGTTTGTATCTTTACGTTTAACACAAACAAATAAAAAGATTAATAAACATAAAATATCGCCCATTTTTGGTCATCCTCGCCATATTTCAATGCAAAGTTTTAATTTAAGTACATTCGGTAATGTAAAAGTATTAGCACACTAAGAATGTAAGAAACACAGCTCATAAAACACAACAAACCAGGCTTGTCTTCATTTACTCTTCGTTTGCAATAAGAAAACCTTTGAAGACCTGTTCTTATATCATGGTTAACCACCTTTATTAGAACGATTCTGGAGTATTACCACGAAATTAAAGTCCATGTCGTCACGTCCAGGCATTTTCTATCTAACTGCTACGCATCTTGAAAATAACATTTTAGTAAGATTTCCATTTTAAAAGGATCCGTCGTAAGGATATCATGTTAAAAGCACACGAATATTCCCTGAAGATATCCATAAATAATCTAGTTTACGGGTACGGAAGTTTTCCAGCCCCTTGTTCAACAGTACAATCACACAAATGTATATAGATGATGTTTCTATCTACTTAGCTGGCATGTATTTGGATGGAATAACACGAATACCAGTCTTTTTTTTTCTTGCCAGAAGTTTGAAATATGCGACTGTTCAACGGTAGGTATGACTGGAAGTATCAACTTGATGACTCTGTCCTGTTGGCCAGTTTTCTGAAGGAAAGTTTTTTGATTATGTTAAATACTATTACCTGAAGCTCAAAAACGGATTTTTATCATTGTCCCTTATGTTCTTAAAACGCTGCAATTTGTTTACCACAGCTGAGAAATGATTTGTTTTAAGCCTCGTATTAGATGGTCTGTTACTCCAAATTGTTCCATATTCTATTTTTTTTTGAATGACATTAAATGCAAGAAATAACTCTTCTTGAATGTGTGAATATTTTGCGACAGAAAGATTTGTTACATACTTTAACCAAGAACGATCAGACAACTTACTCAAATCCAAACGATCTTAAACTGTAGCTATGGTACATTCTATTTCACAATCTGTTGAACTGACCAAAAATAGTTGTCGTAATCGATTGCCAAGTACGAATACATATGAAATATTTTAATCTATACGTAAACTAACATTGTCTTTATAAAACAAATAATACACCTCAATACATTTCAAAACTATTCCCCATCATGACACAAGTTTCTCAGGTTTATTTTAATAAATTCGTATACACCTTTCACTCAGATTCATCTCATGCTGTTGAAGAACTATTTCTAATGAGGATTCAGCTAACTCCAACCAAAGTCTCAAGAGGAGTTCATTAAGTTAATACGATATTCACCCCGGCCGCACCAAACATGCTCGCCCTTTCAGCCGTGGAGGCGTTATAATGTGACGGTCAATCCAACTATTCGTTGGTAAAAGAGTAGCCCAGGAGTTGGTAGTGGATGGTGATGACTAGCTACCGTCCCTCTAGTCTTACACTGCTAAATTAGGGACGGCTAGCGCAGATAACCCTCGAGTAGCTTTGAGCGAAATTCAGAAGCAAAAAATAATACGATATTCTTATATCTGTGAAACTTACTTTTTTAGTATTCCAGTAGCTCAACGGTACGTCTGAAGGTTTATACCATTAAATACCGGGTTTCGATACCTGCGGTGGGTACAACACAGTTAGTCCATTTTGTAGCTCTGTGCTTAAAAACAAACATATAAAACTATTCTTTTTAAACTTTTGTTTGTACGGAATTACGTAAGACAATGTATATCTCTGATGAATGAATGGTAAGTCTACAAAGTTGAAATGCTGAAACTTAGGGCTCGATTCCCAATAATGGACACAGAAACAAGCCCAATAAGGTTTTGCTATAAAACACATAGATACAAATAGTTTCTTTGTAGGTAAGCACAATGCTATACAATGGACTATTTGTCTGTGCCTACAACGAGTATCGAAACTTCGTTTTTAGTGTTAAAAGTCTACAAATATGCCCCTGAGTTACTGGAAGTCACAAATACAGACACAGGGAATGTATACTTCAAGTAACAATAGTGTTCTACCATGCACTAGAGTATTAAATCAGGTGCTTTATATATATGATTCTCATAAATTTTTCATCATCGTATTTACATACAAGTTTAAAGTCAATATTAAAGCTTTTCTGGTTTCGCAGCACGCCACCAGATATTGCTAGAAGCAAGTTATTGAAGCGACACCTGTGCAGACTGCAACGAAGCGATCGAATCTAAAATAACTAAACGTATGATCTGTACGTCGACTTGTTTGTTCATACTCTTAAACTTCTCACAGAAATAAACATTGAAATAAGTCGAATATGACAGTTAAAGACAGTTTGTGTTAATACACAACAAAAAAGCAATATAAACGCATAATCCGCGAATTAGGAAACATAGTCTAATTTTAATCTTAAACCGATGCGATTGTGCTCGTGGCTTTATTTTTCGACATATCATAAAAGCAATGTTTTTATTTTTAAAAGCATAGTGAGGAGCAGCTTTCCAGCGTTGTTAATTCTTATAATGAGCTATCGAAATATTTGACTTTGTTTTCGTATATGCATGACATGTGGTTGATTATGACATTGGATATAAATAAATCATAGTTAATGTTGTTGTTTTTTTAAATCACTAAAAGTGTATACATTTTTTTTCTGTTAAAGCGTGTTTATTTAGTAGTAAATTAAACCACATCGAGAGATGTTAAACACCGATAAATAATTATGTGGTAATTTTTTCAACTCAGTATTACGTTCTTACGCTTTTTAACTCAAGCTATCAGAAATAAATACATACACTGTACTAATATTTATGTATTAGAGTTAACTTGTCGAAGCTTCTTAAAATCTGAAGTGAATAAGCGATATATTAAGTTATATAAAGTGGAACCAAAGGAAGCGATGAACATAAATTACTTAATGGGCAACGTAAAATTGTTTATGAATCAAATACGTACGTGTACACGTATACGTACATTAAGATGCAACATAAGTCCAGGTTTGAAATTGCTATATGCGCAACACGCCCGAAAATAAAACATATTACTCCTGGCATATTGATATAGGATGTACGTGTTTAGAATGCATAGCGATTAGCACGTGACAAGTTTCATTCATAGATAAATGAATGGAACAATAAACAAACTCATATAATTATTCTAGATTTTTCTTCATGTGGATTACTATGAACAGTACACTAGAACTATTAATTTTCTGAGAAAGTGAAAATTAAACACAAGCAGAATTCGAATCGTTAACTCCACTCATTGGTCACATGCTTCGTTTTGTTGAGTACAGCCCGATATGGACCCATAAATTTGCGTGCCGTTCTTTGGAGCTTTGGAGCCTTATAGGAGGGATGGAGAGATACAAATTATCGAAATTATCGGTCTGACAAAAGTATCTAAACAGTTTATGTTGGGTGGTGTTGACTAGTTGCCTTCGCATAATGTAAATTTAACATGAATACAATTATATCAGTCACTCTATTTAATAACAACATTTCATGTTATTTATATGTCTAAATCTAACAAAGTTTCATTCTTCCTTGGCTCTAGGATTTCAATACAATAAAAGAAGTTCACGATTGTTTGGTTTGATAGCAAGAGGAATTTTAATTCTTATTATTAAAAGTTTATTTGATCCGCCGATTGGGGCTCTCACGACATAAATAATTTTAATTAGTATTATTTGGAAAATTTGTCTAAATCAATAACAAAACTAAAACCAACAGAGTATATGTAAAGAACAACTAAAGTAACTAAGCTCTTCGTTTGGAAAATCTTCAGTTATTACACATGTTAAGACCGTCTACAATACTGATGTGGTTATTTTACCCATGGATAGTCAAAACCTCATGTCAGTCTTAAAAAAATGCTTACACTAAACTTTCCCAGCAAAACGGTTCAAGTATATCAAGAGTTTTTGACAGACATTAACGTACCACATCAAATTACACACACTAAGCAGTATTCTTTTCACTTGATATTGATTCTTAGGAACACTTCAGAATGATTTGTAGACACACATTAACGTACTACATCAAAGTACATACACTAAGCAGTATTCTTTTTACTTGATATTGACTCTTAAGAACACTTCAGAATGATTTGTAGACACACATTAACGTACCACATCAAATTACATACACTAAGCAGTATTCTTTTCACTTGATATTGACTCTTAGGAACACTTCAGAATGATTTGTAGACACACATTAACTTACTACATCAAATTACATACACTAAGCAGTATTCTGTTCACTTGATATTGACTCTTAGTAATACTTCAGAATGATTTGTAGACACACATTAACGTACTACATCAAATTACATACACTAAGCAGTATTCTGTTCACTTCATATTAACTCTTAGGAACGCTTCAGAAAAATTTATAAGAGCCGAACTGATAAATAAGGCATAGTAGATAATATCTGACATATCAATGTACAATCCTTAAGAACATCAAAGATAGAGAGACGTTTCTATGAGAGATTAGTTCAGCCTACACACGTAACTCGCTTTACCAATCTGCATTTTCTTGTTATTGACGTATCATCTCACTCCAAACGCTGAATAAAAAATTGATTAACTATGTAGTTTTTTAATGGAATTTATAAACCCATAGAAAGCTACTCTTTCTGTGGAAAATTGAGTTTTAATTTTTACATGTGATCAATTTAAATAAAAACTGATTTCTATTAAACAACTTTGGTTAACTAAATCTCGAGCTGACATTCCAACATGTCGTAAAAGTGTTGTTATTTTAATTGAAACTAAGTCAATTTCCAAAGAACTGTGTTTTGGAAAGTCGATTTTATCTTATTTGTATTATTAATTATCGTTCAAAGAATAACAGTGACAGCATGAAATGGTTTCTTTCACACTTTTTACGTGTAGGCCTGGCATGACCAAATGGCGAGGGTGTTCGAATCCTCATCACAACAAACAACTCGGCCTTTAAGCCATGGGGACGTTATAAGTCATGGTCGATCGCAATGTTTTTTGATAAAATAGTAATCCAAGAGTTGGCGGATAGTTGTGATGACTAGATGCCTTCCCTCTAGTTTTACACTGCTAAATTATGAAAGGCTAGCGCAGATAGCCCTCGTGTATCTTTGCGTGAAATTAAAAAACAAATGATTTTATATGCATTTTTGAAGAAAGTATAACTTTATTTTCAAAATCTGAAACAAATGCAAATGCAGATTCATCAAATAAACTCTTAAGTTAAACTTTTTTTTTTTTTAAATAAAGCAATATTTCCTAAAAAAATCTGGATTGGAAGCGTTCATAGAAACATACGTTTCGGAGCTTCTGTGGTGTTGTGTCTTGAAGAATACAAACATCTAACACCTCATCTATAAATAATGCATATTTCATAAACATTAGTCGTATAAGTTATTAATGTTAACTGCATCACTTTAACTGTTTAATTAAAATAGGTTGCTATCGTTTTCCTTTTTGAGAGTTCTCAAAAACGTTTTTGTAGTCTAATTAATGGAATTCCTTTACATATGAACGTTCTACTTTCTAAACCAGAAGTGCTTAATAGCGCTTTCTGAAATAAAAAAAATACAGGAGTTTGATTTGTCCATGTATACAAGAGAAAAAAATATTTGGTATATACAGGGTGTTCGGAAAGTCACTGTGCAGTTTTGAAAGCAGCGATAACAGCATTCATTCAGTCTATTTCAAGCCAGCAACTGATAGCGGTGTTTAGAAACAAAATAAGAAGGATCCAGGCCTGTATTGATGCCAACGGGGGTCACTTTCAACATTGTTTATAATTGTCATTCATATTTACTTCCTGTATTCTATATTGAAACATGTTTGTTAATAAATATATAAGTGCACAGTGACTTTCCGAACACCCTGTATAATTCAACTTGATAATTTTAAGACACAGCGCTCACTTTTATTAGACTTTCTGTGCTTATACAATAGTCACGGTTATTGTTTCCCTCTGTTTTCAGTGCGTCGCTTAGTGTCTGTTCAGTCAGAATTCACTCTAATAGTTTTTTCTACAGAAGATGATTATAAGCTAAGAAAGCTACACATTATATACAAATGTCAGACTTATCGTAGATGCTTAGAAACGGAAAACAAGATGATTTTTTTATGAACTATGCGTTACGAAGGAAAATAGCGAGAATAAGCTATGATGGATTGACATGAACGCATGAAATTATGCAATAAATCATCAAATACGTTTATCCATTAGTCTGTCAGTCATATGCAAATGAAAAGAGAAATTAGTTGTTAGATTGTGCGCTATGCTGAGTTATTTTAGTCTGATATAGTGTTTATACCAATACTCTAACCAGGTTTGAGAAAACTAGTTTGTGTTAAATCAGAAAATGAACTTACAGAAATATCCATAAACAGGAAAAGGCTTAAACCAGCAATGTGTTTCAAAATGCTTAAACTTTGTTGAATTTTACTCAAAGTTACACAAAGGCTATCTGCGCTAGCCGCCCCTAATTTATCAGTGTAAAATTAGAAGGAAGGCAGCTAGTTATCACAACACAACGCCAACTCTTGGGCTACTCTTTTACCAAAGAATAGTGCGATTGACCGTCACATTATAGCACCCTCTCTGCTGAAAGGGCGAACATCTATGATGCGACGGGAATTCAAACCCGCGACCCTCAGATTACGACCCCACTGCCTTAACCACCTGGCCATGCCGGGCCGCAAAGATTTGTAAGACCAGTGTATGGTCTTAATAAAGCCAAGAAAATAAGATAAGATAAAACTTTTAGAGTTTATAAAGTTTAAACGTCTTTTATCATTTCTTTGTCAGTGGATTAATTTATTTTTATCTTAGTAACTGTAATTAAGCAGAACATAAAAATATTATATTCTAAGATACCATAACAAGCATTATGACTATTGATACTTCCTGCGTGATAATTAATTACACTTAATTTGTAATTGAACATTAAAAAAGGGAGTGGCGTGATTTATTTCTTTAAAATGTGAGAAGAAGAAAAGAACCGGAACACTTTTGTAGTAATACACGAATTATATCTTTTGTATCATTACACAAATTATATCTTTTGTATCATTACACAAATTATATCTCTTGTAGCATTACACAAATTATAACTTTTGTATCATTTCACAAATTATATCTCTTGTAGTATTACACAAATTATATCTTGCAGTATTACACAAATTATACTTTTTGTATCATTACACAAATTATATCTCTTGCAATATTACACATATTATATCTTTTGTATCATTTCACAAATTATATCTCTTGTAGTATTACACAAATTATAACTTTTGTAGTATTAAACAAATTTATCTTCTGTATCCTTACACAAATTATATTTTTGTTTGTTACTTGTGAATAAAAGCGCTTGTTATTTTCTGTCTTAATAACCTAGATAATTAAAGGTGACTTTGGAATATCATATTATGCCATTCACTGTTCGAACAAATTTTCCATGAATACGTCAACTAACTATTTTGTTTTTAACTTGGCTTTCTAATAAGTTATGAACGAGTATTTAAGGCCAAAGAAGCGTATTTTGTACATCCTTATCTGCACGTCGGAAATTAACTCTACAGTTTATACAGAGCCTTCTTCTTGCTTTCTGCAAATCAACGTTTCTGCAAAATTTGAAACAAAACATTTATTTGATTAAGTTAGAATTTTTAACGTTGTATAAAGAGATCAGAATATTAGTTTTGACGGACTTTTAGAATACAAATTAATCCTCCTGATAGTGGTCACAAGAGAGTCGCTCTGTTTCAGGTGGTCGAAGTTGTAAAGAGTTAATATGTGTCTGGTGGTTGAAGAATTATAAAATTCTTCTTTTTATCTCTCAGAAGAAATACTTCTGGAAGTTGTAAGGTTTTGATTAAACAAAGCATCCTTGTCAGTTTATTATACAAATATTTCCAACAATAGGAAATTTCTTGCAACTTACTATATAAGCGACTGTATTACAACGATTAACAATACAAACAAAGAACTTTTCCATACGTCTTTCTACACTCAGCTTAATAGCAATAGTAACAATTGGTATATTCCTTTATAACTCTACAAGAAAAAAAAATGTCTATTCACCATTCGGTACTAATTTATTCAGTAGAAAGGTGAATGGATATACAGCAGCGATAATGTTCGGTCGTGGTTTTCTTAAGGACCTTGAGTAAACTTGACGAGGTCTTTGTGTGAGATCTCTATAAATTTTGTTTTTTAACACTGTAAAAGTGATCCATTCTTTGTTATATCTTATAGTGTACAGTTTAATGATGGTAGAAGGTCACTATTTTGATTCTTTTCAATCGATGTCAGTATGTTAATTTATTCTTTGCCGATGACGTCTGGTGTTTAATTTTGTTGAAATATTTCTTTGGATTATACTATTTCGCATCAGTCACCTGCTGGTACAGTGGTAAGTCAACGGATTTACATGGCTGAAATCAGAGGTTCGATTCCCCTCGATGAACTCAGCAGATTGCCTGATGTGGCTTTGATATAAGAAAACCCACACACATTTCGGATCAGCTTTTAATTGTAATTTGTTTTTATAAAGCACACCCCCAAGTATCTAGCTGTATGTGTACGTCACAAGTGCCTGAGATGAGACCAATTAGTTTTTAAGTAGTACAAATAGACTTTGTTATATCATACTGTTTCTTAACCTAGGTTTAAATCTGTTAGTCTTTTGTTAAAATTATCCCTCAGCAACAGACGTGGGGTTTGGATGCGACAGTAATTATTATCAGCATGGTATCTTTGTTTCAGCGTGCTGCGATCCTTTCCAATTAGATATATTTCACGAGGTCTCGAATCGCCTGAATACAACTAGTTCTCCTATCATTAGTCACACAGCTTTGAATTTTTATTTGGGTGTGTCGTTTTAGTTCAAATCTAATCTACATACTAAAAAGTCCAACTTATAGAGTTAACGGAATTGTTTCAAAATACATGCAATCTTGTAAAGTAGCTTTAATGTTAATGACTTGTTAGATTAAATACCTGTACATCTAATTTCTAAAGTACACATTTCTGTATTAATGAATAACTGAAGCCAAACAAGAGAGAAACTTCAATATCCGCAGCTCTTTATTTCCTATGTACTGACTTTATTTTTGTGCGACAACACCAAGCGTGGGGGCGTGAGTATATCCAATTGAATTTTATTACTTTTCAGAATTTCTACTAGATTACTCTGAAATTGTTTTAAGCATGATTAGAGCTAATTAATTTATGAGACCTTTGGTGTGGTCAAATAGTTAATCGAAAGGATTTGACCTCCTTAACCCAAAACTGTAATTAGATTTCAAATCGGTCAAGAAATGAAGGAACTATGAGCTAAATATTTGTTCTTGGAACAAACAAACTCAAAGCTATTATATTGTGGTTAAAAATAGAAATTGTACAAACTGTTTGAGCGAAAAAGTGGAATAAAGAGATTTTATTAAATAATAAAACATCGCTATTGAATGTCTATTTATACTTTCTATTTCATAATAAAATCCCGAGAAAACCAACGTAAACTGAAGAGAACAATGGACAGCTTTAATTTTTGTTGATATGGGAAAACTGAGGAAGATATTGAAACATGTTTGTCTAAAAGGGTCCAAGTCAACGTCTGACCTCCATGATCAATGGCACTCGTTTTAAAACAAACTTTTTGATGTTGATTCCTATTGCAAACAAAACAAACTTTAAAAAGTAATACAAAATAATTAAAAAGGTAGACTATAGGAAAAAAAATTGGGTGAGACATTGTCTGTTTCCCTACCAAAACACCGATCAATACGATATATAATTTTTGCAGGTAATCAACAGAACACAGTTACATAATTTTGAATAAAATAACTCTTCTAATTTTGCAAAAGCAACAAACAAGTATTACGCAAATAAATCAATCACGCTGACCTTTTAAACTATGGATTTTGTATATCATTCACAAATCAGAAAGGGACTCAGAGTTTATTCAAAAATATACAAAATGCGTTAGATGCTTGATGTTGAACGTTTTCTTAAACAATTTTCACACAAATTCAGAATCTTCAGAAACACAATTCTATGTTTTTTAAGTAACTGCAGTCTTTAAACCGAAAAGATACTCAATGTCTCTTTCCAGAAAAAATATATAATAAAGAAAGGAGATTCTTTTCCAGTTTGAAAACTGAGTAACCGATCTAAGCGCTTAACGTGAAAAAAAATTGGTTTTTCAATCAAGGCTAGAACGTAGACAAAACTAAAAATCACCAGGAAACCACTGGAATCTTTCTTCCAAGACAACGGTCAAACACTAGAAACTAATTACTCCACTAAATTGGGTTCTAATGTAAGTCTTGGTAGCCGTCTATTAGATTCATGCTTTATCAACACCGCTCTAAAATTAAGTAATCTTTCCTTTTTTTTTTTTAAAGACCTCATTATTACTCTGTAATTCAATTGTATAAGATACAGAATTATTATCAAATGACAAATTTTGCAGTTGGAAAATAGATTTATTTTATGTCTATCTATCTATTTGTTTATATTAAAAATGGAAGTCAATTTATGGAGTTATGTCATGTAAGATAAATCCAAAACTTCTACTCTTAAAGGTAAGAATCAAATGATTAAAAATAAACTTTATTTAAAATATTTTGACTTAAAAATTGTTTTTAATTTTCAATTTAGCTGGTCTGCGGACTTTTCTGCTAGAAACCGGGTTTCGATCCCCGTGATGGGAAGAGCGCTGATGAACCCCCTGTGTTACTTTGTGTTTACTAAGAAACAATAACGTTCAAATAATCAGTAAACATTTATTTTAGAAAACTATCCACATAATACAGGGTGTTCGGAAAG
Organism: Tachypleus tridentatus; assembly: GCF_004210375.1. Taxonomy (NCBI): domain Eukaryota; kingdom Metazoa; phylum Arthropoda; class Merostomata; order Xiphosura; family Limulidae; genus Tachypleus; species Tachypleus tridentatus. The sequence goes on from NC_134826.1 coordinate 39,121,465, forward strand.
TCACTGTGTGCTTATATATTTATTAACAGACGTGTTTCAATATAGAATACAGGAGGTAAATATGAATGACAATTATAAACAATGTTGAAAGTGACCCCCGTTGGCATCAATACAGGCCTGAATCCTTCTCATTTTGTTTCTAAACACCGCTATCAATTGCTGACTTGAAATAGACTTAATAAAATAATTACCAAACTGCACAGTGACTTTCAGAACACCCTGTATAAGCTGAGATAATACCTACCAGCAAATGTAAGTTGTTAAAAACAAGGACAAAAAATTAATTTTCGTATTTTACTTCTCGTACAAATATTAAGTTTATCTTATTAATATCTGGAAAGTTGGGATTCTTAGAACCAGCACTATGTTCATACACGTATTCTAATATAAACTTTCCGTGTTCTTACTTAAGTTTTCTACACAGGTACTTTTTCTGGTGTTAAAACTAACCTACAACACACAAATATGCAAAAGTTTGTTACTAGTCAATTGCAAAACGAATATATGTTATCTTTAACACCAGTCTACTAAAGACTGAATACGTACATTTTAATAATAGTGTGTTATGACAGGAATGTGTCAAAATGTAACACAAGCCTACAAAAAAGAAATACGTTAAATAATAATAGCAGCTTATTGTGAAACGAATGTGCAAACATTTACACCAGTCTAATGAAAAGACAAATATATAAAAGTATTAATACTAGCCAGCTACAGTAGGGAGTTTAACGATACATTATCAGTTCTGAAGATTGCTTAAGATATACAATGTTAGTTTAAAAGATAGTGTACACTATAAAATTCGTTTAATTACTCAAATGAAAGACAGTAGTAATGTAAAGTCTTTATCTCTCACTTCAAAAATGCTGTGTATACACTCTACAATTCGCATAATACTTGAACAAAAGACAGTAGTGTTGTACAATTCATGTATTACTTAAATATGAAAAACAACATTGTACGCATGCTCTAAAATTCTTGTATTATTTAAAGAAAAGACAGAGTACATTGTGCAATTCGTATATGGCTAAAAGTACAGTATATAACCTACAATCTGTTTACTGCTTAAACAGGTAATTAATATTAAGAACTATTGTTCCTGTGATATAACTGCACATGGTTAGGCTCAAGTCTTCGAAAACATGTTATTTTTCATTATTTGATACATTTCTTATGTAGAGCATTCATGATGAATCTAAGTTGAATAGGCCTGTTGGAGAAACGTCCTCTATACTTTTGTTTCGACAACAAACAATTGCTGTCCATTCAACTCAGTCTCATACTTTTTGTTTGTGAATGATGTTATATTTGCACATTTATTCGTAACCAAACAGTCTGTAGTTTCATAGTCAATTAATATTTCGTTCAAGTTATAATATTTCTTTACAGAGATATGAACATTAGTCAATACCATTTAGATATACATCTATATAACTAGGCAAGCATTCAAGTCAGAGCAAATAAGAATTGTTTACTTATATCCACATATCAAGTTGCTATATTACCTCAACCAATTAACTGTTCATTACCGTGTGTAACTTAATTATGAAATAATTAATATTTGTGTTACTGCATACGATATCCAGTACATGTGGCCTCGAGCAAACTGTCATTCAATGCTAAACACCATTATTCCTTTCTCCTGTCATCGTATGAGACATAATTAGACTACTCGAATAAGTAGAGTTGCGTCTATATAAAGAACATATTAAGGCTAATGAGTTAGTTTATAACATATTAAAGCTCCAAATTTATTGAAACAATTTTTAAATATTTTGCTTAAGCAAAAAATAATAGAAACTTACACTTGATACAAGACATACGTGTTTTCTTTCACAATGACATTACATTGAAAAAGGGACAAGTCTATGTCATTGTTGCTCTTTATTTGATAGAACAAGTTGGTTAAGGTAATTTACTGTAACTTCGCAGTTAATAAACTGTTTTGATGCAACGGTAACTTCTAGATGAAACGGTAAGACATGAAACTAGTATTTATCTGATGAAAAACAAACAATAGCTGAAAGTATAGTTTATCTCCACAAACCTCTAGCAAGTGACGAGACTACACGAATTCCTTAGATAAACATCATGAAGTCCAAACAATAAGAGATTATTTAAAATATTTCACTATTTTGAACCACACCACCCATGGATGTTTTGGATTAAAGAAAAAAATATTCTAGATTTTTAAAAATATTGATTAAAAATATAATACCGAATTCAAGTGTATTGATAGTATGAAGTTAACAAGTTCGATAATGCAAAAAATAATTGTTAACTTCAGTTTATTTTATAAACTTCATTTTGAAAAAGTCAAATGCAAAAAACCAACAAAAATATAAGTTCTTTAGTACATTACATTATCTACCTTGTCAACATGTTTGAAAAACTTCTGGTCAAATAACTTATTTAAACATAAAATCAATTTCTCAACAATAATTAGATTCATGTCAAATCAGTCCTTTACACTATACTTTGTATAGATGTAATATATATGTTTTTCTTTCAGTTCGCGTTGTGATAGGCAGTTAATCACAAGTTTCATTTCAGCTACATCTAGAATGATGTAAATTCATTAGCGAAACTTTTTTACACATCGGTTCGCATGCTAGCGATAAACGAGAAGAGATACTTTACAGAAGGATATTTCTTTCCCTCATATATATATACATATACATATCTTGTTACTGTATACGAAAGATAGTTTTAAAAGCCTTACAAAAAAGAAAAATATTCGATCCAACTTTCTTTTATTTCTTGTCAATTATTCGTTATCATTTCTAAAAAAATTAAACTGATTTCCGAGAAGTTTTGAACAGAATGTCAGTGATAAGGACGTGATAACAGTAAAAATAAAATATACTTAAAATTGAAATGACTTTTGAAAACATTTTAAAAGGAAAAAAAAAACGTAACTTATATTTTTATAAACTGAATTAAATGTCAAAAAATATTTAAAAGTATTTCAGACAGGAAGCAAAGTACTGGATAAAATTGTTACAGTTGATTACTTATGCGTTTGATATTCACATATATAACTTTACCTTTCATTTGTTTTGTTGGAAGTTAAGCACAATATTACACAATGCTTTGTCCAACACTCGTATCGAAACCCAGTTTCTAGCGGGTTTTGACCGCAGACATACCGTTGCGGACCTACCTTTCATTATAATACGATTGCCAAATCGTTCTTTTCAGATGTCACACACTATAATACAAACTGATGCCGTTTTCAAACTCGTCACTGCAATTTAACTTCAGTACAAGGATAGGCCTTCACGTTGAACTTAAGACATTATATAGCTAACATTCGAGGTACGATTCTCGCGGCGGATCTAGTGCAAATATTCCATTTTACAGCTTGGCTGTAAATCAAACATAAAAACTATTTTTTTTTGTTTGAATGTATTGGGTTTTCTGTAAATTTTGACATAATAAAGTTAAACAATTCCTTACTAAACCTGTTGATAACAATAATAATGTTCAAAAGACATACGTGTAATTCATAGATACTTTATTTTCTTGAAGCTCACGTAAATGAAAGCAGAATTTTTCTATCTCATTTGGTACATTCAGATACACTATTTACAACTTGCATAAACACAACCGTGTTTAAGTACTTGTTTTTAATGGAGATTTTGTAACAAATAGAAGAGTATAAGACGTTACGAATTCGTTCCAAGTGATATAGAGAAACAAAGATACTCAGTAAATGAGTTCAAGATACCACTAACAATCTCTCATTGTTAAACATGAGAAAAAAATTCGATTATCCTTTTTTATCACGTATAGGTTTTGCAACTGTAAATGTTTTGGAGAGGAGAACATTTCATGATGTCTGCGTTTCGTTTAATTAAATGTAGATTGAGCCTAACGTTTCACCAACAGTTTGTCTCAATGATTTATAGAAACCGTTTTAAAGAAGAAAAACAGTCACCCTAATAAAGAGTCTTTCGAAGGCAAGGGAAATGTTTTATTTCCATTTTTTTTCAGATGAGAAAGGAAAACATACAATTAACTTAAGAATTTTATTTGCTGTATATTTTATATAAAATTGTAAAGGCAACAAAAAGAAATCCGAACTGCAACTTGAGGCCTAATGCCTAGTAAACTAGTAAAGATGTGATTTATTCTTTTTTAAAAATTATTTCAAATAGTATTATCGATTATTACATATATTAGTTTGTTATAACCTAAAAACACAAGCCGAAATACGCTGCACTTATTGAAAAGATCTCAGGTACAAACTATAATGTGGGATTATAAAATGTATCCTAAATTTTGGAGGTGATTGAAGACGAAGGACCCATATTGCGATGGAGATACATTGTCTATTAGCTTTAACCTCCATTCGCCAGTTTCACATAAGAAATAAAAGAGCAGCAATAGATATAGAAATGTAAATTAAAAGAGCGAGATGTGGGTACTCAAGCCCACAACGTCCCACTTCTATATCACCCTTCACTGCCTGCGGACAGTTGTGAAAGGTGACTGTTCGTCAAAGTAAAGAAAAAAATAATTTAAATAAGAATAAGAAAATAAGGTACTATGATTTGGGGTTAAGTAAGTTGAAAAGTTACCTCATTGAATAGTGAGATTGACGGTCACATTATAACGCTTCCACGACTGAAATGACGAGCGTGCTTGTTGATAGGAAGTCTAACCTCGACCCGTAGTCTGCGAGTCTAGCGCCCTAATATCAGGGCCATGTCAGGCTTGTAATTACCTGCATTTTATAAAAGGCTAAAAGATGATTAACTGTGCATAGTCTAGATGCTACAATTATGTAAAAATACAATGTTGTTATTTTCTATATTGCATCAACAAATACATGATCGCGTCAGCAAAACTGTAGCAAAACCATATAAAATTATAGCACTTATATAAAAATATGTAAAGTATGGCTTTAAAGTGAAACAGACTGTGACCATAGCGCTTGAAAACACTGGAGATATTCCGACCATAAAAAATAAAAACAGATGTCAACCTAGAAAGCAAGCTACAGATTTAATAAGGGGTCATGACCTAGGTGTTAGAATCCTTAACGTCTCAGATCCTAGCGCCCCTTATCTTCTATATAGTCGGCTAAAGGCGTGATAGTTACCTTTAAAAACATAAAAAGTAAAAATCTGACAACCTTAACCTCGATCCATGATTATTTTTTTTTATAGAAATCCAGTGTAGCAGTGAGACTTGAGACTTTGTGAATTTTAACACCCAAGCCCTAACCATTTATTAAATTTGTAGGCTGCTATCTAGTTTAGTATCTATTGATTTGATTATGTGGGGGGGGACGAAATATCCCAAACGTTTTCAGGTTGCTATGGCCACAGACATTTTATTTTGCAGAATCAGTCCATTTATACTGGTTCGGCATGGCCAGGTGGGTTAAGGCGTTCGACTCGCAATCCGAGGGTCGTTGGTTCGAATTTTCATCATACTAAACATACTCACGCTCCTAGACACCAGATTTCGATGCACGTGGTGGACAAAGAAGAAATAGACTACTGAGTAGCTTTGTGCTTAATTTCAAATAAACATTCGCATCGAATTTAAAAATAAAATTTTGTTACTATGAAAAGTTTCCATGCTTATTAAAATGTTTAAAAGTATCTTGAACTACGTGCAACAAAAACAACCATTGTTTTTGAATTTCGCATAAAGCTACTCGAGGGCTATCTGCGCTAGCCTTCCCTAATTTAGCAGTATAAGACTAGAGGGAAGGCAGCTAGCCATCACTACCCACCGCCAATTCTTGGGCTGCTCTTTTACCAACGAATAGTGGGATTGACCGCAACATTATAACGCCCCGACGGCTAAAAGGGACAGCTTGTTTGGTTCAACAGGGATTCCGAACCCGCGACCCTCAGATTACGAGTCAAATGCCTTCATCCACCTAGTCATGTCGGGCCAAGAAAAACAACATTAAAACCTATTTTGGGTGGCCACCATATTTCATTCAGCTGAAAATATTTTCAAAATATTTTATTGAAGAAACTAGTTTGGTATCCAATACTAATCCAAGCAGAAATGATGTCTGTTTTAATTTTTTTATGATTTGAAGCTCATGTCTACATAATATAAGAAAAATAAAACGTGTATTTAAGGCCTCATAGATAAATAAAATACCATAAATTTTACATCAGACTTTTTCTAAGAAACAAAGTAAAAATATTTGTCTTTATCTGTAAAACTTGTATGATAATAATTTTCGCAAATACGTTTTTTCCCTTTCATTCCTTTGCGAACTTTCATCACTCGTTTCTGTTGTCGTCAGAATTTTTCTTCTTAATAGTTTTGTGTGAGTGCATGTTTTCAAATTATTTTTGAAAAAAAAACTCATAATTATCATAATTATCTCTTGTTCGTGGCATTGATCGAACTGTTCTTCAATAAAGGACTTAGTTTTTTGTTGTTATTGTTTTTAATGACCTGCCATATCGGCTTTCATCAAACTTAAGTCTACAGAAGAGAGAAAATCGGTACTGGAATTAAACACCTTTCGTTTATAAGTTTTCTGACAATAGATTGGGATCGAGTTCATATATATATATATATATATTAAATAACGCCTACGTTTGTGATTAAAAGTCAATTTTGTTTCGGTAGGACTTAACCACGAAGTATTCTTCATCGTTTTTATAGTGGGGGAATTTTTTTGTTTGGTTGTAGCGATCAATCAAAACAATGACCGTCTTTTGAAAATCACCATTTTATTTGGGCTTTAATATGCGAATGATAATTTAGATACAGACCTAGGTTTACGAATCGCTTTATTGAAACAAACCAAGAAGGTACATCCTTCCTGCTTTCAGCAAAACGCTCTATTGGTTGGCTTGAAAACAGTGACAGATGTGCTTTTTTTCTATTAAATCTATCTCAAGTTATATTTCATATATGTTTCAAGTGGTCCTTTCCATCAGGTACTTTTTAAAACATTTCTTCAGCGTCACGTAAGGTCTCAAAATACCTACCTTATAGTTTAGTCCATTTGTCAAGATGTACGTATTGCATAAATACTTCAGTTTTTCCTTTCATTTTTCTTTTACATTTATATTTATTGAAACGTTCCGATGATCAATTCTCTAGCAACAACTGAAATTTCAGTAAACCCAGCAATAAATTTTACTTGTAAATTAAATTATTTGACTAATCCTCGTTTAAACAACTATGAAAAGGGCTCTTATATACTGTCGTAAGACTTTGACTAATCCTCGTTTAAGCATTTATGAAAATAGCTCTGATATACTAATAGACTTTGACTAATCCTCATTTAAGCATTTATGAAAATAGCTCTGATATACTGATAGACTTTGACTAATCCTCGTTTAAGCAACTATGAAAATAGCTCTGATATACTGTCGTAAGACTATTTAACTCTTGTAGTTCGAACAAAATTGTTCTTCTTCCTCATAATTTTTCATTAAGTGTTTTATTTATTTCGTCTTTAAAGAAGTTGGACGTGGCTTGAAGGCCAAGAGCTGCGAATTCGAGAACCACTGGTTCGCGTCCCATTATCGCAAAAATTCGCTTAGAACTTTAAGGCTAAAGTGCAGGCCAATAAAACAAAAGTACACCAGGAGAGAATGGCTGGTAATATTCACTAATTAATTTTTTTGAAAATAAAAGCAGGAAAGGCTATGTTGACGTGTATTTGAAGTGTAGGTTTGTTTATGTCGCCAGAGTTTCAAACGATATAGTGATATAAATATTTGAAAGCACTTTGTAAGCGTATCATTATTAAACCCATAGGAAAAGTTTAAAACAAGGATAATAACATTATTCCAATTCTAATTAAAATATGATAAACTAACACCATATATCAGGAATAACAAAGATAGCCAGCTACGTTGTTGTTATGATAATGAAGTGCGAGTCATATTCACTTAACACAAGACACTTATTTTATACATCTATTTTCACGTTATATCACTATATGAGTAATTTCAGTAACTACCGTAACTATGACGTGTCAGTACTGACTATTACTTTTTAGTTCAGTTCAAATCGACCGAAATTCCCTATCTTCTTATGACATCAACACCACTAGGTGGAGTTTGCTTCTTCTTTGTGGGTATTTGGGTATGTTGAATTTTTAACACTCCTACGAAAAGACGTTTCTAGTCCTGATTTCTCCAAGCCCGTTCCCCTGGCTGTGGTTTCGCTAGATAGTAGATAGGGACAGTGGGAATCTCGTTAATCCATTCATTAATGGATTTAAATGGCAATTTCATTTAAATACAAAATTATTAGCCTAATATTAATAACCTTTCAAGATGCTCTGGGGCCTATTAGGCCCCACATTTCGTAGGAGTGTTAAAGATCCCTCGAGAGGCAGGTGCACAAAACCCCTTCCTCCCACTTAGTGATCAGGTGGCGCAATGGTAGCGCGTCTGTCTCTGACTCCAGATCAGTAGGTGGAGTTAAGTTATAACTTTTTTGTTTCTGTATTTCACGTCAAACTACACGACGACTATATGCGCTAGCCGTCCCTAATTTAGCAGTTTAAGGCTAGAGGGAACACAGCTAATCATCACCACCCACCGCCAAGTCTTGTACCAACGAACAGTTGGATTGACTGCCACGTTATAACGCCCTCACGGCTGAAAAGGCGAGAATGTTTGGTGCGACGGGGATGCGAAACCACGACCCTCAGATTGCGAGTCGCGCGCTTTAACCCACCTAGCAAAGTTATAACTAACAATTTTATGAAAACTAAAGAACATTTCACACATTAGCTTACTTTTACCATTCAGCCCGGCATGGCCAAGTGTGTTAAGGCGTTCGACTCGTAATCCAAGGGTCGCGGGTTCGAATCCCGGTCGCACCAAACATGCTCGCCCTTTCAGCCGTGAGAGCGTTATAATGTTACGGTCAATCCTACTATTCGTTGGTAAAAAAGTAGCCCAAGAGTTGGCGGTGGGTGGTGATGACTAGCTGCCTTCCCTCTAGTCTTACACTGCTAAATTAGGGACGGCTAGCGTTGATAGCCATCGAGTAACTTTGCGCCAAATTCATAAAAACAAAACAACGTTAAGTTCGTAACGTTTGAAAGAAAGAAAACTACGTCTTACTTTTCTAATTCAAACCGAACTTAAATTTGTTTTATATTAGTATAAATATTTCAAAGAACCACGTCTCCTTCCTCAACATAATTAAACAATTCATGTAGGGTGTGTCAGATGCAAAGGAATGATGAGAAGAAAATAGGATGCCTCCAAAAAAAAAATTTTTACGCTAATGATCCGAGAAAAATATCTTTGCATGGTGCAAGGCAACACGTGGTTATCGATTTTAGCGACGCCTAATGCCAAAAACGCAGAAAACTTTTAAGAGTACACAAAGCTACGGTTCTTTATTTCATAATTTAAACAAAATTGCACGTGAAGTCTTTTTCCTTTTATATCCTGGAACAAAAAAGTTAATAATAATACGAAATATTTATGAGAAAAAGAATTAAATTTATCACATGCAGGAGTTATGCATTCATCCTTTCAGTTTTCATCTTGTAAATATGTATGCATACACACACAGACGTACACATATATATATTATATAGAATTAAGAAGATGCTTCGAATAAAATGAAATAATTATATATAAAGTAACTGATTTATTTCCTTAACATTTGCAAACATTTTTTCGTATTTGCATACATTTTGTGAGCTTTTATCAGTTGGATATTTTAAAAGTTTCTTTTTTTTTTGTTTAGTATTACTCGCGTAACCATAAAACTGCAGAATGGCTCGGAAGTTTTAAACACCCAACCCGAGTACGACAGGCCCAGTAATTCACTGTTGGAAATAGATTTTTTGGACAGCAGCTGATGAGCTTTAGTTTGCGGATGAATAAAAGAAAAAAAAACGTTTGTTAAAATAAAATATACAAATTATGACTTACCTTTGAGTTATTTCAAAGTTTTACAAAGTGTTTTGCTAAATTGTTTGTTTTATTTTTATGAATTTCGTGCAAAGCTACTCGAGGGCTATCTGCGCTAGCCGTTCCTAATTTAGCAGTGTAAGACTAGAGGGATGGCAGTTAGTCATTACTACCCACCGCCAACTCTTGGGCTACTCTTTTATACTAGCGAATAGTAGGAATGAGCGTCACCCCCACGGCTGAAAGAGCGAGCATGTTTGGTGCGACCGGGATTCGAACCCGCGATCCTCAGATTAAGAATCGAACGCCTTAAACCACATGGCCATGCCGGGCCGTTTTGCTAAATCAGGCTGAGACATGGCGCAAACAAAGGTTTTGTTGGTCACACCTTAGTATATTTTTGAGCACCAAGAATTACATAGAAATAAGTTAGCATAGAAAAGATGAATGCTAAGCGTTATATTCACTATTAACTTGAACATTAAATTAGTTTTGTTTTATCTCATTGTTTGTGCTGTTTTGATATAAATACATGTGCATAGAGCTGCATACGTTATGTTAAAACGACTTTAGAGCATAGCACGTCGTTACGATCCATGCTATTACGTCTAGACATGCTCTATCTGACGATTTTGTATCTTGATAATGGTTTTGAAATGTAGTTTGCGTCACAAAAAACTCCGTTGTAATTTTGTCATCTCCTAAGCACACCACTCCTTCCTGATTATTTTCCATAGTCCTTTTTAGTGTATAAGGACGATTATTTCCCAGCTTTCATACACGGGTAAACGAAGTACAAATCATTGTCTGATAGTGGATGATAAAACTTCACCTTGACCTTTGCGGTCATTTTCCTAACCTCTAATTTGTCTTTGGCACAGTGATCACTGGTTTCAAGAACATTTTGCAACATGTCGTGTGTCAATTTTATTTTGTTTTTCGTCTATAAATAGAAAATAATGAACTTGTTAAATTTATTAAGATACACATAAGTTTCGTCAAGTATCACTTGAACTGTTGTTATTTTCCCACTCTTTACAGTTTATACAGCTTTCCAAGGTTTTTTTCATTTCCTGGATGTGTCACAAAAGCAATTTATTTATATATGACGTAGATCGCTTTTTCAGACGAAACTTTTGCTTTATTTATGTTGTGTACTGTCGCCTAGGGAATATATAAAGTTTTACTCACTGATTTTTGTGTTCTTGATTCTTCTGCTAGAAGTTGTCGCACCTTTCTTACAGCCATGGTATGACTTGTTAAATGTTTCTTTCTGGATGATCCCGATACCCCAAGATGATTCATGTTATTTTGTTTTCCATTGTCATTAGGTACATTTTCTACTTCCATTTTGAAAGTCTAAATCACTGATTCGAACACATCGTTACATTATGAGTGTACGAGCATTCTGGGTAAAAAGTGGCTGTTACATGTTTTTCGGAAAAGCTATCAATTTTCAGTGGTATCATGCTACCTACGAAACGTTGAACAACGTCTATACGTAGTTCTGATATACCCCTTCTCTCGTGAATTTATATTGGGCGTGGTTCTCATTTGACTTGATGATTTGCATAATGAAAATGATTTTAATACAACATATTTAACTCTTTGTTGATTTAGGTCAGAGAAGATTTGAATTCAAACACTCTAGGGAAATACTGAGATTCAACGTTGTTTTATTATAAAACACGTGTGTGTTTTTAATAGACGTATTTTTTATTATTATTACTTCCTTTTTTGTGATTTCATACGAATATTAAATCTGATTTGGGAGATCCAAGCTGTCATTCTTTGGTATATTCCCTTATCACTAAGTGTATTTATTATATTAACTTTATCCAAGAGATTAAATGATAATGATTTGTCATTTTCGCACTTGTTGTATTGCCCTATTCACTATCCCTAAAACAAAGACATCCAGATTCTATTCTAATACATTGCTTATAGTTTGTTTGTTTTGAATTTCGCATTTAGCTACACGAGGACTATCTGCGCTAGGCTTTTCTAATTTAAGAGTGTAAGACTAAAAGAATGCAGCTTTGTCATTACCACCCATCGCCAACTTTTGATCTACTCATTTACCAACGAATAGTGGGATTAACCGTCACATTATAACGCTCCCACAGCTGAAAGGCCGAGCATGTTTGGTGTGACGAGAATTCAAACCCGCAACCTTCAGATTACGAGTCGAATGCTTTAACCACCTGGCCATGCCAAGCTATTGCCCATAGTAGCAAATTTGGATACTGTGTTTTCGTATAGCAAAGCCACAAAGGGCTATTTGCTCAACCCACCGAGGGGAATCGAACCCCTGATTTTAGCGTTGTAAATCCGGAGACATACCGCTGTACTAGCGGGGGGCTAAACTGGATACTAAAACCGTTTGTTTGAGGAACGCATTGTAAGGCCTTGCTATTATATAAATTAATTTATGATCAATGTAAGCGACAGATGAATATAATAATCACATTTTTCCACGAGCTTGATAATCTATTTGATATATATATGTATGGCAGGTAAGTTATGTGTAAATGTAATTGTGGAACATTATTTATTTTAATACCGTAAAAGATGCACTATAAAAAAATCGCTTCAAAATACAATTTTCCTTTTAGACAACATCATTGTAAATGTACTCTATATCCATTTGTTTATGGCCTTAATATTGTAGTACAATTGTAAAGCATTTCACGCCCCACTCCTCGTGCCACAACGGTATGTCTGCGGACTTACATCGCTAGAAACCGGGTTTTGATTCCGGTGGTGGGCAGAGCACGGATACCTCATTGTTTAGCTTTGAGCTTAGCTTCAAACAACAACAGCACTTCAGAAAAATTTAAGTGTTTTTAACTTGCATGGTTTATTAAACTCTTCTGTGTAAACGTGTCCACGCTATAACAGTTTCTAACAGCAATTGGTAAAAGTCGGATATAGCTGGAGATAGTTTTCAAAGTGTTTTCAGGAAAGCGATTTACTCTTTTCGTAGCTACTCAAGTAATTTTCCTCCAATTTAGGTCGAAAGCTGTCTCCTTGTTCAAGTTCCAGTACCCCGAAGAGTTGGAGTTAGCTGGAGGTAGATTTTAAAATGTCTTCAGACAAAGCAAATGCCTTTTTTCTAAAGCTACCTACGGCTATCTCTAACACCTCGGGAAGCTCAAACACGACCCAAGGGAAATTTTTCTACATAAATTTGCTTACAATACTTGCGCTTCGCGAAGAATGCGTAGGTACACGAATGAGATACTTGGTTGTCTGAAAACATTAAAAAACCTACTTCCGAATTTTACCACACCTGTTTTTCTAGTTACAAATGGAGTTTTGGAAACGTGATGTATTTCAATGACGTAAGAAACACTGGTGCCATTGTTAGCCAGAACTAAAACAAAATAAACAGCAATGGTACGTGAAATTATGGTTACATAAGGCTCTAAACGATTATTATAAAACTTTATAAATTTGTTTTTAATCACAAGTTTTGAATTGGTTGTAACACTACTCGAGGGCTATCTGCGCTAGCCGTCCTTAATTTAGCAGTGTAAGACTAAAGGGAAGGCAGTTAGCCATCACCACTCACCGCCAACCTTTGAGCTATTCTTTTACCAACGAATAGTGGGATGGACCGTAACTATATAACGCCCACACGGCATATTTGGTGTGATGGGGATTCGAGCCCGCAACCCTCAGATTACAAGTCGAGCGCCTTTATCACCTGGCCATGCCAGCCTACAAACTGTGAAGTCTGTCTTTTTGACCCCCTTCCCTAATCCAAGCCTTTTGTATAATGATGGCCCTGTTACAAAAAAATGTTCTACTCTTGGGTGAATAGTAAAGCGTTGTTATAAGCGAATTATAAAACAAGAAACAGAAAGAAAACGTTAACTCTGAAATTTAATTCCAAAGCAGCATTTATTTAACAACGCTTTAAATTCTTTAACTATAACTCACAATAACATAAGCGGGTAATTCACACAATATCTTACTTCTCTCGATATTTGGCTGTTTTACTATCTTCATTTGGATCAGACAATAAGATTGTAATCCAATTTGTGATTGCTAATGGATATTGATAGAGCACCTTGGTCGGCATGTTTACATCTGCGACAAATAGGTTTACGCATTATAGCTATCGTAACGAAATCCTCAGCGCTAACCACTTTCAATCATTTTTGTGCCATGGCAAAAATGAATGATAACATTAAGTTACTGAAGTGATATGGTATTTTATAAACTTAGAGAGTAGTTGAAGTAAGTTATGGGAAATAAATACACAACTTATAAACTTCTGTTCGTGTTTTGTGTTTAAGGAAAGTCAGAGTAGATTATCTGCTGTGTCCATCGCGATAAATTGAACCTAGTTTGTTTTGAATTTCGCACAAAGCTACTCGAGGGCTATCTGCGCTAGCCGTCCCTAGACTAGAAGGAAGGCAGCTCGTCATCACCAGGCACCGCCAACTCTTGGGCTACTCTTTTACCAGCGAATTGACCGTCACTTTATAACGCCCCCACGGCTGAAAAGGCGAGCATGTTTGATGCGACCGAAATTCGAATCCCCGACGCTCGGATTACGAATCGAACGCCTTAACACGCTTGGCCATGCCGGACCCAAATTGAACCTGGATTTTAGCGTTTAAATTTTCAGACTTGACGCTGTTCCAGGGGACAAAGTATAAGCCTGAAGAATAATTAACAAAACCTGAGGGGATACCGCTGCATATCAGCTGTTGTTGTTTTGTATTAAGCACAAAGCTACACAATGGTTTTTCTGTGCTCTGCCCATCACGGGTATCGAAACCTGGTTTTTAGCGTTGTAATTCTTCAGACATATCGCTGAGCCACTAGAAGGCCACTGCATATAATCCATGCATTTAGGCTAGAATAAAGGCTTAAGATATCGTCTCGTCTCCTAGTCTTTCTTGACAGCAATTGTGAAACAATAGTAGCAGAATAAAGCTAAAAAATGCATAACGTTTTATTTTTATTTTCTGTGTCTAAGGACAGTTATCACTGTCATGCTAAACCCTGCTGACTATTGGATCTACTAATTATATCTTATATTTATGAATGTAGTTCAAGATTACATTACAACACTGTTGTAACCGCTCTTTAGGTATTTTAATCTCGGATGATACAAATTAACCAGAATAATTTATAACGACTATAAATATCACTGTTCATGTGAACCCATTCCAAAGGAGCTGACTTTATTCACATTGGTGCGTCTATTCACGATACCGTTAATCTAATATTTATAATAACTTCTAATGATGTATGCTATGCGACTCCGACTTTAAGGTAGCCAATAAAAACATAAGACATTTCCCCGAGGGGTTTCCACTGCAAAACGTAATCTTGTAAGAACATGTGTTATTGTGGGATTCTTCAGTTATTCGTGTTATTTCTTGATAACTTTCATGTTAACTTACTTGAATATTTTCTTCATTTTTGGTGAAAGTTTTGGACGAGGGTGGATAATGCTGCATAGAAACACATCTACAAGGGAACTGGAAGATAAAATGATACAAGAGAATATAAAAGTAACAACAAAAATAATTTGTATATATTTAATAAACAATTACAACTGAAATAGACTTTTTTTTCACGTGATAATATATTATCTGACTGACTAATTCACCATAAGATGCCTTTTAAGAAAATAAAGTATATTATGCTCAGACCTAATTCATAAATATAATTTATACTCCATCGTATGGTATTAAAGTGTTATAAGCAATTTAAGTAGATTCACTAGAGCACGGATGCAATTGTGAGACAGCGACGTGATATAATACAACATTAAAGATAAGAGCCAAGTCCTTGATACGAAAGCATTAACTCATTATGATGTTTAACTTCAATAATGCCAGTTGAAATTGACTATGTGTTTCGATAACAAATAACCTTTCGCATAAGGGTGTAATTGGTGAGGTAGCCGTTTGTGTGAAATTCATTTAAGCACTTTATCATCTCTTGCACAGGCAGTGTTCAAGGTTGTAATAATTAAACGGGAAAAAAGATGCAATTTGCAGCTTTTAAACTCTGCAGTTTTATTTATTTGTTTTTTTTATATATTTGACCTAAACTACAAAAGGGCGATTGTGCTGAAATTTAGATACATTTTTTTCACCATTAACTTAAGTAGTGTTAACTGAAGTATCGATGACAAAAACAGTGTGAAAACAATCACGAAACGTCAGAAGAATCTATTACATTTACTTGTTTGTTTGTTTTTTAATTTCGCGCAAAGCTACACTAGGGATATCTGCATTAGCCGTCCCTAATTTTGCAGTGCAAGACAAGAGGGAAGGCAGCTAGTCATCACCACCCACCGCCAACTCTTGGGCTGCTCTTTTACCAACGAATAGTGGGAATTACCGTCACATTATAACGCTTCCACGGCTGAAAGGGCGAGCATGTTTGGCGCGACGGGGATGCAAACCTACAACCCTCAGATTACGAGTCGCACGCCTTAACACACTTAGCCATGCCGGGCCTTTACATTTACATAACGGTTTCTTTACACCTTTAGAATTTGAATAGACCATTCCCAAAAATAAAGCGAAACGTTGAATAAATTTTACTTTTTCTCCTTGTGTTTCATGTTTATTTTCATGCTTGCTTTTTGTTTTATAAGAAGACAACTTTTAGCTATTTTCTTCGTTACCATTATTTTATGTTCATTTTCACTTTTAAGCAGTCGATTGAATAAGAATAAATAAATATTCACATTATCTTCACATGATCATTCAGGATCGCAGTTTGAAGGGTTATTTGAATTGCAATATGGATTCTAAATGGAAAACCCTACCTAACCAACTAAAGCTACAGATATAGATTTTGTGAGCTATTATGATTATGCGTTTTATTTTTATTGCGCCATATTTTCACTGTCACGACTGTAATAAAGTAGTTATCTTCTATACGGAAAGAATAAAAAAAATGAAACGTAATTATTGATGTTCTTGAAACATTACAAACAATTACCTTCCAGATAGCAAATTGATTTAAAGTTTAATCTTCTTAACTAAAAGGGGAATTTGAAACCAATAAAGTGTAAACTTGACATTTCAGATCGATTTCTTGTCTGCAAAACAAGAGCTCTCGTTTCAGTTTTAGAAGTTAAACACGAGACAATCTGAAACGGTACCTTCACACACTTCTGGTGATGGATTAACAAATACGGTGACTTCTCTTGTGATTCAATTCTTCTGCAGTGCTATAAGTAAAAGTTAATCTGGACAAATTCTGTAAAAAAACTCGAGAGTATTATGTAAGGGAGGAAAAGTGTTTTGTTTCAGAATTTTCTTTCAAAGCCACACGGCCCTGCATGGTTAGGTGGTTAAAGTCGTAATATGGAGGTCACAAGTTCGAATCCCCGTCACACAAAACATGCTTGTCCTTTTAGCCGTGGTGGTGTTATAAAATAACGGTCAATCCCATAATTCGTTGGTAAAAGAGTAGTCCAAAAGTTGTAGGTGGGAGGCGATGACTAAGCTGCCTTCCCTTTAATCTTACACTGCAAAATTAAAAAAGGCTAGCTTTACGCGAAATTTAAAACAAAACAAACCAATCAAAGAAGGAAAATCTGTGCAGAGCCATCCATAAATCTGAAATTGTAGAGGTGAAAAAAGTAGCAGCTAATGTTAACTTTTGTCTTAATTTCATTCAACTGAATCATGGATATGACCGCCATTTTTATAGCGCATTCATTTTCACAAAGTTCAGAACCCCTTTTTCTCCCTTTGGCAACGGGGTACGAACCATAAATCCTTTGATTTACAGACTGTAATTTTTACGCCAATCACATGAAAGAAAGACTAAGTCTGATATGAAGAAACCAGAAGAATGAAACAGTGTTTATTCCACCACGGTGTGTGAAAGATACAGGTTAAGGAATCACTGTGGTTATACTTATAATAAACAAGATGTTTAATAATGAATTTTTAAGGTATTATTAATATTTAACGAAACAAACACAATTTTAAAGGCTGGAATATTTTATTGCGAAGCATTATTAATTTGAAATAAACCCGACTTGAAAACTATGCTGCTTAAGAGAAAAGCGTGGACGTTGGTTTGCTTCCTTAGAAAAGAAAATTATTGACAATGTTTTGAGATAATTAAATATTTATTTAGCACTTTACATGTTAAGAAGCACTTTGTTATCTTTTCGGTATGGTTGTTATGTCTAGATCTTACAGCAATAGCAAATTGATATTTGTTACTTTCCTTATGAATTACACCTTTTTCGAAAACTTAACTCAAAGGTTAGGTTAGAAACTCAAAGTAGAATGTATAGCTGTCATTAAATTAGAACCACACATTTAAAGGAAGCAACCAGTCAGCAATAACCGCCACATAAATGGTTGCTGTTAAGGATTCATAGTGGGTTTGACTGTCCTGATATTTCCTTATAACGCTCACACATTTGACAACGAGCTACGTATATACCAAGAGCTTGAATCTTGGATATTGCGGAGGTAGTCACGCATAGAAACCAATAGGCCACGACTGAGTTTAGCTAACAGAAAATTATAAAAAAAATTAAAACAACAACAACCGTGTACTTTATCTTACGTATACACTTATTATTCACTTGACACTTTGAACTAAAAAATACGAAATCAGCTTTTGATGGCCGAAGTAGAAAATATTTTTGTTTATGTATATATATGTTTATGTGGAAACAATGAAATTCCTTATTTGTTTGACATTTTTCAAACAAAATGTACACAAAAGGAGAAGTCAGCAATATCTATCACCAACTTTTGGGTTTTTTTAACACACTATTCAGAGCTGAGAAGACGAAAGCTGAAATAACATATGGAAGATATAAACTTATAAATTGCCAGTTACTATGTTTTAAATCTGCAGCAATCTCGAGCTTTTAAGCTTTTAAATGTGCTAATTTATTAGCTGGATGATATGTAACTGTGACACGGAGAATATTGTTAATAAAAAATGTGGTTTAAACCTATTATGCCACAGTGAAAAGTAATATACCCTGTATTATATAGAGAAAAAAATACGATACGATATAACTGTCATGGAACATCGGTTTAAATCTTAGTGAGGAAAACAGAGCGTTTTGTTTGGTTCTAAGTAAACACAGCAGCGCAAGGTTTTGGCATTGAGCTTGAACTTAATTCAGTAACACCAGAAATATAGAAGTAAAAATCCAAAGTAATGTTTCAAACAAATCTCGAGGATTTAGTTGAGATTTGATCTTCGTAAAGAACCAAGTACAAATTTTCTATACCAACAAAAAACAACCTTTTCATAAGAAAAAAGTAGAAAATCGGGCAGATTAGTTTTATTTCCCACAACATGTTGCGATAATAAAATTCTGGTTTCAGCACTGATTAAGTAAGCTGTTTAAACAAACCTGATCCCTGGATTCATTTTATTTACGTTTCGACGTTTCGTTTTTAGATCCTTAACAGTGAATATATTTTTTTGACAGCGTGGGCTAAAAATTATAACTTAACTTCATAAATGTTGTTGTTGTTAATCAAGTAAAAAGCTACACAATAGGCTACCTGCGCTTTGCCCACCACAAGTATCGAAACCCGGTTTTTAGCGTTGTTAGCTCATAGACATACCACTGGGTGGGAGGAGACAACACTAACCTTTAATAAAGATGAGAAACCAGAGCGGTTAAATGTGAATAAAGTTATATTCCATTTTTCTAGTAATTATATAGTTGCATATTACCAAAATGTCTGAGATACTTTAGTTTGTGTTAAAAGATAAGATAATTTACAGCATTTATCTGAGTGTGTACTCTTTATACAGTTATGCTTACAAGTTCACGTTGTTGGAACTAACGACTTCATTTCTTAATCTTGTGAGATTAAAATGTGTTACACATGCAAAAACACTACAAGTTTTAATGCACATAGTCTCATGCAATTTAGTAATAGCTATTTCCAACAATTGTTGTTAGCTTTCGTGTTCATTAGACCACCTACCTACTCAGGACATGCTATAACGTTGTTCATAGAACTAAACATTCCTTCGGACACTGTTCACAGACTTTAAATCATAGAGTTAGTATATGCAGAACTAAGGTATGTCCTAGCTTTGTAACCCATACGTTTAATTAATTTTTTTATTTACATCGAATGTATTAGCATTTCACAATTGTGTATTATGCTGTGAAATATGCAGTTTCATGTTACGAACCTTACATGGAAGAATTCATAGAACTTTAATTTACAGGGAACGAGTGAGAAACAGGTGTTCACCTGGGTGGAACTGATGGGTTGTTTCATGTAATTATAGTATTTAAATTTACGGGGTGCCTTGTTTCATTATGACCTAAAATTATTCGTTTGTCTTTTTTCTTCGTTTATATTTATATAAGAATGAAAAATGGAACTAAAGATGGTTAGCTTGGCAGAGGTAATAAGACAATGGTATTCATTTTTGTGGAGCATCTCAATGCAGAAGCAGCTCTCAGTGGCACAGCGGCATATCCGCGGACTCCAGGTTTCTATACCCGTGGCGGGTAGAGCAGAGATAGATAGCCCATTGCGTTGCTTTGTGCTTAACTACGAAAAATCCATGGCCAATTCGTGATGACGAGAAATGTATTCTCATGACGGCTAGTATTGATATTAAAACTTTAATAAAATAAAGTACAGAACATCTTTGTTAATCTGAAGATGACCTAAGAAGGTAGAAACTTTCTTCTGTACTTTATTTTAATTAAAGTTTTAATACCCATACTAGCCGTATTGAGAATACATTAATCCATGGCCAGGTGGTTAGGGCACTCGACTCCCCATCTGAGGGTTGCGGTCTCGAATCCCCATAACACCAAACATGCTCTACCTTTAGCCGTCATTTCTACTATTTGTTGGCAAAAAAGTAGCCCAAGAGTTGGCGGTGGGTGATGATGAATAGCTGTCTTCCTCCTAGTTTTACATTAGGGACGGCTAACTTAGATAGTCACCGAGAAGCTTTGCGCAAAATTTTAAAACAAACAAACATTACACTGTAACAACTGGAATGGACCTAGAAAATATATATTTACATATTCATGAAGGCATAAAGGTATTGAATAATTCACCTAAGACTGGTAGAAACCCGATTCAATTTTAGACCAGGACTGACAAACGCTTCGGGAGCCAGCAATGGTTCAAAAGAATTCTGAAACCTTGACTATTAATTCTAGTAAATTAATCTGTAGATCAGATGTAAAGATCATCTAAGAACTTAACAGGCTGACATACCAAGAAAGCCGCCAATTGGAATAGCAGTATGTCTCAGGACTTACAACGATAAAAACCGGGTTTCGATACCTGTCATGTGTAGAGTACAGATAACCCATTGTGTAACTTTGTGCTTAATTACAAACAACAAACTATTGACTGAACACTAGTGTATTCAATTACACAGATAACCCATTGTGTAACTTTGTGCTTAATTACAAACAACAAACTATTGACTGAAAACTAGTGTATTTAATGAATGTATGTATAAATTTAAATATTATGTGTGTTAATTTTTAGAACGATGAGTGGTGGTGACCAGCTGCCTTCCCTTCGAGTCTTTCATTCCTAAATTAGAGAGTGCTATCGCAGATAGCCCAGGTGTAGCTTTGCGCGAAATTCCAAAAACAAACAAACTGTTCCTTCGTATAATTTAGATAAGTTGGTTGTAGAATTTTGCGCAAAGATACTTGAAGGCTATCCGCGATAGTTGACTCTTCTTTTGAAGTGATACACTAGAGGTAAGACAAGTTATCAACACACCGCACACTAACAATTCATGAGCTACTTTAATCAAATAGTGTGATTTGAACATCACTCTTATAACACAAACCAACAGTCCAAAAATGCGGAGGGCGGTATTTTGCAATGACGAACCGCAATACTCACTTTTTCCATTATAAAATACGGCCCCAAAGTACGGAGGACGGTTTTGTTAGTACGGCATCTTATCCAATAGCTTCGCATGACAGCTTCATTTTTGGGTCATTGGTAAATTTCAACAATAAAGGCAGAAAAACCGACAATTTGATTGGATAACAGATTAAGAGAACTAGGCCTTACTTCGGACTCGTTTCATCGTTTCTTTATGATATGAAAAACTCAATCATAGCTGAATGTAGTTGTGCCCCTGTTTTGTAGCCCATACATTTAAATTATGTTCTTATTTATATTGAATGCATTAGTCTATTATATCAGAATTAAGACGGCTCATGCAGATAGTCTTAGTGTATGTTTTCATGAGTATAGTAATCAAATAAAAAACTTTGTGTTATTTCAGTGTTTGTTATTTTATAATTATTCTTAAGTATCTAATTATTCACTGTTTTACCAGTGAGACATCGGGTTGAATGAAACTCTAACTTTTATGCTTGAAATTGTTTGTTCTTTATTTCTTTTAATTTGGCGCAAAGTTACACAAGGGCAATCTGCGCTAGATGTCCATAATTTAGTAGAGTAAGAAGAGAGAGAAGGCAGCTAGTCATCACTACCCACCGCCAACTCTTGGGCTACGAATAGTGGGATTGACAGTGACATAATAACGTCTCCAAGGCTGAAAAGGCAAGCACGTTTGGTGTGACGGGGATTCGAACCCATGACCTGGAGATTATGAGTCGAACGCCTTACTTTTGTAACTGTTACGCAAGGTTAGGTTTGGTTTTGAAATTCGCACAAAGCTATTCAAGGGCTATCTGCGCTAAACGTTCCTAATTTAGCATTGTAAGACTAGAGGGATGACAGATAGTCATCACCACCCATCGCCAACTTCTGGGCTACTTTTTCCAACGAATAGTGGGATTGACCGTAATATTATAACACCCTCACGGCTGATAGGGCGAGTATGTTTTAACTTGACCCACAGATGACGAGTCAAGTGCCTTATCCACCTGGTCATGCGGAGACTGCATTTAAAATAACGAAATCTTTAACCTTTTTATGCTCATTGAAATCTAGCTAGTATATATGGTATGTTCTGTGCGTTTTGTAATTATTTAGTTGAAACTAAAATTATCGTAAGCCTTTATTGACAATATGCACGTATATGATACAAATGTAAATTTGATTCCTGGCAAATGAAAATTAATATTTCGAAGTTGGGTATTTGTATATGATGTTTGTATACGGCTATTCTCCTGGTTATGTGTCGTTAAAAATTGGGCCATAGATTTGAGACATTCTTATTGTAGGCTACAAGAAGGAGTTAATAAAATTATAGTTAACTTGACTTGCTAGAGTGAGCTGAAAATCTGTTATTGTTTATTTATTACTAAATACAAAGCTAAAAATTCACACATTGTTTAACTTTAAATATTTTATAGGTTTCTTCGGTGAAAAAGCTTCATTTCAGAGGTACAAGTAATACATAATTCATCTATTAAAAATACGTAAACACTTAAGTGAAAACAATGAATTACGAGGCGTGTTTATATCAGTGATGTTTTGTATGTTATGATAAATAACTTACTTGTTATTAACTGTTTTTGTATTCTTCATTCAGTATGGATGATAGATTAACAGGTTCTATGTCTGTGTGGATCTGTACAAATAATGCATGTAACTTATAGTATTAAATATGTTAATTAAACAGTTACCAATCAAAGCAAAACTCCAAGCATAAATCTGGCATAAAGTTGAGTACTGTTAGATATTTGCTTTTATTAAAAGCCTTGAAGATAAATATCAAAGTTTGGTTTCACTAATACGTTCGAAAAGAGTTGATGGTAAATGCTCATGATTTCTTTTCTTTTTTTTTTCCAGTTATTGTTGTCTTTCGAAATTTATTTCCTAAAATTGTAACCAATTCTAACTTTTCATCAACTGAAATAATTATATCTGATGAAATATTTCTCGCTCTCTGAATTAAAGTCAGAGAAAAAAATGAGTGAAAGTTAATTTAAAACATTGGAAACTGCTGGAACTAATTTCTTGCTATTCGTCTTATTTCGCCTTCTTGTCATCTATGTTCCATGTTGTTTATAGTCTGCAGTTTATATTATGGAATTTAAGCTATTTTAGAGCCATGGAAACATTTGAACTTTTCATTTGAACTCTCTTCTTTCGGGGGTTTGTCTTGGCAACTATTTCACTACGAGGGTAGGAAATCAATCACTGGTATTTCATTTTCTGCTTCAACATTAAGCGTAGGCCGTATTCAAAGAAGAAAAAAAAAGGCACAATATATTTCTATATCTGAGATGTTATTTTCATTTTTTTTTGGATTCTAGAAGAAAACCGAACCGCTGTTTGGGATTACAAGTTTTATCAAACTCGGTATGAAAGTATTGTATTTCTTCGAAGGCCTGCAAGACCGATTGGATGAATACTGTTGCTAAGGTTCATAACATTAAAGAACGCACGCGTTTTAGAAAGCCAAACATCTATAGCAACAAACAATTTGATTGCACCTGTAATAAGATAACTCTCCATGTTCCTGCAGAAGAGAAACTGAAGTCCACGCTTAATTTGTTTTTATTGAAATAGTCCTCAAATTTCTCGTCGCAACATCCTTCCACAGATTAAGGTATGCCTTGTTTGTACAAAAATTTATGTCTTGTTTGTAGGTTTAGCGGAAACATGAGTACTTTCTTTAAAAAACAACAACGAAAAGACACCTAAATAAGAAAATAACAAATCTAAGAATTTCAATTTTATCATCAATCTAAACAGATTCAGATGTAAGAAGGGGGGTTCTTGGTTTGTTTAATAATTACCTGAAACTAAAGGAACACGCGTATATCATTGTAAATATATACATATATATAGTTATGAATTCTTGTACAAACCTTATCAATGCTAACTCTTGATATTCTAAATTTCTTTCGTTTGCTTAGACCTCCAAGGTTTGCTATTAAATGTAAACATATGTATCACTACATTCTACGTGATTCCAAAGAGCCATAAGTATGTACCATAGGATAAATTAATAGATATATTCTCTTTTCCTACAGATAATGTCTCATTCACAGTATGTTTCTGCGCATGCTTAGATCATATATTTCAAACATCAACGTGCAGTAATTTAATTTGCACTAATGTAATTGACTCTTTGGTGTAAAATCTCTTACATTAAAATTCATTTTATATCTATCTCTTCATTCATGGCTTATTAAGCTTCGTTTTAAAGGTATACCGATAATAATAAAATTATTGAGAGGCATTGAACTATAGGTAATTCTGTTATATCATGCCGTGAGAAAGGGTAACGCTCACAACAAAAGTGGGAATTAAAACAGATTTATAGACGTGATCAAATAACTCTTAATATTATTTAAGGATTGGTTTGTTTTGAATTTTGCGCAAAGCTACTCGTGGGTCTATCTGCGCTAGCCGTCCCTAATTTAGCAGTGAAAGACTAGAGGGAAGGCAGCTAATCATCACCACCCACCACCAACTTGTCTCCAACGAATAGTGGGATTGATCGTCACATTATATCGCCCCCACGGCTGAAAGGGCGAGCATGTTTGATGCGATGGGGATTCAAACCCGCGACTCTCAGATTAGGATTCAATCGCTTTAACCAGCTAGCCATGCAGGGCCGTTCTTCAAGCAGATCCTCTGCAGAAAAGTATACGTATTAAATCTAGTCTCCTGTCAGGTGTCGCTAGTGATGATAAAAGTAAATTCTTGTGTTCACGTAAACAGAAGATTTCGAAATAAGACGACTTTTCAGAAAAAGCAGACACCATAGTATAATCTCTGTCTTTGTTATACCATAATTATGTTTTCGTGAACATTTCCAGACAAACAGAGAAATAATTTAGTTAAATCTTTTTGATCTATGCGACAGGAACACAACTACAGAGATCACGGAGCCACAGTTAATTTCGGGTCTTTGCCCCCGTCTAATGGACACGTTACCGAAATGTTTATTGTCATGAGTACTTTGAGATTTTAACAAACGAAAAGAGATGTCTTTCTTAAAGACACGGTAGGATGAACCGAAGTTGGAAGAAGCAAAACTTTATTAACTCTAGTCATTGGAAGATTCTTTGCAGCAAAGGTTTTTAAATCTTGTACAGGGTAACTTAGAGAGTGAGTTTCTATATATCCTTTGACGTTCTTTAACGCAAACACGAAACCGAAACTGCAAATTACCTATTTTATTGTCGTCGTTTGGAAATTATTCAGTTTCATTCAGGCTCGGCACAGCCAGGTTGTTAGGGCGCTCGATTAGTAATCTGAGGTTCGAAGGCTCGAATTCTCGCCCTTGCAGCTATAGGGGCGTTATAAAGTGACGGTGAATACCACTATTCCTTGGTAAAAGAGTTTACGGTGGGTAGTGACGACTAGTTTCCTTCCCTCTAGTCTTACACTACAAAATTAGAAACAAACGTCTATCGCAGATAGCCCTCGTGTAGCTAAAACACGCAGTAATTTAATTTGCACTAATGTAATTGACTCTTTGGTGTAAAATCTCTTACATTAAAATTAATTTTAATGTAGTATCTTTGCTCGAAATTCGAAACAAACAATTTCCTCATGTCGTTGTTATTTTGAATTAAGCACAAAGGTATCTGTGCTCTGCCCACCATGGGTATCGAAACCCGGATTTTAAAGTTGTAACTACGCAGACATACCGCTCTGCCACATATCCAACATGATAAATAACTATTGCGTAGTAACGAATCCTGTAATCAACGTTGCGTTTTTCTTTTTACTTGTGAAAAAAAGAATGAGAGCGAAGTTTATTTAAACATAATTTGGAAAACATGATTTAATTTACAAATCAGTGAAATCGTAAAAACAACACTATTTCGATATATTTCTTGTATGCCTAAAGGGCTTGTTTATTTTTTGTGACATCTGTAAGATTCTAATTTTTTTATGATTTTGTCTTCATCTTGCTTATCTTAATACCAACAGTAATGTATTTGGTCCTAAAAGGTTGTAATTGATGTTTTTCTTTAAACTAGAAGGCTAAAATTGCAAACGTATTTTTTTTGAGAAACGTGTTTTCGCAGACAGATAATGTTACTTTAACTTTGTTGCGTATAGATTTGCTTCGTACATTATGTAATGGATTTACTATTTTATATTTACTTCAGTATCGTTGTTTGTTTTACAAATGCATGTAGCTTATAGTGTTAAATATGTATTGCGAAATTCCCACCTATTCTCTAAGTTTATAGAAGATTCTCGAACGTAAGAATCGACAGTGTACAATGTAAGTAAAATATTGTTGCCAACTGAACCTTAGAGAACCTCACCAAAATCGAGTTTTCGTATTGTTATTAGTTTGCTACGAATATGATATTATAAATCTCTGAAGAATATCAATCGGGAAACCACAGATAATTGACCAGGAACGTTTATACATTTTGAACATTATGAACCGTTCAGCTTCGGAGAATTGACTTCGGGCGTTATTGTTTCTACGAGAACATTAGATATATTTCTTGGTGCTTGTAAACCGCGTGAAGCCAGCCAAGAGAAGAGCTAACTAGTTTCCCGTCAAGTGATTTGTATCCGTGTATCAACATAATATTAATTTGCTCATCTTGAATCGTCAAGAAAATATTCAATCCCAGACCAGATAGAAGACTCGGTATTGTTTGTAAATTTATAAAACGTTTGTATATTAGCTATTATTTGTAATAACTATTTTTAATAACTTTTATTATAAATTGTGTTGTTGTTTGTGTATCAAAACATATTTGTGTTAAGAAAGAAAATTGTGCGTATCGAACTTGTGAGCAAATATACACCTGATACGTACTGACGTTCAATTAACTTCTGTATAAAAATTTCAATTTCCGGCTATTTGAAATCGTAATACGTAACGTAATAAATCGGAGACTTGTCCGAGATAAATTACACTACGTAACAATTAAATCTCTGTATATTTTTATACTGAACAATCAGTGTCAGCTTTGTTACATTTTGGTTAAACGTCAAATATGGAAAAAGAAAATGATCACTTATTTCTGTGACAAACATTATAACTGCTCTTCCTTTCAAAGTCAATATTATTAAAAGAAGAATCCAAATAAACCTTTGTTTTGTTTTTTTATTTATGTTTCTACAGAAAACGAAAAATAAAACTTCTTCATGATAATTTGCATTATTGAAACCACGTGAACGTTGTGTATCTCTTTCATTGTAGTGTCACTTCAGTAATGAAAACTATTGTCATCCCACGCTACTAGATTAGTTTAATTTAAATGAGGATTCCAAGGATCTTGATGGAAAAGCTTTTACTGGAAATCCTAGAGCTGAAAATTCCAAACTTTACGTAGGCACGTTCATACAAAAAGAGTCGTTAATGTGTGGTATGGAAAATGAGTTTAATATTCGTAATCTTGCGACACAAGATGAAAACAGTCAACGTAGTTTTGAAATGCGTGACAAATTTTGTTGAATGGGAGGGTCTGGCACGTGCTAGCTAAAAGTCGTGACCAAATTCCAGAATTTTTTGAATAGTTGGCTTCCTTTATTTGGATGAAGCGAAACAAAAAAGAAACGCGTAAGATTAATTTTGTTGCTGAAAGTCGTATTACTGCGAATAACTTGCAAGTTATTTAAAGATGAACAGCAAACAAAGTAATTAATTAAGGAAAAAAATTGACACACACGAGCTTCTGGTTCGTCATTTTGTTGTTCTTTACTGTGACATCTAAGCATAATTAATACTGTATATTTCTACGCCATCTTACGCTTCTTGGAGGCTAAACAGAAAGCCTGAAGGTTATAACGGTAAAAACTATATCCTGATACCCGTCTTAGAAACAGTTTGTTTTTTTGAATTTCGCGCAAAGGTACAAGAGGACTATTTGTGTCACCCGTCCTTAATTTAGAAGTGAAAGGCTAGAGAGAAAGCAGCTAGTCGTCACCACACACCGCCAATTTTTGGGCTACTCTTCTACTAACAAATAGTGGGATTGACCCTAATTTTATAATATTCCCAGGGCTGAATGGATGAGCATGCTTGGTATGACGAAGATTCGAACCTGCGTTTCTCAGATTACGAGTCGAGCGCCTTAACTACCTGGTTATGCTGGGTCACCGCAACGTTACACGAGCGCCATATGCGCTAGCTGTCTTTAATTTAGCAGAGAAAGACTAGAGGGAAGGAAACTAATCACAACCACCCACCGTCAACTGTTTGGCTACTCTTTTACCAATGCAGGATTGACTGTTACTTTATAACACAACCACGGCTGAAAGGCGAGTATGTTTGGTGTTATGGGGATTCGAACCCGGGTTGAACAGAACATAGTGCATTTTTTTACATGACAACAAATTTATATAATTTTAGATCTTAATTGTACACGATTTAAAGCAATGATGTGTATTTTATCTTTTTTTCCCACCTCAGTATCATACTATCAGGTATTGAAGATTACACACACTTTGAAATAATGGTGTAACAACCCCACAATTGCCCATGAAACTAATACCTCCATTATCGATTGAGCTCAGTAAGATAACTAACTATATTCCAACTCCACTATTTCTATTGTAAGAAGTTTTTACGAGTGACGGAAAAACTATTTTTATACAACCTTCTCACAAACCTTCACTTATATGGACGTTAGTCAGCAAGAACAAATTTAAACATATCAAAGGCTCAAAATTCATTAAAGTTGCATGGTTGTGCTTGTCAGTTGTGTAGACACGAGGTGATTATTGTATATTCAATTATACTGTCCATCTTTTTAATGAAAATTTTCATTGATTTAGAGATGTAGTTAAGCCTTTGTCAACTTATATTTTTTTGCGTGTATTTGATACAGCACCCAAAGATATTGGCAGCTTCGTTGTTTATTGTTGTTTCTTGTACGTGAATTTGTCTGATGTTTTCTTTATTTTGGTAACAAGGGTGTTAACTATAGGTTATCTTAGAGCATGGTTTCATAGCCCGTTTCTGTTTTAAACGTTCTGTTTCCATGGAAAACACCGAACTCTCCTTTATTTTAAGTGTGTTCTTTTTTTGCCCTACGTTGTTTAACAAGTTAGTCACGCAAATATTCTTCCTCGAAAGGACTCTAGTATACACCTGTGTCCAAAACTCTAACTCCGTGATGGCACTGTTCGTTGAATATTCAGATATTCACTGTAAATCAAATACGTGGGTGTTAAACATCTCATTCGTGGCGCAACGGTTTGACCTTGGTCGAGCCGCCACTGTACTGACATATATCATAATTGTTCTCATGAATTCCTACTAATTTTCTGTATATGTATATTGATATCGCTTCGATTTTTACTAAGAATGTTTACAACATGATATGTAAAAAACTAAATTTACAAGTACGTTAAATGACTTAACAATAAATATTAAAAATATTGTAGAAAACTGAAACACTGACCCTCAATTTCTGTCTGTCACAGTGTTTTAAAACCAATTTTTGTATACATTAGAGCAAAACTCCTAAGTTCTATCTTTTACTTTCTTCTTAGAGGTTTGTATGAGAAAATAAGTAGAATTCGTCAATCAGTCACGTCACTAAAAAATTAAGTTTTTTTTAATTTTTTATGTAGTTTGTTTTTTCACACATTCCTTAGGACTAGTATCATCTAGTATCTAGTCTTAGGACTAGAAAATCAACCTCAATTTTATCTCTATCGTACGTTAGCAAATTATCGTTACGTGACTGGATATTGTTTTCAGGGCAAGACACACTTGATTATAACAGATAGTCCTTCACACGGATACGAAATAAATTAACTGAACACTTAAAGTTTAATATTTTAGTGTAGAAACTTTATTTGTTGAATTTCAAACAGAGTTACACTAGGATAATCTGGCTAACTGTACCCAATTTTGAAGTGAACGACTAGATGTTAGTACCACCTACCATCAGCTCTTGTCAGACCGAAATAGTGGTGTTTTACTGGTCCTCTCATAATGCACCCACGACTTGGATTCGTGGAGCGCGATATTTTTGGCGGTAACAAGACATGAACGGATGCACTTCGACCTCATAATGTGTACTTTTTACATTTGCTGCAAATGCAATGCACATTAATCTATCCTTGAAAGTAACAAGAAACAAGTCTTTACAGAAAATTGTAAATTTCTGTTCACATAGTTTGATGCAAGGAATGGTTTTACACTTATAAATGTGAAAGTAAACCAATTAACTCAATTAACAGAACAGTAAAAAAAGTACTCTTAGTGGAGAAAAGTACGCGTATTGTTACTTGTGAGTAAATACATCTATTAAATAGGACCAAGAGCCAAGAGCAGAAATAAACTACATGAAATATAGTAAATACTAAAAATTTAAAATAGAAATATTGCTCTTTCTACAATACTATTAAGGCAAATAAAACAATATTCAAACAAAGGTTATTAATGTGGTTCTTTGTTTATTGAATAGAATTTTTGAGGTATTAAGATACTATATAGCTGTAATAATGTAGTGATAATTTCAATTAATACGTCCATTCAGCTATTCCAGGAAAAAAAACATGTTTTAATGTTATAGAATTTTTTAAATGCGTACGTTAACACTTGACTAACTTAGTGTAACATGCCACAACTAGTTGAAGGTGTAGTTAGGACAATAATAGATCTCATAAACTGTTCTTGGCTTGATAGATATTGAAATATAATTGATGTTTTTACATAACGGTTGTCTTAATACTTCTATCATACAAAAATATGCGTTTGAAACAGCCTAACGTAAAACTATGTAGAGTACACTAGTCCAACCAAAAGCTACATAAAATACACCAGTCCAACTTATAGCTACATAAGTATACCATTCCAACTTATAAGTACATAGGGTACACCAGTTGTTTCTCGTCATACTCTATCTAGCATTAGGTGTAATGTGTACTGTTAATAAATACATGTGGAAACAATTTGAGGCAATTCATTTTCATGGTTTGATTTGAACTGTTGCATGCGCTGATAAGTAACTTTAAACAAGTTTTTACATTAAAAAAAATTCCTTTTTATGTAACGTGTAGAAAAACAGTAAAAACACAATACTACTCAGCAGAAGGTTTATAGAAATAAGAAACTTAATACTAGTCCACCCCATTTTCTGGAGAAATAATTGTATGTAACTATAATTAAAAAACACAGCATTTGATGTTGTGAAAAGGTATTGCCTGAGATAAAGCGACTAAGGTGAGACTCTCATAATTCAGCTATTTTTTGTAACTTGAACAGAATGAGGAAAGATGAAGATCTGTTGATATGAGAGTTGAATCCCAAATGTATGTAGCGCGTAATGAACATTAATATAACCTTTCGAATGAATCTTCATCAGGATTTTTCACACAGTAGATGTTTTATGTCAAAAAGTATCTGTTTATAAAGATTATGAGCAGTGAATGATTTACAACAATTATATCTATTTCATCTTCTTTCCTCACCTCAGTATCACCCTATCAGGTACTAAAGACTACACCCGCTATGAAAGAATGCTCTAACAAACGCAGCATTGCCTATGAAACTACTACTCCTATCAGGTTACTGGGAAGAAAAACAGACAGGCCCAAAATATTCCATTCAAGTTCTAGAAGTAACGTGAGTTTGGTTAGTTTTCACTTGTTGAACACTTTTCGTAAAACTCTATCAAACGCACTTCCTGTTTTGCACGTTACTAACTTGGACCACTTGACTGACGTTCCTTGGTTTTAAGACATTTTCTTTGACTTTCTAAATATTTTTATTGAACATTTTTAACACGTGCTTTTTATTGTAAATAAATAGAAAATAAATTGAGTTTGTGATACTGTACCCCTTTAATGTCTGTTTATTTTTAAATGCTTTCAGTTTGTTTCAGTTCCAATTGAATAAATGCGTTTAAACAGGAAACCATCTAGTTTCAAAGATATACGAACTTAAAGTGTTAACATAAATGTCGTTGAAATTCTAGCAAAGTAATGAAATATACCAATATTATTCATACAGCAGCATGAACATATTGCATAAACGTCAATTTCTATAGTGAAAAGCATGTTCGGTCTTAAAGGTAAAGACCGAATTAAAGGTTAGAATAAAGGACCTGCATATCCGAACACTTTCTGAAAATAGACTTTTAATGGTGAATTCTCTAAATTCCAATTCACTCTTGGTTTGGTGTGTTGTAAATTTTGCGCAAAGCTATACGAGGGCTATCTACGTTAGCCGTCCCTAATTTAGCAGTGTAAGACTAGAGGGAAATCAGTTAGTCATCATCGCCCACCGCTAACTCTTGGGCTACTGTTTTACTAACAAATACTGGGATTGACCGTCTCGTTATATAATGCCCCCATGGTTGAAAGGGCGAGCATCTTTAGTGTGACGGGGATTCGAACCCATGGCCTTCAGATTACGAGTCGAGTGTCTTAACCACCTGGCCATGCCGGCCCCATTCACTTTCTAAAAAGAAATTTTTTCCTTTGAAAATTTTCAGGTTATTTGGTTTCTCATCATACGTGGTTTCTTAAGAACGGGTAGTATTATCCCTCAATAATGTACATGGTTTCTTAAGAGCGAACGGGTAGTATTATTTTTCAATAATGTACGTGTTTTCTTAAGATCGAACGGGTAGTATTATCCTTCAATAATGCACGTGTTTTCTTAAGATCGAATGGGTAGTATTATCCTTTAATAATGTACGTGGTTTCTTAAGATCGAACGGGTAGTATTATCCCTCAATAACGTGCTTATACTACATTTACTTGAAAATAATTTCCAAACATTTCTAAATAGTATCGAATTATAGTAACGCTAATTCTAAACAATTGTATCAAATGAATATCTTGTGTAGGTAAAAAGCAGATTTCTTACGATTTCAGTTTTTGTCGTTGACCATCACTCGTTTATATTTGACGTTTAATTTAGTTTGACCAAACGTGAAAGATGACTCTGTGTCAGTATGTCATAGAAACCTTTTTATTACAAAATTCCAATATATATATTTTTTTCATTTACATAGATACGTCAACGTGACACAGGCGATGCTGTCACTGTTAAGAGGTATACATTATATGATATTCACAAAATATATGAGGATGACGTATTTAATGCGTTCACTCATGGTCACATACAAACACATAACTATCGTGACAAAACTACAGAAATTACAGTTGGAATCTGAGTAGGGAAGATATCGATAGTGATAAGAGATATAAATCAAAATTCTGGTATAAATCATAAAAACCTATGTCTCCATTCGGTAATATTAATATACATCAAATTTGATATGTAGCGTTTCGAAAGGATATTTTTTCCTTTCAGAATTATACTTCAGACAGCTGGTGTCTCAGCCACTCTGTTTTCTGTACATTGTTTATGTAACACAAATTATATGAGATGTTGAACCTTCTTTTATTTAAGCTAAATAAAAGCCTTTGCTCACGCATGTAAAATATGTCTATTTCATAAAATATCCCAATACTGTAGTAACATTTTTTAGTGCAGGTGTGTGAAAAACATTGGTTATATGTATGTATTTGCCTTGGTTATACTTATGCGTTTGTCTGTTCTTATGTGCACCAAATTACATTTAAAAGCATTGGGTAATATTGATAATTTATACAATTTAGTGTGGTTTTCGAAGCAATTACTTAAAAGGTAAAAATATCGATCCAGACTCTTTTAAAGTCAAATCAACATTTTTCGTATGTTATGACATCGACATAAAATAAACCAAAACCCAATATTGTGGAAACCAACAAGGATGGCTTTTGAGTTCCATTGTACGTGGATTTTAAATAACTTGGCTACTCTAATATCATATATTGATTTTCAGGGGTTTGAAGTTTGTTATTTATATTTTGATAAAAATATCTACATAACGTAAAATTGCAGTATTCAATACTTGCTTTATGAATTAGAGATAAATGTTTTATAACTAATTTTTTATCATTCAAACAGTGTTTTAAAATGTCAATAAAATACATATAAAAGCGGTGCTTCCTTTGAATTTCGGGCCCCGGCATGGCCAAGCGTGTTAAGGCGTGCGGCTCGTAATCCTAGGGTCGCGGGTTCGAATCCTCATCGCATCAAATATGCTCGCCCTCCCAGCCGTGTGGAAGTTATAATGTAACGGTCAATCCCACTATTTTTTATAAAAGAGTAGCACAAGAGTTGGAGGTGGGTGGTGATGACTAGCTGCCTTCCCTCTAGTCTTACACTGCTAAATTAGGGACGGCTAGCGCAGATAGCCCTCGAGTAGCTTTGTGCGAAATTCTAAAACAAACAAACAAATCCTTTGAATTTCACTTAAAGCTAAAAGCCGTCCCAACTTTTAAGTGATACGCTAGAAGGAAAACTAATCAACACAGTTACGGCATAGCCAGCTAGCTGGTTTGGGCACACGAATCCTAATTTGAGGGTCACGGGTTCGAATCTACGTCATACCACGCATACTCGCCCTTTCAGCCACCGGATCGTTATAATATGACAGTCAATCTCACTTTCTATTAGTAAAAGAGTGGCTAAGTGATAGTGATAACTAGTTACCACTGCTAAATTGGGGATGGTTAGTGGAGATAGCGCTAGTGTAATATTGCGGGAAATTTAAAACAAACAAATAGACTAGTCACACCACTTTTATAACGCACCTACGGCTCCAAAGAGTGGGTAGATTTTATGTTAGGGGGAGGTACGATAAAGGAACATAAACATACAAACAGACATGCCACGTGTCAAAAACAGCCACTAATAAGTCATGTATGAATTAATATGTAGCATATCTGCATTTTGATATTAGGACGTCACCGAAAACTTATAGGTTCCTTGAAATGTATGTAACAGTTTCTTCATGCACTCAGATCACACATTACAAAAAATACGGATCGATATGGGGTACTAGGACCAACCAGAAAAAGACCTGTATCAAGTCGTATTTCAGTCTTTATGATCAAGGTGTGGCGTTTTTAATATTTGAAAACCCGCGAACATAAAAGTCATTATCATAATATGCCCATCTGTCCCAAGCAACAGTAAATAAGATGGTTAATAAAATCATTGCAGGGAGAAATTATATGTTTTCCCCATGTCAAGGCTTACGGCGAATTTTTATGGCTGCAAAATTACTGTGGCCTGTGATTTCGGAAGCAAAATGGAGCTATGTCCTTAACATATATTACTTTAGTTGTAACCATGGTACCTGTTGCAGTTAAGTAGTTTTAATGGTTCCTTCGTAGCATCTTTATTATTAAAATACCAATGTAACTTTGAATAAGTTGATGTATATATATATACCTATCTATCTGTATTTTTGTCCATCTCTCTATATACTTTGTCGGATTACGGATCTGAGGTTCTGTAGTTCACGCTTTATTACTACAAGTGTATAAAATCGCTTTCAGCGACTTGGGGCTGTGGGTATCTTATAAGAATGATAGTTGAATCCCACCATTACATTTCAATATTTAAAGGCCCAACATGGCCAGGTGGTTAGGGCGTCCGTTTTGTAATAAGAAGGTCGCTGGTTCGAAACCCCACCACACCAAATATGTTCACTCTTTCAGCCGTGGGGGCGTAATAATGTGACTATCAATCACGCTATTCTTTGGTAAAAGAGAAGTCCAAGATTTGGCGGTGGGTGGTGATGACTAATTACCCTCCTTCTAGTTTTACACTGCCTAATTAGGGAAGGCTTGGCCGATAGCCCTTGGGTAGAATTGTGCGAAATTAAAATACAAATAAACAGAGCATCCAATGACTTAACAGTGGATGTTGGTGACTACCTGCTTTCCTTTAACCTTTTATTTAAAATTAGGGGAGGCTAGAGCAGATAGGCCTGAAGTAGCTTTGCGCGAAACTCCACACACAACAACAACAATTTATCTACCAAAATAACGAATGTCAGTCAGGAAAACTAAATTTAGGTTTAATATAATTTAAATGCTATAATTATGCAGTGACTGAAGTGTCTAGTTTGTCTTTAATACGACGCAGTATCTCATGTACAGACTCGTCAAGCCTTCCATTCTAACTTGTCTACAGCTACAATAACGTCATTATCCCTATCGAGTCTCCGAAGTTCACATACTCGCGTTCTGTATCTTTCCGTACGAGAACTTACATACTATAAAACTCACGATCAGTTTACAATCGTGAAAATGTTTTGCCTATCGTCTGCCGTTGTATTACTCTAGAATAAAGAATGGTTATGAGTGAGTAGCGTACTTAATTAACATATTTTAGTACCTTAATTCTATGTTATATGAGCTCATCACTGTCACTTATTGTAACACTAAGGCTAACAAGGAATACATTGGACAAAATATCTATTGATTTAAACCAGCTTGAACAAGTTCATTATGTTGGAAGTCATTAATATACTTTAAGTAAGCCAAGGGGTTAAACAATAAACGAGGTACATTAAGGTTTAGCTTTCTAGACGAAACTCATTAGCAACATCTGATGAAATTGCTTTTTTGATTAACAAATAACACCTGTTCCACTAGGCTTAACTCAAGTAGTTTTAGGTTTCAAAGGTTGACACCTTTAGTATCATACGAGTCCAAAACACGTTAGCATGATTAACTGCCTAGTTTCAAGATAATAATTAAATATAAGTCTGTGGTAATCAGCAAGACAGTTTCGTTTCGTTATTATTTTAAATCCACATTCTGACTTAGCCGTGGTGTAAGTATTGGCTGTAAGTACAAGCGGGGTGTATATTCTATCTTAAACAATATGGAAATGAATAAGGAATTGCTGCTTTATATGTCTTTGATTCGATAATGAGAAATGGAGTATTTGATTGGTGGTTTCTCTAGATATAATTTCTTAACGACAACAGCTTAAATAATCAAAACGTTGACGAGTTTCCACTGTTTTCCGTAAAGATATGTTTATAAGTCTTGAACGGTTGTCTGTATGGTTGGGTTATGCGAGCTCTCCAATATATATAAGCACTACCAAACTGTAAAAAAAAATCGATTTTTTCTCTTATTAATCACATCGTTTCTATGGTTACTGATAACAACTGGTTAAATTTTGATGGTTTAGCTGCCACTGTTTTTTTCCACATTACAAGTATTGTGGTTTGTATTGGGTCAGGAGAGGTAACCTATTTTGGGTGTTTGAACCTCAAAGATCATTCGATATAACTGTACAACGTAAATGCAATGTGTGCCCTCGCTGAGGCACAAACATTTTGTTAGATTACTTTATTTAGTAATACATGCCGAAATGCGTCACTTTGAATATCATTTATTAACTACGTTTATTGACTGACGAAATAATAAGAACCCTGAAATTTAACAGTGCCTTATTTATGAAGAAACATGATTTTTATTCAGTGTAAAATCATGTGTGCCTGTGAACTCATTATTAAAGCTTATAGTTGAAATATTGGAGCACGTACTTATTGGTTAATGATTTATAGGTGAAACGTACGTAAGATTAGTTAACTGTAAATGACAATTAATTAATACGGGAAAAGTAAATAACTTTAAAACGTGTGTTTGATTATACGGAATATAAAAACTTTAACCAAAGTACAATGAGTTATAGATTAAATAATTTCGTTTTACTTATTAAAAATAATAGCTTAAATGTCATGTGTTTTTAGTTAGAGAACCCAAGAACTATCGTTGGGGAAAAATCGTTCGTCTGTATTCGAACTTAGTGTTACGTAGTTTCAGGATATGTGAAATTGTACCTTAAACTCTTGTAGAATAAGGCAACGAATCATTTCTTCTATTTAATTTTAGTATTGATATGACAGAAATATTATTTTTGTTTGAAGGATATAAACTAGATGAGAGTATTCTGTTCTTGTTACTTATCGAATTTCAATTATAATTCTTCACTCATACAAAAGATACGTATTCCCTGATGAGACCTACATACCATACTTTTCTATGATTAAGGGATTGGCTTGACTTAGTGTTTTCCCCCTTGTCTCAAGAATATTTTATCTACTCAAACTACTATGTAGGGTTTTTGCCCAAGCCTATTGGTAAGTCTCACTGATCACGTGACAGTTTAGAATGCTTGTTGCTATGTTGAAGAGACTAATAAAGTAGTTCTATTCACGAGTGGGTATTAGAACAAGTTGTTCATTAAGATGAACCAAAAACACGGAAGTAGAGTCGGTATAGATCTAAATCTTTAGCAGTGTTGGTGAAGACAACTTAGTTATAAAATTGTACGTGAATCCAGGACCTGTGAGGTTATATTTGATGTTTTCCTTTGTTTACTCATTTATGTAATCGTCATGTTTTTTCTACCTGAGTATTGACTAACATTGTCCCATATTATATAATAAAGGATTTACAGAGATATGTTTCTGTTGTTTTATTAATGACAAACAACACAACAGGTTATATCTAGCCCGTATACCTTGGTCTGTCAGACCAAGGTGGTTATGGCGCTCGATTCACAATCTGAGAGTCATGGATTCGAATCTCCGTTACACCAGATAGCTCTCGTGTAGCTTTACGCGAAATTCAAAAACAGTCTTTCTCGGAGAGTCTCCCGCGGGTACAGCAGTAAGTATACGTAGTTACAAGGCTAAAATCAGGGGATCGATTCCCCTCGGTGAACTCGGCAGATAACCCAATGTGGTTTTGCTATAAGAAAACACAAATGTTTTCGGGAAATCGACTCCCGTATTTTTTACATTATAGCTCTGTATACGTACTTTCAGCCCACCGGAGAACTACAGTCTAACTGATTCTCACGTATTAATTTTTTTAAAGCTAAAAGTGTTATTTTCAAGTATAAATATGTAATTTGGGCTTTACATGTCAGAATAAAAACTATTATACATGACTCAAAATCGAGTGGTATAGACTAGAAATTATACGGCACCTTCAAGTAAAACTTGGTTCCAAGTTCTTTTCAGGAAAGGTGTTTCTTTTATATCAGATTAAACTAAAAAATCACAAAAATGAGTTCAATAAGCTTGAACGTTGGATCGATTATCGTTTAGAAAAAGGATATTGAAGAACGTTTTGTTGGAAAGTCTCTAATATCGTATTACCATTAACTATCGTATTACCATTAACTATAAACTTCTGAATTTTGCTGATAGCTTTACCTCCAGAAAACACAAATAACAAATAATATGCAAGTCCCTTTCTTTTCTATCACTAGGTTTCGGTATTTGGGAGGTAAAATACTGCAAAGTCATGGGTTTCATTTATTGCTCAACTGAGATAAAATTGTGTTTAGTAAAGACATTAGCTAGTTATTAAGTAGCCACCATCGACTTTTAGGCCTCTCTTGTCAATTTGATTGAATAGTATGATATGGATGATTTAATTCAGAACACCTACTTCTCGAAAGTTCGGAACATACTTTTGTGTCAACGATGACCATTCAGATACATTGTATGGGCAAACTAACATTGGACAACACATAGCCTCTAACAATGGTTTATCATACAAGTAAATAGTACATTTTCATCAGGACTGAGCAATATACAAGGTTGTTTATGTTAAGTGATGACAGTAAATAGCCTAATGTTATAGAATATTTATATATATTTAGCGCAGTGATAATAAAGTTTGCAACTTAATCCATCGTAATATCGATATTTTTAAACAAAATTGTACATTAGCTCAATCAAGAGAAGTAATTATTTCTAATGTTTCCATCCACTGTGTGTCGTAAACATTGAAAAATGGCTCGGCATGGCCAGGTGTTTAAGGCGCTCGACTCGTAATCTGAGGATCGCGCGTTCGAATCCCTATCACAGCAAACATGCTCGCCCTTTCAGCTGTGGGGGCGTTATAATGTGACGCTCATTCTTACTATTCGCTAGTATAAAAGAGTAGCCCAAGAGTTGGCGGTAAGTGGTGATGGCGAGTTGCATTCTCTCTAGTCTTACACTGGTAAATTAGGGACGGTATGCGCAGATAGCCTTCGTGTAGCTTTGCGCGAAATTCAAAAACAAACATTGAAAACCATTGCTTCTGCCTTAGAATTTAGAATCGTGTATTAAACTTCTTAGGTATTTCACTAGTGTTTTCACAACGTTGAAATACAACAGCTTATAAGTAGAAAATTTACAAGTTCATCAACAGAAATGTCGGTATAAAGATAAGTTAAATAACTTACTTTATGGATTGTAAAAACAATTTAAGAAACACTGTCTTCCTGTTACCCTCGAAGCTCTAGACGTTTTAATGTGCCACAATTGTGAATGGAAATCTTCATAACTGTTTCGTGTATATATTTTAAGTTTTTCTACCTTGGGCTGTAGTATCTACAATTTTAGACTCGGTTTATGTTAAATAATCTAATTTGTTAATTTTTAGCTTAAATTAGATTAGGGCATTCTGTAAGTCGTAGATTAAAATATCATCGACGAAAATGTTCGCCATTTTAGTTGTTGAAACGTTGCAATGAGAAAGATTAATCTATTTATTTAATAAGAGTATCTAGATAGTTGATGAAAGGTGGTGTTGACTAGTTCCCTTCCTTCTAACATATCACTCCTAAATTAGGGACACCTGACGCAGATAGTCATCAAGTGGCCTTGCGTGAAATTATATAAAATGAACTCACGGCCACTATTGAATTACAAATGAAAATATCATTAACAGAGAAAGTCCCCAGTTGGCGATTCAATACGTTCTAATCCTTGTTAGTTGTGTGTTGAATTGTGGCGTTACCTCTTTCTAGGTAGTATGTTCTATAAAATGGACTTCATTATAGATAGTTTAACTTTGATCAACAGACATTATAAGCTCTTTTATCATGAGTGTTGCAGGAACTAGTTCAGAAACTCCAGATGTAAGTCGGTGAATGTGTGATTCAGATGTACCTTTATGTAAGATTAAATATAAAGTTATTAATATTTAACAGAGTCGCTCAAGATCTTATGATTAATTTTTTTCTTGTGTAAACTCCATTCTTTGTTCAAGACCGTTACTATTGCATTTCTGAAAGATTTAAAGATTGTTTGAACTACTGCTAGATACCACCTACAAATAAATTACCCAAGATTTAACTTCATCTGACTGACAGTAAGATATTTGTCGACAATACCAGCCTGTATCAGCAATACAAGATGAATATTATTAGCACAGTGGCACCCTCTTTATTTCAATTAGTTAACGCTAGTTGATCATCCTCCACGTTTTTACGTTGCCCCTGAATTACTTTTAACTAAAATTAAGGTATTAAAGGCTTTCTCTTGTTAGCCAACGATGGAATTATTCGACTAACGAAACCTCCTTCTCACCAACCCTAGTTTAATGTACAAGGACTTCTCGTAACAAAATTGATCTGTGATATTTTCATTCTATTGTTAAACACTAACTCATCTTATTTGTCCGAGTTAAAGTACACCCCGCCTCGTTTTTTTCAGTGACTGAAGATTAAATTAAGCCTGAGTTAAGACTCTCACAGTATTCATGAATTATGACTTACAAGGCGTCATACGATATATTCGCTCAGGGACAACTCAGACTTCTTTCCCTCATCTTAAGTGGTTAATGACTATAAACTTCCTTCTGCAAGATAGTTTCTTAAAGGGAAAAAATGCATGCTTCACTTCCTTAATTGAGTTGTGAGCTCAGCTCGTAATTTGTTATTCAAGCTATAATATAACTTTGTCTGGTTTTGTTACTTTTAAAGGAAGTTTACTTGCTAGAAATCAGCTGATTTATTTCCTTGAAGAGATATATTTTGTTTTTTTTGGAAGCTCAAATTTATGTCATATAAAACTAAAGCTACTCAGCACAAGATGAGTTCTTATTGGATTAGGCCCGGCATGGCCAAGCGTGTTAAGGCGTTCGACTCGTAATCCGAGGGCCACGCGTTCGAATCCCGGTCGCACCAAACATACTCACCCTTTCAGCCGTGGGGACGTTATAATGTGACGGTCAATCCCACTATTCGTTGGTAGAAGAGTAGCCCAAGAGTGGGCGGTGGTGGAGGGGTGATGACTAGCTGCCTTCCCTCTAGTCTTACACTGCTGAATTAGGGACGGTTAGCGCAGATAGCCCTCGAGCAGCTTTGCGCGAAATTCAAAACAAACAAATTTATTGGATTTTACAAGGTGTATATTTAAATGTGTAAGTCACCCAAAGCAATTGTTATCCGCAGAGTTCAAGATCGATTTGATTAAAATTAAAGTGTTATATTGGGTTGAACTCATGAAAGACTTCACCTGTTGACCAACAAAAACAGTTTTACTCACCTTATTAGAACGACCAGTTTTCTTTCTACGAAGATAAATTATTAATGGATTTTATTAGCTGAACAGCAGTTGATTTACTTTTCTGAGAGGAACCATTGTGTTATACTGTGATGTCTCTGTTGTTTTCGACGATGTTTGAATTTATAATATAACATTGTGTTAATTATTCAATATACATTAGGACTAAATCATAGTGTCTTTTTAGTCAAATAGTGCAAGCCAAAAATTCTTATAAAATATTATATTATTACAAGTTACATCTTTTACAGTAAGAAAAACTAGTTTTGAAGTAAGTACAACGTTTCGATCACTAGTGCGATCATTCTGAAATACACAACTAATACGACGAATACTGTGTATTTCAGAATGATCACACCTGTAATCAAAACGTCGTAACTGTTTTAAAAATATTTTTCTTACTGTAAAAGCTGTAACTTGTAATGAAATAACATTTACAACCAACAAGTAGACTCAAAACAAAATTACTAGTTCCAAAGTATATCCATCGACGTTTAAGATATTAGCTACAAATAAATTATGAGTTTGAAACTAAAATTATCAGAAACTAAGTCTCTGTCCAGTTTCCAATTCCTAACTTGTTCAACCATAGGAGAAAAAAAACATCAAATTCATTGCCACAAAACTGGGTATTGAGATGTATTGTTTTCAATGACTTTAGACTTATCTAAAATAACCATTAAACTCTTCTGCAGGCCAGGCAAAGGAAGATAAAAAGTAATTTTAATATACAAGTTTAAACACCTACTGACAGAAGACTAGAACAATATGTACACAAGCTATGAATTAATCAGAAACTAAACAAGTGGCAAATTCATCTTCACTTTACTAAACAGGAATAATAAAGTAACAGTCTCATCTGCACTTTACTGAATAGGAATAAGGAAGTGGAAGTCTTATCTACATTCTACTAAACAGGAATAATAAAGTGGCAGTCTCATCTGCACTTTACTGAATAGGAATAAGAATGTAAGAGTCTCATCTGCACTTTACTGAACAGTAATCAGGAAGTGAAAGTCTTATCTGCACTCTACTAACCAGTAATAATAAAGTGGCAGTCTCATCTGCACTTTACTGAACAGGAATGAGAAAGTGGAAGTCTCATTTTCACTTTACTGAACAGGAATAAGAAAGTAGAAGTCTTATCTGCACTTTACTGAACAGAAATAAGAAAGTGACAGACCCATCTGCACTGTACTGAACAGGAATAAGAAAGTGGAAATCTTATCTACATTCTACTAAACAGGAATAATAAAGTGACAGTCTCATCTGCACTTTACTGAACAGTAATCAGGAAGTTTAAGCCTCATCTGCACTCTACTAACTAGGAATAATAAAGTGGCAGTCTCATCCGCACTTTACTGTACAGGAATAAGGAAGTGAAAATCTCATCTGCACTGTACTGAACAGGAATAAGGAAGTGGAAGTCTCATCTGCACTTTACTGAACAGGAATAAGGAAGTGGAAGTCTCATCTGCACTTTACTGAATAGGAATAAGAATGTAAGAGTCTCATCTGCACTTTACTGAACAGTAATCAGGAAGTGAAAGTCTTATCTGCACTCTACTAACCAGGAATAATAAAGTGGCAGTCTCATCTGCAC
Source organism: Tachypleus tridentatus (assembly GCF_004210375.1). Lineage (NCBI taxonomy): Eukaryota > Metazoa > Arthropoda > Merostomata > Xiphosura > Limulidae > Tachypleus > Tachypleus tridentatus. The sequence goes on from NC_134826.1 coordinate 39,166,019, forward strand.
TTTACTGAACAGGAATGAGAAAGTGGAAGTCTCATTTTCACTTTACTGAACAGGAATAAGAAAGTAGAAGTCTTATCTGCACTTTACTGAACAGAAATAAGAAAGTGACAGACCCATCTGCACTGTACTGAACAGGAATAAGAAAGTGGAAATCTTATCTACATTCTACTAAACAGGAATAATAAAGTGACAGTCTCATCTGCACTTTACTGAACAGTAATCAGGAAGTTTAAGCCTCATCTGCACTCTACTAACTAGGAATAATAAAGTGGCAGTCTCATCCGCACTTTACTGTACAGGAATAAGGAAGTGAAAATCTCATCTGCACTGTACTGAACAGGAATAAGGAAGTGGAAGTCTCATCTGCACTTTACTGAACAGGAATAAGGAAGTGGAAGTCTCATCTGCACTGTTGCGATGGTTTAATAATATTTGTGTGGCCGTATTATACCTTTAAAAGTTCTTCTGGTGTTAGTGACACCCAAAATGCATGGAACTGGAAGAAAACATTATTACATAAATTCATAAAGCTCATATGTGTGTATAAATGACCCTATATTAAAACCCGCACCGTTTATTTAGTACTTTTTTTCTTCCAAATGCTCGTTGTTTAATGAAAGGGGTACCTCACGCCAAACAACACCTCCCTGCGGCAGGACGAAGAGATATAGTCACATGACTAACAACTACTAATTGCCAAATATAATCTGTCTAATGTCAGGGATTTGCCATTTACCAAGTAAATAATGCTTTTCGAGAGATAGTAATGCACCCGTAATAATACAGCATTTTATTCTTACAATAAAAGCTATTGTTTATACCATAAAGAAGATACCATGTAGCTTTTAAAATAATTATATAATAAAACCTGACGAGTAATCAACATTAAATGTGTTTTTCATGTGAGTTTAATTATTCAGTCAGTCTTTGAACTATCTTTACTGTTACAATACCAAAAACAATTTAATATTTTTTGCTAAATTTTAATACAAGAAATGTGACGATACATTAACAAAATTGGCTGTTTAATTAAGAAACGTACAATTATAATAATTATTTCGAGTGTTATGTTTAATGATAATTTCAACATTAGCCTAATTTCAATATATATGTTTCAAAATCGATGTATACGTTACTATTTTAAAAAACTTAAGGAAAACATATTATAACCAATGTTTGGAGTTTGCTATTCTTCCAGTTTTTTAAAACTGGTATAACTTAAAAGCCGGTCAAATTATGTAAGAATTTCTACTTAATTTATTTACGTTAATAGCTTTACGAGAAATTGATTTACCTTAGTTTTCTTTATTCAACTATATAACAATACTTCACTTGAAATAGTTTCAAAACAATGCAATGTGTACCTTATAACAATACTTCACTGGAGATAGTTTCAAAACAATGCAATGTGTACCTTATAACAATACTTCACTCGAGATAGTTTCAAAACAATGCAATGTGTACCTTATAACAATACTTCACTTGAGATAGTTTCAAAACAATGCAATGTGTACCTTATAACAATACTTCACTTGAAATAGTTTCAAAACAATGCAATGTGTACCTTATAACAATACTTCACTTGAAATAGTTTCAAAACAATGCAATGTGTACCTTATAACAATATTTCACTTGAGATAGTTTCAAACAATGCAATGTGTTTTCAGTTTCTTTTCCTCTTCTCTTCGCTCCTTTTTTTTTTTCCTTTTGCTTCTACAAGATTAAATATTGATAAGTAATTTGTATTCATTATTCGATGCAAATACATTCTACAACTCTATTAAAAGTATTGAAAAAAGTAAATTCCTTTTGTCTTTATAATGGGAAGTTACACGTTTCATTGTCACAAGAATTGAATATTAAGTTCCGTAGTCAGAAGAAAAGACTTTACGTATGTGATTTCTTAAAGCAAAGCCACATCGGGCTATATGCTAAGCCCACCGAGGGAAAATCGAACCCTTGATTTTAGCGTTGTAAATCTGTAGACTTACCACTGTTTCAGTTGGGAAAAGACTTTATGTTGTGCATGGCCAGCTAATTTGGGCATTCGACTTGCAATTTGAGGTTTGCAGGTTCGAATCTCCGTCACACAAATATGCTCGCCCTTTCAGTCGTAGGGACGTTATAGTGTGACGGTCAGTTCCACTATTCGTCGGTAAAAGAGTAGCCCAAGAGTTGCCGGCGGGTGGTGATGACTAGCTGCCTTCCCTCTAGTCTTACACTGCTAAATTAGGGACGGCTAGCGCAGAAAGCCCTGGTATAGATTTGTGCGAAATTAAAAAATCAGAAAAACTTCACGTTGTAACAAATACTGAGGATTTTGCGCAGTGGTACACACCTTTATGCTCTAAATTTCTTGAATAATATTCATATTACTGTATTATTCTAAACTTTCTTTGTGGTTACCAATAGGAACAATTATGAGTTTATTCATAACTCTACTTATTTTATTAAAAATGTACATAATTATCCATTAATTATCAGTATTTACAATACTGCCACTAATGATCACTTAAGTAGTAAAATTCATTTTTGTTTACCACTGACAAACGAACCATTGTGATGGTCTATCTTTATGTACAAATGTCACAGAGTATGACTAATTGCGGGATAGCTCAGTGGATGATCTGAAGAATTTGGGTTTTAATACTCGTCGTAGGATCAGCATATATATAATCCCTATCGCAGCTTTGCGCTTAACAACAAAGAAACAGCATTATTCTTTTCATATAAATGTCTTTAACATACAAACTTACAAATTAGAATAGAGTTTTGCAATCTTATAATCAATGTTTCTTTTTAAGTTATCCTTCGTAGCATTTACAGAGAATGGATAAAACCAAAGCAGCCTTTTCCCTTGAAAATGTTATTAATTCCTTATATCGTTTATAAGATAACAGAAAAAAAACATGTAAAAGTATATGTTTTTAGAACGCACTCGGCGAGATCTGTTCAAATATAATCTTAAATCTTGATTTCAACATCCTGATTTTAGTTACATATTTTCAGAAAATGTGCTGTATACTGAAGGACTAGATGGAAGGCAGTTAGTCATCATCGCCCACCGTCTACTCTTGGACTACTCTTTTATCAAAGAGTTGGACTGACCGCCAAATTATAATGCCCTTACTGCTGAAAGGGCGAGCATGTTCGGTGGGCCAGGTACTCGAACCAGCTACCTGTATCTTGCAAGTGAACATCCTAACCACATGGTCATGCCGGACCACAATGAAAAAGACGAACAGTTTTCTGTGTGTATATACACACATGTGTAGTTGTATTCTTCACTTACGTGATAGCTTTCATGCAACAAGATTAATAATTGATCTTAATGCTAGTTTTTAGGAAAAAATTAAAAAATTTAGCTTTTCAGTTTTAAGCTCATTTTGGCACGTTATTCTCGTAGAGCTATATTTTGTTGTTATGGTAGTAAATGCCTAAGCCAATTTCTGTAGTTAGAATCGTAGAAAATATATATATATATATAAAATATTCATCAACTTAGAAAGTTAATTTTGAGGCATCCTGTATCATAATGTAAAACCTGCTTTTATTGGTGAACTCTGAGACTTATTCCTTTTCCTTTGTAAGTTTTATTAGTTAAATGTGAAACATACCACTTCTGTGAAAATTTCAATTATTTTATTTATTGCTCAGCTCTAAAAATGCGACCTAATTATTAAAAAATATTGCCGGTGTGGTCGTTTTCGAGATCCGAGTGTTGAACTTGTACATCGCAAGCTCCATTATAATAAAATATCAAGTTACTCTTCCTACCAGCTTCGTTCTTACACAATTTTAATTAAGCACGTTAAATTAATATAAAATATGTTATTTCTGCAACCTCATTTTTACAATATTTTTAATTAACACGTTAAATTAATATGGAGAATGTTATTTGTACCAGCCTCATTGCTAGAGGGCTTTATTTTCAAAATGTTTTGTTTGTACCAGTCTTATCTTAGAAGGTTTCGATGAAGCATGTTACATTGATGTCAGTATATTATTTTTACTAGTTTTATTTTTAAAGTAACTTAGCTGTTAGGTTAGCAGCATTCTATTCTCATCGTGTACGTAAAGGGATTGTTTGTGATACTTATATTGCACTTACATATTAAAATACAGGTAATAATTTGTTGCATCACTCGGTTCAGGCTACTTTCTAACACAGTTTTAATTTGATACGTCAATGTCATATCACTGTACAATTTCTACAAGTCTTATTTTTATTGGATTTTGTTTACTACTCGTTGTAGTATTTTGATGTTATGAAGGATGCTCATGGTTTGGTCAAAAACGTTTTACAAACATTAGTTTTCTACGTGTGAAATAGAAATATAAGTGCTGATTTTCTATAAAGAACAAACTGTCACAGTGTATACGCCTGAAACTGAATCTTCATTCCTATGTTTTATTTATTTCAAAGAGCGATGCTTTTGGTGTGTTATATGTTTAAAACCATTTTTCCTATCCAATGAGCGTATGAATGTTGACATACCGTAATTCAAATTTAGTTGCGTAGTGATGTGAAATATAATAAAAACATAACTTTAAATATGCTATAGATTTATAAAAAGGACGCTTTCAGGCTAAAATGATTTGCCACTGTCAAGAGAAATCGTCTTTCTTGTTTTTATTAGAGTGAAATTTTTTTGAATAATATATAAAATGTACCGCGTGCATAAATTGTCACTCTTAAAGTTTAGGAAACATACATTCTAGTTTCCATTTATAACGGAAAAGTTATCATATCTTAAAGCATTCAGAAACAAGCAAGGTATGGCTAAGTCAGTGTACGTATATCTTAGTCGATTACTTTTTGATCGATATAAAGGTGGAGGTGGAAGTTGTAAATATATAATGCTAAATTTGAATCAAAGTCTTACCAACATAATAAAAATATTGTCGTTACCATGACAATTAAAATTCACACGCCCACAAGTTGTTGATCCTCCCATTCTGACCCTTTTCAACCTTTTCATCCATATCCTCCAGCTCATGAGACAAAATCACTGCTAAGGAGTGGCCATTAAATCTATCTTTGGTCTGGAACACGGGTTACTGGAACCGTTTCTTGACAAAGATTAATTGCAGTCTATGTAAATTAATCAGCTCTTAGCCATCTACTAGTTCTTCAAGTCACCAAAGATTGCAGCCTTTAAGAAGCAAAGACAAGAGATGTGTATGCAGACTAGCCGCGTATGACTTTTAATCAAGCATTTTTACATGAAGAATAATTAATGGCCAAGTCAATGTAGAGTCAAAAGTTCACCGCAAAGTCAAGATGGTTAAAAATGGGGAATGGGTATCTGTCTAAATGATGAGCTGTTCTTAAAGAACATTAAAATCCTTATAATCTTCTTTAAAGGGCAAACGCATGCTCGCCTATTGTTACGTTCACAAGGGGGCGCTACACTTTTTTCCAAGTGTATAAAATTTTCAATGCTACCTGGTGGGTGACTGACGAACTCATAAATTATATCATATTTTAAGTAGCACCCTGGTACGCCTTATGGACAATGTTTAGTGGTGACGGTTGAAATATTCTTAAAATATATTACCCTTGATTATTTTGATTGTATTTAAAACATATCATGTAACTGTTTCCCGTTGTCGAATTACAAAATTTGTGGGGCATGCTGAAAGTTTTACAACGAAGAGAAAGAATCTTATGGCAATAATGTAATAAAGAATTACACAAAGTGCGCAGCCAGTACAAGTAAGTTTTATGAAATTAACAAAATAGTTCTATTATGTTGTTTTAGCGTTACAATAATTATGAGTAGAAGGAATATTCTGTGGTCAGTTTCCGCTCTGAGATGTCAAATTTGTGTCGTATACCTCGAAATAAGTACTGTCAAAACTTATGGTAGGTTTCGTTAACACATTAATTTGGTTCAGAACGTGTATTGTATTCCACAAATTATGTGCTTTTAAAATTCGTTGTGAATTTTGTTCAAAATTATATTAAAAATGTAAACTATAAAACAAGATTCTTCTAATAAACTGCTTCTGTATTGGGTATAGAAAGTAATGAAATAAGACATATTATTAAAGTAGTTGGCGAATTATTTGAAGTGAGAAAGGTTGTATTTTACAAAGTAGTTACGTCAAATTAGAACTGTTGCACTGGATACGATATTAACTCGTCTATGAGACCGTAATAAGGTTCGGCATGGCCACGTGGTTAAGGCACTCGACTCGTAATGCGAGGGTCGCAGGTTCGAGTCTCCGCGACATCAAATGTTAAAATCAGGGGTTAAATTACCCTCAGTGGACACAACAGATAGCCCGACGAGGCTATGCTATAAGAAAACACACAATTGATTTATGACGAATTCTGCAAACCGAAACTTTGAACGATAAAGTTAATCTAATCATGACGGAATCAAGACAGCTTACATCCTTGTATAAATTCAGTTTAGAAAAAATCATTTTCAAACAATATTATTATTACTGCGGAACCAGTATTTGTTTTAAAGTTTGTGTGTGTATTCTTGTGGTAAAGCCATATCGGGCTATCTGCTGAGCACACCGAGTGGAAACGAAGTCCTGATTTTAGCATTGTAAATTCGTAAGAAAAACAGGTCTATATGTCCAAAGCCTTAGAACATAGTGTCTTTTTTTTCAGTCGTTTACTGCTCATTAGTAATAAAAAGGTCTTGCAATAGAACTTACAGCTCTGAAAAATAAATGACTTAATAACAATACACGATAAATACAAACACCAGGCCATCCTGTCAGGGTCGGATTGAAGACTTTGCGTGAGAGAGGTAAATTTTGTAGGCTAGTTTTGTTTCATTGTTTTTTTTTAAGAGCTATCTGCGCTAGCCGTCCATAATTTAGCATTGTAAGTCTAGAGGGAAGGCAGCTAGTCATCACCACCCACTACCAACTCTTGGGATACCCTTCTAACAACAAATAGTGTGGTTGACCGTCGCATTGTAACCTCCACCCACAGCTGAAAGGGCGAGAATTTTAGGCGTTACGGGAATTCGAACCTGCGCCCCTCAGATTACGAGTCAACACTCTAACCACCTAGCCATTCCGGCACAAATTTTGTAGGAGATCCTCAGAACTGAGCTTGCTAAATACGTTAAATGCAATTCAATACTATTTGTTACTTACAATGTGAACAATACACAAACTAAGGTGAAGGCAAGACAACATACGAGTTCTATTATTTATAATTAATAACAACTAATGATAACGAATGTTTGCAATAGATATATTGTTCTTTTTTTAAAATTAAGCACAAAGCAACTCAATGGGCTATCTGTGCTCTGCCCACGAAGGGTATCGAAACCCGGTTTTTAGCGTTGTAAGTCCACAGACATCCCGCTGAGCCACTAGGGGGCTGCAATAGATATGACGTAACGACAAAATGTCGTGTTAAATTGCCTGCAGGTATTTCTTAAAGAACAAGCTGTGACCATGTTAAATAATTGCAAAGTCTTAGGTTTATTCGAAATGACCAAAATCGGTTGTCTCAGTGGCATAGCTACAAACATAGGGTTTTTTCAGTGACACATTCAGTTGTTGATTATTGTTAAAAAAAAAAAAACATTTTTCTTAATAGTCAGGAAGTCCTTGAATAATTGCACGAATTTCTCTTACTTTGGTTCTTCATGACGTAAACCTTATTTTGTTTGTTTGTTTGTTTAAATATGAACTGACTGCGATAAACTAATGCTCGAAATTCTGCACCTACTAAATGTAACAGTTATAACAGTTATATATGTAACAGTCATGTTATAATTACGTAACGAACTAGTTATAATCTTGCAGAAACTGAGACGATACGTTTAAAAGATGACATCAGTGATGCCCAAGAAATGAATTAAGTAAGCTTTAATTGTAGTTTAATCACCTATAAAGCACTGTGTATATATATATATATATTGTAGACAAGTCAAGAATGATATACCCTATGTTTGTTTGGTTTGTTTTGAATTTCGCGCAAAGCTACACAAGCACTATCTGCGACAGCCGTCCCTAATTTAACAGTTCAAGACAAGAGGGAAGGCAGCTAGTCATCACCACCCACCGCTAACTCTTGAGCGACCCTTTTTCCAACGAATAGTGGGATTGATCGTCACATTATAACGTCCCTACGGCTGAAAGGGCGAGCATGTTTGGTGGAACAGGGATTCGAACCCGCGACCTTCATATTACGAGTCGAACGCCTTAACTCACTTGGCCATGCCGGGCCAGGGATATTCCATGTTACAATATGTAACGGATTTACCGTTATACGTTTATTTTAATACCCACGCTTGTTTCAGTATAGTTTTCTTTTTTGCATGTGGTATATGTTCTTGACTGTGTATTGCAAAAGTCTCGGCTGTTCTCGAAATGTGTAGAAGATTCTTGAGAGTAAGAATCGAAATTATTTGTTTCACGCAAACGCGCAAAAACATTGTTGAAACTTCGAAAAACTCGTGTGATTCGAATAAAAGCAGCTAAGTAAGAGGCAGAAGAAGATTATTATTATTCTTGGTCAGCCACAATCTGTGAATATGTCTCGATAAAAGCTATAATTGTGATTAAAGCTTATCAATCGTAAAACTACAGAATTGGAGCAAGAACATTACAAACCGTTCAATTTCAGTGAATTACTTCGGACGTTATTATTTTTACAGAGACATTAAATACCTTCCTCGATAAGAAGTGAGTTTGTAACCGGTGTGAGATCAATCGAACTTGCTTGCTTAAACGAGGTATGACAGTATCAACTCAGAATTAATTTGCTCGTCGTGGATCTGGATCGTTCATAAGGAATTCAGTTACAGACCAGATATAAGACTCAGCATTGTTTGTAGGTTTGTAACATTATCAGTGTTGTAATATATAATTTTCTTACATTCAGACTTCAAGGTGGAGCTGCATAAAAATGTTTTACCTTGCTGGCTTTATCGTAAAATTAAAAATGAACACTGAATATTAAACATTTGAAGCAAAGAGCCGTAACAACACCTTCTGATTTTGTTGCAAGTTTTGGAAATACGCAAATGTGATGCAGAATTGATATAAAGAAAATAAGTATATCATCGGAATTATCATAATCATAAAATAAACTATAAATTAAATAATTGGTTTGTTCTATTTCTTAATTCTGAGACTAATGGAAGATAGTAGTCACCATGCATACATAGGTCCAAAACAAAATAGAATACCTAATTGTGTAAACCATTTACAGATTCGTTTTAAGTAATTTGCCTCAATGGAAATTTGATACAGAACAGGTAGTGAGAGGAGTTATTGAAGTTTTCTAAGTGATTCAGGTACTTCTATATATGTTTTACGTAATTACAGGATGTTTCATTGTTGTAATTATAATTTAAGCCATAACTTGTTATTACGTGAGCAATTTGATCATGGTGTCTTATAAGAGAAATGGAATGATAGCCACTGTTTTATGTAGGTAACTTTCCACAATTAAAGATAATTAAAAAATAGAAACATGAGCATTACAGCTGGTCGGATGAAGAATGATCCAAACACTGTTGTTGGGCGCTGTTCAATTACTGTCTTTAATCTGTTAGTCCAATATTGGAGAAGTTGTCTAATAATTAATTAGTGGTGATTATTATTATGTGTCTAATCGTGTACTTTAGTTCAGTTTTCTGTTGGTCAAGCAACAGAAAATTCAATATTTTGTTAATATCCATATTTCGACTATGAATATTTCATTTTTGCTCTTATTTCTTCCAAATAAAAAATAAATCTATTTTTACAAATTCATAAATATATGTTAAAAGATAAAACGCTCTTTTATTTCTCTGTTAAAACGATAAGGTTTAACGGAGAGCACATTACAATTATTTCGTTTCAGCAGAGAAACTTTGTGTTTATATAGTTTCATGGATTTTTAATTAGTTGATTGAAACGTTTTTAGATAGGTTGTTTGATGGTAAGCTAGGCTTGAAACTCGACTTGAAAACGAAACTTTGGGATAATAAAAGCATATCTATCGGAAGTTTTTTTTTTCACTTTATCTACGCCTTACAAGGAATGTTCTATGTTACAATGCTCATATTTGTTTGATAAAATTGTAAATATTCTACTCACGATTCCTTAAAGACCCATATTGGAAGTATACCCAATTTTAGTATATATATTGTATGCTTCAAACAAAATTTTAGAGGCATAGAAAAAACTTGTAGAGATTTTATTCACATCTAATTTCTTTGTCATGTAATGAATTATATCACAGACTTCAAAGCTTCTTCCTAATTCTTTACATGAGGATCTAATTAAACGATCTACGATCGTGGAAAGAAAAAAGACACTTGAAAATGAACGGAAAAAACAATCCCAATGCGTTAGATCATATAATTATATTTAAATATAACAAAGTAGTTTAACTTTTTAAGCACAATGTTAACATTGATTTATTCACATTTATTTTCTTTGGAAAATTGCTCATAAAATTTCCATTTATGAAAGAATAAATTCAGACGTGAATGTTCTGAAGAAAGAAGATTGATTTATTTGAGAGTTCGGTGTTTGACTCGTGCAAAATATATGTTTGCAAGATCCTGGATAAAAAAAAACTGACTACATATGTTATAAGTTAGGTCGATTTTCCCACCTCTCTGTATGTATAATCACTAGATAACAGGAAAGCTAATAGCTCTCATTAATAATTGTTGGTGTCATCATTTAATTTCGCTCGGTGCTCGACTATTAAAAAACTTCCATGACCGTAATTTTCAACATTCGCAACCTTTACGTGTTGTCGTCAGTCCTAAGAGAAGAGTGAAAATTTTTTTACCGTAGAAAAGGATGATATGTTGCAATAGATTTATGGTCTGGTTATAACACTTTTTTTATAGATTTCTATGAATTAAACCTATCGAAAATAACTGAAAATTATGGAGTTCGTGGAGTTAACTGGGGCACTGTATATAAAGATAACTGGCCCGACATGGCCAGGTGGGTTACGGCGTGCGACTCGTAATCTGAGAGTCGCGGGTTCGAATCCCCGTCCCACCAAACACGCTCACCCTTTCAGTCGTGGGGACGTTATAATGTGACGCTCATTCCTACTATTGTATAAAAAGTTAGTATAAAAGAATAGCCCAAGAGTTGGCGGTGGGTGGTGATGACTAGCTGCCTTCTCTCTAGTCTTACACTGCTAAATTAGGAACGGCTAGCGCAGCCCTCGAGTAGCTTTGTGCGAAATTCAAAAACAAACAATAAAGACAACTTAAATAAAAACTGAAAACTGTGACGTCCGTGGAGTAAACTTGGACACAATATATATAAAAAAGATAACTTAATCATATCTTGAAAGTAATCGTGTAGGCTTAGGTAAGCCATTAGCTGTGTATGTTCCATTTCTCGTTCAAAAAGCTTTCCGCAGGGAGCTTACAGCAAACAATGTTATATGTTCCAATTATTTGTTTAGCAGTTTATTATACGCTTTGATTCTAAGCGCATGGAAAAGAAAGTATTCAATGCTGAGAAGTTGGTTTGCTTTAGTATTTCGTGGAAAGTTACAAACAGGCTATTTGCATATTGCCCTCTCTAGTGAATTGTGAACATATTTTGTCTGATCAAATAATAGGATTCGACTGTCACATCTTAAGTACACCCACAGCCTAAAAGAGCAAAGCACGCTTTAGCTAAAACATGTCCAAAACTACAAATCATCATACACACAATTCGGTCACGATAACTTCTAGGTCACGCACAGACATAAATGATCAGAAGATTCATTGTCAAGGAGACATTGCGTATAGTAAACTCTCAAAGAACTAACCAAATATTACGACATTTCATTTGCTATGGTTTCTTCTTACACGAAATTGTTCAATTTTCCATTGAATGGCATGTGTTTGTTTTCCGTGTTTCTACAATTTGAATAAGTATACAATATGAAAAACACACACACAGTCTAAGATAATATACTTTTGATCACTTCTTCGCCTACAGCTGTTGGGTAAATTTACCTGCACCTTTGGTTTTATTAAACTATAGTCCCTCTAGTACGGTACAATTATCACTTGCTTATTTTTCCAGTACAACTGAATGATTGTTTGTTTTTGAATTTCGCACAAAGCTACTCGAGGGCTATCTGTGCTAGCCGTCCCTAATTTAGTAGTGTAAGACTAGAGGGAAGGCAACTAGTCATCACCACCCACGGCCAACTCTTGGGCTACTCTTTTACCAACGAATTGTGGGATTGACCGTTACATTATCACGCCCCTACGGCTGAAAGGGCGAGCATGTTTGGCGCGACGGGGATGCGAACCCGTGACCCTCAGATTACGAGTCGCACGCCTTAACACGCTTGGCCATGTCGGGCCTACTTGAGATGTAAGACATGATTTTATTTTCAACTTGATGTAAACCTTTTAATCTTTATGCACCTATACGTATTATTGGTAAAAGTTCAGAGGTTATAATTATTGTAGAAATTATTGTTGAACTAAATTAACTGTAAAATAGCTTGAATAAAACAACTTAACGCTATATAATTACTCAACAGATTTCTGGGTAATCAATAAATAAATCACTCAAGGCAAAATTGAAATTAAAAACAATATATATATATATTTTTTTAAATTTGAAGAGAAGTACAAAGTATACTACCTATGCTCTGTCTACCACGGATATTCAGCTATCGAAACCTGGTTTCTAGCGGTGTAAGTCCGCAGACACACCGCTGTGCCACTGTGGGGCTAGAAACATAGAGCTTCGTATATTGTTTGTTTCTTTAAATAAAAAGTGGAAATTGTGCGAATAAATTTGAAAAAAAAATGTTACGCATACTGCATTGGTGGTTTTTATCATTTTCCAATGTATTTTAGACTAATGCCTTAGATACGTATCATTAATCCTAAATGCATCTTCTAAGAAGAACGTTTTAGGATTATGTTTCCTCAGGAGATGTTCTTGGTATTCTCTCTCGCTAAAAAAAACCACTTAACATTTTTTATTAAGCTATTTTAAATTGATCTATTATATTAAACAACATCGTTTTACGAAACATTATAACTAAGCCTCGAGAGATTTTTTTTCTGTTAGATCACAAGACAGCACTTTGTGTTTGATAAACTTAAAATATCACGATAAAAAAGAGCTTACACGTTGTCTCTATTTGAGTTGAAATGTGGTTGGAAAGTCTGGTGAAACCGAATTGTCTGTAACACTAAAATAAATATAATTTCACAACGGTCTTAGGTCGTCATTGATAACAGAATAAACGTTTTAGACCCTCTGGATGCGTGTTTTCTTATAGTAAAACCACATCGGGGTATCTGCTGAGCCCATCAAGGGGAATCGAGCTACTGATTTTAGCGTTTTAAATTCGTAGACTTACCGCTGTACTAGCGGGGGACTAGACCTTTTTGGAGACAAACTTTTGAATAAACTAATTTAATATGAGAAAAACTAAATAGAAACGTTTTAGTTGTGTATATTATTGCCTGAAAACCAATACACACTAAACGCAAGGCGCAGCTTTATTTTTGGGATCTTAGATCCAGTTTTTCTAATATTGGTAATGTTTTATGTCTGGTGTTTCATAACATTGTTTCTGTAGAGTTAAAAAACTTTGAAACTTTAAAGGCAGATATTAGCAACACAAATTTATTTGGATGAGATGGGAATAAATGACATTTCTATTGGAGAAACGTCGGCGTATTTGATGGCAAGACATCTTAACTTGAGAAAGGTATTCCATCTGTCTTTTCACATTCTATAACATAACCCTCCGCTAGTACAGCGGTATATCTCCGGAATTACAACGCTAAAATCAGTGGTTCGATTCCCCTCGGTGGGCTCAGCAGATAGCTTGATGTGGCTTTGCTATAAGAAAAACACACACACTGTCTTTTCACCGTTTTTATCTCACTTGAAATTTACTTTATTTCTAGGTGCACCTTGCCTTTCAGAAGCTTGAGACTCATTGCTTTAAAAATATCTTTATAGAACAAGGTTATAAACATTTACATCTGGTAGCAGGTAACTTTGCTGTTTGTTTTTTTTTTTTAAATAACTGATGTCACCACTTTTAGAAGAAACTGATGATGTTTTTTTGTGTGGAATTTTTGTGGAACGAGATCTCGTGAATAACGTCAAATCTGACAAAACTTAAACTTCAAGAAAAATCTCCACACTTTTATTGTTTATGTAATTATACTTTAAGGAGAAATTACATTATTGTTTACTTGTAAACTGCATATATATGTGAAAAACTTTGTATCGTTGAAAAGCATATCAGTGGATTTCGATCGCTATTAATTTCTGACTAACAAATCCTGTTACAAATGATCTACATTTCTACCTTTACTTTGTCATTTTTAACTAGAAAATGTATGTTTTTTTCTGCTACTTCATGTAAATTTTTAGTAATCATGTTAGAAAATGGTTTAGTAAGTTGAATACAATATTATAAACATTCGAATAAAATTATTGGTCTTGAGTTCTTTTTTTTTCGAATTTCGCGCAAAGCTACTCGAGGGCTATCTGCGTTACCCGTCCCTAATTTTGCAGTGTAATACTAATACTAGAGGGAAGGCAGCTAGTCATCATCACCCACCGCCAACTCTTTGGCGACTCTTTTACCAACGAATAGTGGGATTGATCGTAACATTATAACGCCTCCACGGCTGAAAAGACGAGCATGTTTGGTGCGACGAGGATGCGAACCCGTGACCCTCAGATTACGAGGCACACGCCTTAACCCACCTGGCCATGCCGGGCCTGTTTCGCGTTCTAATGACACTCAATGTCTCAATAATTAAAATATGTGTACTTAATATATATTTTCAACTATTACAGACAACTCTACCAATATGTACATTTTCACTAACGACTGATAATTTTTACGAGAACTGATGGTCTCTTTTTTTTTTTTTTCTCAGAACGTGAATCTGATTTGAGAATTCTGATAAATACACGTAGTATTTTCGCAATTACTTGTAGAAGAACATAGAACAATGTATCTAATTACAGCTTATGAATACAAATAAATTGACGTCGAAACGAAACCTAACAGAATATTAGATATGTATTAATGAAGACACTTTAGTACTAATAATCATCGTGCTGTATTGAACATAATGTTAGTTATAAATGTATATTTTGTAAACATGACTATTATAGTTCAAAATATGATGAATAATCATCATAATATCATATACACTGTAAACTAATCATAAAATGACTTTACCCATAACGCATTATTAACTACGAAACATAGAAGTAAATTATTTGTTGAATGACTGTTTACATCGGCTTACAGTTTAATAACACACATAAAAGTAGTTATTGTTTTAGTTTTCACCAATTTACAATAATGGACATTAAACAACCTACGCTATTACTAATAATAATTATACAAAGTAATGAAACATGGTACAATAATACAATGCCCGTCTATATTGTTATATGAACATTAGCTGTCCAAATTTTGGCGGTTTTATTTATCTTTTTACTAAAAAGGCTCATGACAACCTTATGGCCCCCTAGCGTCTCAGCGGTATGTCTGCGGACTCACAACGCTAAAATCCGGGTTTCGATACCCGTGGTGGGCAGAGCACAGATAGCCCATTGTGTAGTTTTGTGGTTAATTCAAAACAACAACAAACTTATGGTATTGAAAAGTGATTCACCAAAGAGTATCACTGGAACTATAAAATGTCTTTTTCTTGATGATAAGAAACCCACTTGAAATAAAAATGTATCTCAGAACGGCTGGTATGGGTATTAACACTTCTATTGATAAGGAGAGAACAACGTTTCGACCTTCCTAGGTCATCTTCAGGTTAAGAAAGAGAGAGTTTGCAAGTGACCGTTGCCGGACACATGACTTAGGGACGAGAGTATAAATGGGTACGGGATGGTAGAGGGCGTTGCAGTTAGATGTTAGTTATGAATTAGTATAGGTATAAAGGTGTTCCTTTATATTGGTTTAATTTTGGTTTTAGTTGCTTTTTAAGTAGGGCTTCTTTGATTTTGCGTTTGTTTATATTTGTTTCCTAATTAGTATCTGGGTTGTTTTCTATGGTTATGTTATGTTTATTTGATTTGTAGTGTTCGAAAACGTTTGAAGGTGTTTTTTGTATTCTTTGAATCTAGTTTCCATTTTTCTACTTTTTTGCAATATAAAAGTCGTGGCAGTTGTTGCATAATTTATAAATTATGTTGGTGTTGTGTTTGTCAGTGTAGTTTTTATATAGTATGGACTTTAGTTTGTATCTGTTTTTTTAATAAATAGGTGTTTATTGGAATGTTATTTTATTATAAGTTTTTTTTTCCAAATGCTGGTTATTTTTTCGCTGTTGTCAGGAACATATGGTATGCAGCAGTATAAGGTTTTGTAGTTTGTTGTATCCTGGGATTTATTGTTGTTTGTTTATTGTTGTGCTTATAATTTTTTCTACGGTTTGTGGAGGAAACTTATTGATGTTGATGAAGTGTTGTTTTATTTTGTTGATTTCATCGTTAATTTTATCAGGTGAATATAGTTTTGTGGCTGTGTTAATTTGGTTTTTTAATATTTGAGTTTTTGTTTTGTTTCATGTGCTGAGTTTCAGGGAATGTACAATCCAGTGTAAGCGATTTTTTGTGGATTTCTGTTTTGAATTGTATATCAGTTCTAATAATCTTGAAGTTAAGAAATACTATTTGGATATTTTTTTTCTGTTCCCAGGTGAACTTAATGTTGGGATGTATCGAATTAACGCGATTGTAAAAAACCACGTGTGTGTTCTGTAGATGTGAATCCAGCAATTGTGACATCAACATACCTGTACCAGTATAGTGGTGGATATAAGGTTGAATTGATCGCTTGAGGTTCAATCTGTGTCATAAAAATGTTGGCTAGAACTGATGACACGGGATTCCCCATACGTAGGCCATTTATTTGTAGGTAGTTTTGGTGGTAGTGAATTCCATAAAGGTTGCTGGAAATGTGTATCAATGGGTTGGCGTCTTGGATATAGAGTTCTAAGGCTATCTTGCAGGCTTCAGTTGTGGGGACTTCTGTGAAGAGGTAGATTACATCAAAACTGGCCATTAAGGCTTTATGATTTAGATGATTAATAATATATTTAAAGTTAAAGAGTCTTTGAAAAAGGAGCCGGCTGATGTTATATATTTAGAAAATGGTCACGTTATATATTTACCGAGATTGTAGTTAAATGATTCATAGGTCGACATTATGGATCGTAGTGGACAATCGGGTTGTGAGATTTGGGGGTGCTGTATAGTTGTGGTGCGCGTGAGTCAGTCTTTCGCAGGCAAGAATAAATGTTTTCTGAGATTGTGTTGTTGTTTTTTTTCATTTATAGTAGTATTTTGTTTCACTGGTTTTCATGTGTTTTGTTGGATTTGTGTTTAGTAGTTTAAATTTCTTTGTATCTGACAAGATGTTCATTTTCTTAATATATTGATTTGTGTTCATTATAACTATAGTATTGCCTTTATCTGCTTTTAGAATTTGATTTTGTTGTCTTGTTTTAAGTTGTTTATAGAATTAATATCTTTTTGTGTAAAGTCGTTTTTTAGTTTTGTTTCTGTGAAATTATGTCGATAGTTCTGCGTGAAAATTATTTGAAAAAGTTATTTAAGATACTGTTTTGAGGTGTTTCGGGGAAATAGATGTTTTCAGTTCTTCCTGTAAAGATAGGTTGTTGGATGTCGGTGGAATTGTTGTCGAAGCTCTCTTCTCTTTCTGGTAGTTGCTTTCCCTTGTTTTGTTGATGTTTCAGTTTCGTTTCAGCTGAATCAGTAGTTACTGTAAAGTTTTGTTTCGTTCTAACGACTCAGAAAGAAAATACAACTTATAATATAAGCTTTTTAAAAGCTTATTATGGTATACATACAAACATACGTTAATATATTTTACATAATATACAAGTACATTTGCGGCAGTATGTGGAATAATTAATTATATTGACGTATTGGAAACTGTTCAGAGGAGAGCTCTTAGGAAAATTAAGAGGATGGAAGCGTTATCTCAAGGGGAATATGTTAAAATGTATCAACTTATTTTAATTTAAGACAAGGGAACGTGACATTATTGAAGTTTACTAGATTATCTGGAGAATCGCTAGATAAAGACTTCTGGTTCTGTACTTTTGCTGAATCTTCAAGATCATAGGACGAGATGCCAAAAGCTTAAGATTAGGATAAGACAGGTAAGGATTCGGTTAAGGCAGTTTTATTTTATCACACATGATAAACTAATGAAATGAATTACCGTCAGCAGTACTTATCACACATGATAAACTAATGAAATGAATTACCGTCAGCAGTACTTATCACACATGATAAACTAATGAAATGAATTACCGCCAGCAGTACTTATCACACATGATAAACTAATGAAATGAATTACCGTCAGCAGTACTTGAGGCTGGTAGATAACTTTTGAAATTCCTTTCTCTAGAGGCTGTATGTAGGAAGAAACATTCTTGAAGGGTCAAAGTACCTTGTTGTTCGTATGTTATGTTACATAAACTATTTGTGAGCTATATAATTTAAAAAAAATTACATACACATGATTCAATCCATATGAAAATTTCTATAAGATACACATGTTCTATTCACGTGAAAATGTTGAATATTACGTCACACCTTAGATAAACCGAAAAGTATATTCCTCGGTACCTCCAATTGATTCTTCAACAAAGATCTATATAAATTATACTTTAAAGTGGAACACATACCATGGAAGTTAAAAATATATTTATCTATTGTATTTAGCATTCAGAAAATATTGTTAGTATGCTCTACTTAATTGTAAGATCAATGAGTATAGAACTTGTTCATGCTCTTGTGAAAAAATGTGCTTTTTATGAAATTACATGTTATAAAAATGATTGGTTTTAGAGTTTTTTTGAAATTATCTGAAAAAAACTTGCTGCTAAAAGTTGTTAAATAACTTATAACTTTGACCCGTATTACAGATAACTGATCTTCTTTGATTCATATTATAAAAAGTTCTTTCTGTCTTTCCTTCGCATTCTGTTCTCATTTATTTACAAGTCTATGACAGGTTGCTATTTTTAGCTAAATGCTACATTGAATATCTTTCTTTACGAAAGCTCAAATTATGATAGATTTAACTAAGGAAAGAAGCGCTTTTCATGTCAAAATATTGACATGTAATTCCCACGCCTCGAATTCAGTGTTATTGCTTTTTCGTGTAATATATCATCATCTCCTACAAGAAATAACACATTGGCAGTATTTCCTAGCAGCTCACTGAAATATATTCATGGAAAGGAAGAATGTTTCCAAAGCTGCGAGTGAGGCCTCTCGACATAAATATTCAAAACTAAAAGAAACGTGTATTTCCAACATCGATACCTTCCTTTTGATCTCTGTTTTTCATTTCAGCACGATAACTTAAAAACATATTTTAATTCTATGTTTAACATGTAGTAAACAATACCAAAAGTAATGTGAATTGTTGACCGTTATTCACTATGACTGTAGTTTTTTAAAAAACTGAATGACGATAAAGTGACAGAAAATTAAAATGTCCGATTAATTTATTCATAGATCCATTAAACAGTGAGAATATTTTCTAAAACTCTCCTTCTTCTACTATAAACATAAGAAAATATCAAAATGTAATAAAATATTTAACTTTTACTTGTTCCTGGGCAGAAAGTGTTATTTCCCAATTGCTTATGCCTAAAGTAAATGGAAAGGACCTATTTTTCTCTTCAAACTTTGCTTTTGTAACCTGGGAGCGAATACCGAAAACACGATGTGAGACAATATTTGGGAGATGATACATTACAATCGCAAATCTCAAAATACTACTCACTTCTGAACATTTTTGTATAACTTTAGTACAAATACATGTAAATATTGATTCATATGTTGTTTTATTCAGACCTTATGTAAATGAAAATGTGCAAATTTGTCCGTTTTTATACAACAAATAGGTTAAATTCTCAATTTCATTATTCGGGTCACAAAAGCAAAGTTTGAAGGGAATAATGGCCATTTTCTGTACTTTTACAACATAAGCAATTAAGAAATAACACATGCTATCCAGGATTATAATTTGTGTTGATAAAAAAAAGACAACAAAATGATTCACTTATTCGTCAGTCTATTAAACAGTACGAATAAAAATTATTCAAAACGTTTCTTCTTCTACTATAAATTTAGGATAATAATGATTACTCTATTCATCACATCTCGTACCTTCGGTTCTCAGTCTTGTAGTCCTACACGTCTAACATTAACCATGATTGTCATGCCTATATCAATATAGACAATTAATAGTGTTTTTATAATTATTGAAGATTGATTTTTAATATTGATCTTCCTTCTCATTAGGCCCGGCATGGCCAGGTGGGTTACGGCTTTCGACTCGTCATCTGAGAGTAGCGGGTTTGAATCTCCGTCGCACCAAACATTCTCGTCCTTTCAGCCGCGGGAGAGTTATAATGTGACGGTCAATCCCACTATGCGTTGGTATAAGAGCAGCCCAAGTGTTGGCGGTGGGTGGTGATGAGTGCTAAATTAGGGACGGCTATCGCAGATAGCACTCATGTAGCTTTGCGAGAGATTGAAAAACATAAACATAAACAACGAACTTCTATATAAAACTAAAATTTAAAGTTACTTTAAATTGTAATACGTAATATGACAAATCGGAGAATCGTCCGAGATGAGTTATAATACTGAACACTTCTAACCTGTCTTCAAAATAAGGTACGCTCTGATAGAAAACTATTCTACTTTTGGGTCAATATCCAACACAAACAAACAATTACGTCATTCAGTATAATACTACAGTCATTATTCAACTGTTCATATTGAGAAGGAGGTGTAAGTTTGAGACATTTGTAAATGAAGTCCAAATCTGAGGCCAGTCAGCCTTTTAAAGTGAGTGAAGAAATAAAGCCTTGATGATTGCTACATCCCATTATGTGTGTTTGTGTGTTTTTCTTATAGCAAAGCCACATCGGGCTATCTGCTAAGCCAACCGAGGGTAATCGAACCCCTGATTTTAGCGTTGTAAATTCGTAGACATATCGCTGTACTAGCGAAGGGCATTCCATTGTGAAAAATTATTTTGTGATTTTTTGGCATGACAATTATTCTTTCAGATTTTAGAAGGGAAGTTTGATAACCTTGTAGTTAACTGACCATAACTAAAGATGTAATTGTGCTGGAATTTCTTTCATCAATTTTCAGCTTTGTCAATAATGTAGCTGCTATTATAGTTTTCATACAAAACAGGTCAGGTGACCGCTAACATTTAATTTTACTTTAACTTATTTTTTCGTGCTTCGAACTGGAGGAGAGATTTGCAGATTTATTATGGATAAATGCAAAGAGTTACGAGCCTAAACTGAAGCATATCATACCCATACATCGAGTTTGTTCATAGTTAAGTACAAAGCTACATGCTGGACTATTTGTACTTTTCCTACCACGGGTATCGAAACCCGGTTTTTAGTATTGTAAGTCCGAAGATATAACCCTGTGTAACTGGAGGAGGGCTCCCATATATCGAAATATCTCTAATCCTTGTCCATTGTATGCTGAATAAAACAACATGAAACAAGAGAATATATTCTTGACATCCTTTCAAAAGTTGTATAAATCCAGTCTATTCCATTCATATTTTACATTTTTTTTTTGCCTAGAACAATTTTGAGAATATAGCAGACGAATAAAAAATATTTGGAAATTAACTTGAAATAATTTTAGGGATTGACATATGAAAAAAGTTTCATTATTTATAGCATAACTTCTAATTTACATTGAATGTTATTGTATACCCATTGGTGAGATTTTTTTAAGCAACGTGAATTATGAAAAAATGCTATAATTTTATTTCTTATACTATTCTCCTCTGTCTACCAATGTTTTAAACAGAAAAATGGATAAGGAACCGAAACAGGTGGTTTGGAACAACGTGAAAAATAGAAACCGAAAAGCATTATTGGAAGCATATGGCAAATTTTATAGCATAAAAACAACAAACGAATAGTTTTACTTTGTAATAAAATGTTGCATTTCTGGTAAAAATTGAGCGATAATTTTATGTCATTATTTATATTCAGAAAAGTAAACATAAAATTATAGAAAGCATTTTCATCATGGATACTTTTCCGGGAATCAGAGGTTAGTTTACGAATTTACAATGTTTTGATGCTGGTTTCGATTCTAAAAGTGGACTAATTGTTTTGTGATAAACAAACAAAACACAAATCACGTCGTGACGCCACCCTCCTCACAATAAAGAAAATGAAACTAAACAGAAAAATATGAATCGCTCTTAAATTTACAATTATACTCATAAAATAAAAGTAAAAATTAGAAAAAATCAACCTCAACAGTTAAAATATGAGCAGAAAATATAAAGACAGAACTTTTACATACTAGGACATAACCCTAACATCAAAATACTCTAAAAATCAGGAACAAAAGGTTCGTTTGTTTGTAGTTAACTAAAAAACCACTTCATGGGCTATTTGTGTTGTGAAAATAAATAAAAAACACGCAAAAGGACAAATGTCAGATGAGGTTAATAACTAAACACACCTGTAAAGCAAACGAAAAAACAAAATAATAAAAAACGAACAAAACACTTGGCATCTCGTTTCGGATTTCTTGCCTATTTATTTTCTGAAGAAAGCTAAGAAAGGATTATTTCTGGGAAGGAATACAACAACACATTGTATTCGGGTTTTCGTTTAGGGTATGCTTAATCCTTTTCAAAAACATTGAACAAAAATATAAGACATATCCTTAAACTTCGTAAACCGATAGCTTTTTTTAATGCTAAAAATAAGCTTGGAATGTTAACAAAAAGTCGTGTAGAATTTTATAAATATATACTTTCAAATAAGGTTAGAAGTATTCCTGTTGTGGACTTAATTCCATGCTTGTTTGTTTTTAATGCCAACCTACCTATAATACGAGATTTACTTGAACGTAAAATGTTTTCAAGCTATATGAAATTCGACGAAAGGCAAATATATATTTACTCACACGTCTGCTTTATTGTCTTTTAGCAGAACGTGAAATCAAAGAGTGTGATATTTCAATTTCTTTTCCTAAAAGTTTTGAGACATATTTTGCAGGTTATGGGTTTATTTCTGAGGTTATATGATTTGTGGTGATGCAGAAAACATATAAATTGAACAGATGTTTACAATCAAGCTTAATTATTATACTTTGATTTTCGTCTTTCAGTGCCCTTCAGTGGCTCAGTGGTTTGTCGGCGGACTTACAACGCTAAAAACCGTGTTTCGATACCTGTGGTGGGCAGAGCAGAGATAGCCCATTGTGTAGCTTTGTGCTTAATTTAAAACAACAACAACGTCTTTCAGTAGAGTTAAACATTCCATTGTATAGCAAAATGTCACAGATAACATTAAGAAAAATTAACTTAAATTTTCTTTTATGCCATAAAGTGCTACAACTAAAGAAACTTAAGTTAAATATTCCATTGTGTCATAAAGTTTCACTAATAACATTAGGAACTTTTAAGTTAAATATTCCATTGTGTCATGAAGTTTGAGCAAAGAGTTTCCACGGATATCATTAAAGAATTCAAGTGATAACTCATTCTCCTGCTTGTTTTTGTTCTTTTCGCCTCTACTTATCTGTATTAACGAGACTAAAATACCTATTTCTTATCACATCGACATTGTTAAACTGAAAAAAAAGGTATCTTGACTATTCATTCATGTCATCTTAAAATCTTGTATCTAAGTTTTAGCCACAAAAACGTAAGTTCCAGGTTTTTTTTTCAACATTTAACATTAATCTAAGAATAGGAAAAAAGGATTACCCGATGTTTCATGTACATTTTGATGTATGCAGCATATATTTTTCTTTTATTTTCATATGACATATACATATTTACATTATCATCTAGTATATGCTTGTGAGAGTCCTTATCAATCTTAGGAATATTTTTAAAAAATCCGATGTTTTTTCTGTTATTATCATAGACCATATACAACCTTTCTTCTTTGAATTAAAATTGAACTAAGTGTTCAGAAGAACAATCACGCAACCCTTGACCAAATTTTAATCATTCTGACAACGAAAGTGGTTTATCTTTTTATATTCGTTTAAACATTGACAGTATAATTATCGTACCCAGAAAAGCAAAAATGTTCATCGATTCCAGACAGAAATGAAAAATTAAGTATTATTACTTATTGTTTTGACGCCATTTTATGCACGTGATTGACGCCTCTGGAATTCTGAACGACCTGAGCTTCTAAGACTACTGAGAACTACTCTCAGACACTGACTGATTCACACAATATACTTCTTCCAAAGTTTCCATGGTACTGCTGAAATCCGTTAAACTGTAAAATATTTTTAACCTGGAATAATTTTTTCTCGAATAAATATCTTTTTTTTTAAAACAACTTAGGCTTTTTGATAATTAGTTGCAATAATGGAAACATTGGAATATAAAATCTGCTTTTAATCAAACGAATGAACACAGTTCAGATAAGGCTTTTCAATTCTCTTTATTCTTGAGTTAAAGTTTAGAGAAAAAATATTTTTCCACTTGTTAGTTATAATACTAAAGTTAGAATTTGCCAAATAAATGAATAAATGTTTTAGTATCTGTGCAATATTTTGTGATAAGCTGAAGAACGTAATGTTTTCCTGCAGTCGTAGTAAAGCTCTAACATCAAACTCATGTTTCAACAGAACAAAAACCAGTCCTTACTTTCCTTTTATATTTTCATCACTTGCCGTTTTTATTATTTTTGTAGTCTTTAAAAAACATAAAGTATATTAAAGCGACTATGAAGCTCAAAGGCTCCCCTCATGGCTCACACAGGCCCTAATGTACTGATGAATAGTCTATATTATCCCAAGTTACTTCTGTAGATACAACATGGAGGTTTGTATCTCCCCAAAATAAAACAAGACACTCATCTCTGGTTTGTTTTGGTATTTTTTGGCTAGTTTGAGAGTGAGGAATAAACACAGTTTCAAACTCTGCATCCCTTTGATTACAGAGAAATGTCAGTAACAAAAATTAATGTAATATTCTGGTTTAGCAATCTGAAAACTTTCTTCTAGATTTCTATCATATCTGAATAACTTATAGGAGAACTTTCAGACCTTCTTGGTATTCTATTTGTAGGAAAACTACGCCATTAGATTTGGACACCCAATCTGTACGTCAGTAATAGTCCTGCTAGCTTCAAAACTGTGGGAAGAGTTTGCAAACAAATAAAAAATGCAACGCGATTTAATATTAGGTTTTGGACCCTCACTATGTTGTTATAGTCTATGATGCCACGGGCACTTATTCTCTATTAGTTGACGACCGTGCATTTTGACAATATCTTTGCAGCGTAGTGTTCATTGAAAGAGGCTCTGTAATGAATTTGTCATATTCAAAGCACACCAATGCTACCCGTGTGCTTTCCATAGTACATCTAATGTACAATTACGACAATTCCCAGCACTCGTTTTAACAGTCTGATTGCATAGAAATTCATCGACTCTGTGTCTGGCGATTGTATTAGTATGCCTATTTATGGAATAAGATGAACACCTGTTTAATTTCCTAGTTGCTTGAAATATGTAATGGTTTAACTGGAAGTATGGGTGGAAACCTCACCTTGGTGAACTTATACCCCATTTCGTTTCCAGATGGATATCCTTTTTGATTTTCTTTTGTACTGTTGTTTTAAGGCACATTGGTAACTTTTAACACTGACTATTGTTTTTACGAAATCTCACCTGTTACAAGGCGTCATAATTTGTTTACCCCATAGGAATACAATTTGCTACATATCATTTTATTAATGGTCCTGTTGCCTCAAGTTCATCCACATTCATTTTCTTCCTAATGTCATTATGAGCAAGGGATATTATCGTTTTCGAAGTTTTAAAATACTTCTCTCTGAGTACAACCTTATGGTCACGTGTATTAATATTTTACGTCGAAAATGACTGTGACATACTCATCTCAAAGTGATCATTTTCAGTGGCATCACAATTTCCGCGAAACGCCAGAAAACATCAAAATGTATTTATGATAAATGCCATTACAAAGTGACTTCAATACGGTTGTGGTTATTCCCTCGAGTTGCTTATTGAAAATTATTTTAATAGCTCATACTCAGTCCTGTAGGGTTTTTGTTACCCTACTTGTTACTTTTCCCTTCTGTACTTACTTACATCCTTGAATAGTGTCTTCTTAAAACAATTGCTTTCAATTGTTGTACTGTTATATTAACAATTATAATTATAACATGTTAAAATATAATATTAAAAATATTTACTAGAGCAATAGCTCGTAAGTTTTGCAACTTAGACAAAAAGTATCCGATTAGCGCAAAGAGCAGCTCATGAAAGTCACGGACAATCTATATTTCTAACTGGACTGATTAAAATACCTCAGCCACCTTTATTTACACATATATATTTCTGATACAATTTCAAAATAATAAATTAACTTCATTCCTGAACCACATAACCCACACACAGGTGGATCTCTGCACCTTCTTCTTGTTTTCATTTTAGCAGCCAGTTGAAGTCAAATCTGTAAAGTGTCCCTTATAATATATGTACTATCTCTCAGCATCACATGTTTTAACACTAGTATTATCTGTTGTCTCTCATTACTTACAAAGCTCACTCTATTTATCGAAAAATATCACCTATACAGAGACTGAACAAAAAGAAAGGGGAAAAATGTAGCTATTTTTACTCATGTGATTGATTACAATTTTATTCAAAATACATCTTCCACACATAATCTGCATTATTTAAAATGTGCCCGTTCTTACTCATATGGTATTTTACTAAGTTCACACGTGACTGATTAACATCTTATTTCAGTGACCTTTTCAACACATGAAATGTATTATTTAAATATTTGTACTAGATTTTATTTGTTAAGATACGTCAAAGAAACGTCACTTAACCACCTTTCAAAGATGCCAGTTTGTTGGAACCCAACAGGTTTCTTTTTCAGACTGTATTACACAACTTGGTTTTTCAAAAGAAACAACATCAAAGGTTATTACACCATGGTGATTATGCAGTAAGCCTCATTAGGTGAATGGAATAGAGTTAGAAGATCACCACGAACGAACGACACCACTATGTTTAATATTAAATTGATTCCCTTGGGAAAGATACCTGATTCCTCAGCATTACCCTCAGTTCATTACCTTATATAAGATGTCTTTCTGATTTCTTAATATGCTTTCTGATTTTTTATTCATTGAAACTTTGCCCCAGAAACACCAAAACATTAAATAATTCAGATTAATTTAACTCATATTAATGTTGAAACTTCGCTACCTATGTAATACTTATATATGTGTATGCTATCGCAAAGAAAACCTTGTTAAGCCTAGTTTTGAGATTTATTATACTCTGTTTTCTTTTTTTAGTTTCAAGATAATTAAAAGTTAAAAGTAAACACCATACTCAGACATTAAAATATTAACAATATAAAATATTTGAGATAAAAAATTGATGTCATTACTTCCAACCTGGCCTGGATTTTGTGTAACACATTGACTAAACGGCAAGGTCAATAACCCATTATGATTCAGGTAAATCAGAAGGAGAGACTTGGTTTGTTTTGATTTTCACGCAAAGCTACTCGAGAACTATCTGCGCTAGCTGTCTATAATTTAGCAGTGTAAGACTAGAAGGAAGGCAGCCACTAACCGCCAACTCTTGGGCTACTCTTTTACCATCAAATAGTTGGATTAATCCTCACGGCTGAAAGGGCGAGCATGTTTGGTGGGACCGGGATTCGAACCCGCGACCCTCAGCTTATGAGTCGAACGCCTAAACCTACCTGGCCATGAGGGAGAGGAGCTTAATTAACTGCAACTAACGTCTATTGAACAAAGAAATTAACTCTTACAATTATAACACTTTCACATCTGAAATCGCGAGGCATATTCAGAGACATATCGCGCACGGCTTTCAATCTCTAGCCCGGAACACTCACCCGATCCAGAGCACCAGAAGTAATAATAAATCGTTCCTTGTTTATTTGTTATGAATTTTGGGCCAAGAGGCAGGAGTTATATCCTTTCTTGTTGTCAGTAATTTCGAATTCAAAGATGAAAAAATAGTGTTTGCTTTATTTTGAGTTTCGAGTAAAGCTACACGAGGGCTATCTGCGCTAGCCGTCCCTAATTTAGCAGCGTGAGACTAGAGAGAAGGCAGCTTGTCATCACCACCCTCCACCAACTCTTGGACTACACTTTTACCAACAAATAGTGGAAATGACATTCACATTATAACGCATCAACGGCTGAAAGGGCGAGAATGTTTGGCATGGCGGAGATTCGTATCCGCGACTCTCAGGTTACAAATCGAACGCCTTAACCCACCTGACCATGTCGGGCCGACGGTATTACAATACAAAGAAAATTTAATCAAACTGTTTACACCACAGTTTCCAAAGTCTTGGTGTAAAATACTTAATAATGTTTAAGAACGAGTCAACTAATCCTCTAGGAATATTATCATGTTTTATTTTAAATCAGAAACGAACTGGTATAATGATCTTGGAAATCTGAACATATATTTTATCATTAACAGAAATATTGTTAAATATATCTTTCTTTTCCCGAGTTTTCTCCATAAGATCCTAATATATACATGAAAAGTACTTTTGACAACGTTACCGCCCCCCCGCTAGTACAGCGGTATGTCTCCGGATTTACAACGCTAAAATCAGGGGTTCGATTCCCCTCGGTGAGCTGAGCAGATAGCCCTTTGTGGCTTTGCTATACGAAAAACACGAAACACACGACAACGTTACTGAAAGCCTTTATCTCGTCACGCGTGTGTAACATTTTCAATACGTTACGCATTAAGTACGGTTGGCCCCCAGTAACGAGGAAATTTTGTTCAAACCAAATATAAACTTATTTCTTTGTGTTAGTTAAAATTCAGTAAACTAAAGAAATATAATGAAACTCTATACATGTGATATAATGTGTTTCATTAAATAGTTAGTTATTATTTGTTATTAAGCACAAAAACTATAACAATAGGTTATCTGCGCTGTACTCACCGCTATAATCGAAACCCGTTTCTTGACACCTTAAACTCATAGGCGTAAGACTGAGTAACCAGGAGGCGTATAATATGGAAATATTCTTCGATGGTGGCCCGACATGGTCAGGTAGGTTAGAGCGTTCGACTCATAATCTGAGGGTCGCAGGTTCGAATGCCCGCCATATCAAACATTCTCGCCCTTTCAGCCGTTGATGCGTTATAATGTAAATGTCATTTCCACTATTTGTTGGTAAACGTGTAGTCCAAGAGTTGGTGGAGGGTGGTGATGACAAGCAGCCTTCCCTCTACTCTCACGCTGCTAAATTAGGGACGGCTAGCGCAGATAGCCCTCGTGTAGCTTTACTCGAAACTCAAAATAAAGCAAACACTATTTTTTCATCTACGAATTCAAAATTACTGACAACAAGAAAAGATATAACTCCTGCCTCTTGGCCCAAAATTCATAACAAATAAACAAGTAACGATTTATTATTACTTCTGGTGCTTTGGATCGGGTGAGTGTTCCGGGTTGCAGATTGAAAGCCGTGCGCGATATGTCGCTAAACATGCTCCGCGATTTCAGATGTGAAAGTGTTATAATTGTAAGAGTTAATTTCTCTGTTCAATAGACGTTATTTGCAATGAGTTAAGCTCCTCTCCCTCATGGCCAGATGGATTAAGACGTTCGACTCGTAATCTGATGGTCACGGGTTCGAATCCCGGTCACATTAAACATACTCGCCCTTTTAGCCGTGAGGATTAATCCCACTATTTGTTGGTAAAAGAGTAGTCCAAGATTTGGCAGTGGGTGGCGATTACTAGCTGCCTTCCTTCTATTCTTACACTGCTCCATTATAAACAGCTAGCGCAGATAGCCCTTGTGTAGCTTTGCGCGAATTTCAAAAACAAACAAACCTTCAACTCGTTGGCTTAACACTGAGTAACCAGAAAGCGTATAATATGAAAATAGTAGCGAATACAGATGAACATAACACCGTTAGATTCTTCTTTAGAAATCAATTTAAACGTTTCACGTATCATAAAATGTTCCTAAAACGACGTTTTGTTTCTAATACACGAAAAAATACGGTATTTTTTTACGGTATTGCTTTAAACAAATACAGTCAGAATGTGAAATACATTTTAAAAAATATTCTCAACTGCTCACGTGTAATGCCATGGAAATTATGCCATACTCCCTTTTAAGAGCAATATATTCTGAGCAATAAATATAGAGAAAGAGATATTTTTTCTTTGTTTAGCTATCTATAAAATGTGTATTTTAGATCATAAATAAAAACTTTCTACAGTCATTCGTTTACCTTTCACTTCTTTTCTCACCTGCCTCTTAAACTTATAAAGCGACGAAGAGCACTAAATAAAAAAAGAAAACAGACAACTAACAAAAACAGGTTCAGCTCGTTTACGTATACACCACGAAATGTATTTGTCTGTATAAAGGGTTGGTGCAGCTGGTACATGGACTTCTTCACTTCTCTGAGATAGAAATGCCTTGTGAGAAAGTACCATGAATGTTAGAAATACGAACGTTGTCTGATCATTCACTTCCATTATACGTCTCTAGACATGTGACATAGTAAACGAAAAAAATATCTTAGTTAAGCAACAAAATCGTAGGTATTTGGTGATGTTACGAAGAAGTAATCTGTGGTCAGAATCTGTTGGTGAACAAACAGGTGCATGGTACCAGACTAGGAGTAATAAAGAACTAAGAAAACTACAGTGGTGAGCAATCTTTCAAACTACATCACCTCAATACTTACTTTTGTTGTTTTCGTTTGGTTTTAGACATGGAGGTCAGTACTTCATAACATTCTGTATTTTGTTATTTTTGATAATAAAACGACAATTTGTTAAGCATGTTAAAAGATTTGGAATTAAAGAAAACAAATTAATTTTAAGCACTTGTTTGTTTTTTTACAACTTTGTATACGAATTATAACTTTATTATCGGCTCTGTCTGTCTCTTCTTCATTTTCGTTTTTGCTTTTTAAATATATGTAACATATTGAAAAATAAATCATTGTATTTAAAAAAAAATATTTCTTTACTGGTTGTCTTTTATTTGCTCAAGTCTCTTTTATTGCTCAAAACTACCATATCTTCAAATATTTACTGTCAGCAATAGTATTGTTTTTTTTCAAATAAGTAGAATAGATGTAGGGTACCATTCTTCGATTTTGTTTTAGGTCGTTTTATAACTTCATAAAGAGGCGGGATTGCGTGAGAGTTGTGCGAGAAATCTTTATTAAAATAACTGTAGTTAGAGGAATATGATGTTATAAGTGATCTAGAGATATGAGTTCGTGCAAAATATTAACACAAAACGCGACTGAAGTTTTCAGAATTAGTCCTAGAAATAATAAAATACCTTTGCATTTTATGTGTAATTGATGTGGAAATTTACATATAAACTTTTCAAACACAAATTTAGTTTTTCTGTACGTGTGAGTGTTACATGTGCAACGCGCTTCAAATGAGCACTGTTTTTCGGGTTTCTTTGAAATGATCTTACAAACTTAAAATATTTTTGTAATTACTACATTATTCTTTGTTTGTTCTTGTAGAGTTTAATAAGTGATACAAATGCGATTGGTGTTATTTTTCTGATATAGATTTTTATTCGGTAAACGCAGAACCCAGGTTAATTTCCCATCATGTGTATATATATAATGACACGTTATAATTTCTGTAAAGTAGGTCGTATCTTAGAACTAATATTTTGCTACAACACGAAATATCATATACCATTATTTTAGCTTTTACATTATCTCAAACATTACTATTGCTCCCTCATGGCACAGCGGCACATCTGCGGACTCACACTGCTAGAAATCGGGTTTCGATACCCGTGGTGATAAGTACAGATTGCCTATTGTGTAGCTTTGCTCTTAATTCTAAACAAACAAAAACACTAATGGTATAAACTTTATATTTCTTCACTTAATTACAGCTAATAAAGATTAAACATAATAAAATCACAGTTTCTTAAAGCAAGATCCCCGGTGGGACAGCGGTAAGGATTATACCAATATAAAACGCTGTGGAAAGAGCAGTTAGCTCAATGTGTCTTTACCTTGAAAATAAACGAGCAAATAAATATTAAAGCATTCTTTTTTTCGTATTTTAACCGTGTACAGTATCTTACAGCGCACGTGGATAGGATTCTGGCATGGTTATATCTATTAAATACCTGCTCACCAGATGGAGAACAACCAGAAAAGAGCACTCACCGCCTACATAAACTGCCTTTTCAGACTAGTCTGGGTTCAGAAAAGTGAATTTAAGGAACTGTTTGCAATTAAGGAAGTTAGGGACTTGGATTGTGTTGAATCTAAATGTGTTGGGTAATGTGATCTCTAAAAAGATAAAGTACATATGTGAAAATTGTGATGTGTACGTCTATTTTATTCTGATCATCAACAGAGTTATAAGATCTAATACAAGTGATCAAATAGCACTCAGAATCAGTTCGTTTAGCTAATGAATTTCAATATCTTATATGTAATCGTTACCAGAAATATTTTAATAAGTTTATAATCATGAAGAGCATATTTACGTCACTACCAGAACTTGAGAATAATCAACATTGAAATAAATTCTCAGAAATATATTGTCTAATCTGAAAACACTTGTTTTTAAAAGTAAAACAAAATAAAAATATTTATTTAGCAAAACTTTAAGTAAACACTTTAATATCAAATGTAAAGCGTACATATTAATGTTGTAATATTTCAAAATCTTTGGTTTACGGTGGCAAATATAATCAACATCTAATTGGGTTGTTAATTGTAACACATAAACGAATTTGTTAATAACATCTTTAAATACTGAGCGTTAGGTGAATTGATACAATCTTCTTTCACGTATCTACGTATGTATGTTTCTGTACAGACAGGTCGTGCAGACCTGCAACAGTGACTTTTGCACCCTGTTATGAAGCCACAGAAATTGTCTCCACCCAGTCTATTGGGACTGTTGGCACCACACCTTCGTTTTTCCATATCCACCCCGTTCATTCTCTATGGTGAATAAAGTAATGGAACCGGGCAGTAGGCTTAACTTCAAACTAATTCCTGATCATCAACTTTCTGTATGTGAAAGTAAAGAGAATTTATTGGAGTAAAGTTTCTAATGACTGCAAGTATGTGAATAAGACGTGTGCTCTGAACCTATGGCAAGTCATAACTCTTACAAATAATCGTTTCTATTTTCCCCTTTTCTGAATACAGACCAATCTATTCAAAGCTTATGAGGAGCCAATAATTTAACCAAAAAGGTTTTCATTCGATTTTCTTGCTGTGTATAAGAACCACTAGAAATAGACGAACAAGTAGAAACTTAAAATGCAGAATAAAACAGCATCAAAATACGTTAGATAAATTACAAACGGATCAGACGGCTTTGGTGAAACACGTGTCGAATTCCAAGCATGCTACTCACCGGACTGATGTAAAATTACTTAAACAGGTATCAGTTTAAACCAAACATAAGAAATTCCTTATAAATTTTTAAGAAATAAAAATGAATATAAATAATTTAGGCCTAGGAGCTATGGAAGTAAAAGTTTTGAAATCGTAGTTGTAAATGGCGCCACTGTAAAAACGTTCTTATCAAACACGTACATAGTCAAGTCGTTAAAACACTCGACTCGTAATCCGAGGGTCGCGGGTTTGAATCCCTGTCACATTAAACATGCTCGTTCTTTCAGCCATTGGGGCGTTATAAAGTGACACTTACTTCTACTATTCGTTAGTAAAATAGTAGCTCAAGGGTTGGCGGTAGGTGGTGATGACTAACTGCCTTCCCTCTTGTCTCACACTGCTAAATTAGGGACGGTTAGCGCAGATAGCCTTCGTGTAGCTTTGCACAAAATTCAAAACAAACTAAACCAAACACCTACGTTGGCTTATAAGAAATTTCATGTGTATTCCGTGGTCTATTCTCCTAAGACGTAATAAAGTAATAAAGGTTAATGTCTCGTTTGATTAATTTTATTGTAAAATGTTTGAACAAGAATTATCTGTTTTACCTATTGAACTGGATAACAGCAAGAAATGGTACCAGAGTCTGAAGAATAGTGAGTATACATTCTAGTTTCTCCCAAATGGCAAGGATAGGAAAGTACTTGAGTTTCTTTGTCGTGCTACTTTTCATCCCAAGCTCCATAGATGCCATCTTGACATTGTGAGCCATCATAAGAATGAGTATCTCACTGTACCTTCTGCAAAACCCACAGTATAGGCATCCCTGTGGACGTTATAAGCCCACGATATGGGCATCCCTTTGCATTTGCTTCTTTCGGTTGATCATACATCTGACTGTTCAGTGTCTCCTGCTGCTACAACCACAAAGAAGGCGTCGCTCTGGACATTAAGCCAAATAGTTTGATTAACCTAATAAGCTCATTTGCACGCTTTCGGTAGACTTTTGGGACCGTATTTAATTGCATCTTTTGGGATCTAAACGTCAGCATTCATCTTGATAACAGCCATTTTTCGAAATCAGCAGACTCAATATATGCAAGAAAAACTACTGTAACCTTTAATAAGATCTTTCTTTAGAGTCTAAAGTTTAGACCTTTCCAGAGGATTGGTTCTGAGGTTCTTGTTACATCTCTTTACTGACTCGGGGGATTTGCTCAGTGGGTTTAAATGCTCCCATACCTGCAAATACGTATGGGGGAGAGATTTCAGCAGCATATTGTAGATGTTGCTTTCGCAAAAAAACTGCACAATGGACGCTGCCCACCGCGAAGAATCGAATCCAAGATTTTATCATTGTAAGCCCTTAAACTTAAACTTTGGAACTTACAATAAACAAATTGATACATCAAACACTAGGACACTCTCGGTGTATCATTACAGGTATCAGTATAAAAACAAAACAGAACAAATTGGTTTAAAAATTATAGATCCTTATTTGTTTCAAGTTACACCCACTGCCCAGTTCCAGTACTTCTTTCTCTACTTACAATGGGTGGAAATAGAAGAACGGGGTGTGATGCTACCAATCCTAAAAGACTTGGTAGAGATAATAATAATAACAAAAGATATATGAATTATAACCCGTTTTTTTGTACGTAGCAACTACATAAAATGCAATTATTTTATTCAGGATTCCTACAGAATTGGTATTTGTTTCGTTTTACACGTAGTTACATTGCAGTGTGTCACCAACTTCTGCTTACTTTAAATGCTCATTTTGTTGCTATCTTATAACCTACGAATGAATTGGGTGTTTAAAAGTATTTTCTTGTTGCAAACGTAAGTTTTTTCTTTTTCTTTTCTTAAGCATCTAATAATTTTAAATGTTAACCTGATCGCTGCAAACGACATAAATAACAGCAAGAAAAAAACCAACAACAATGCATATATGCCACAAGAAATTGCGCTGAGGTTGTGAGTTCAAGTTATCCCGAATTTTAGTTTCCCACATAACAGTTTCAACAGTATAAAAACTATTGAACGACTATTCAGAATGAAACTGTTTTTGTTTCAGTTCAGTTTTCTATTCTTTGCAACATAACATCATTAATAAAAAACAACTTCAACCCTCTTTGTTAACTTGAAGATGACCTAAGAAGGTCGAAACGTTGTTCTTTGCTTTATTTTGGTAAAAGTGTTAATATCCATACCAGCAGTCTTGAAATATATTGCAATTTCAACACAATCTCTTAGAAACTCGAACAGGTTCGTAGAAATTCTTCAAAACATTTTTTAGAGAATAGGTGACTCATGTCATGAATAACAATCCATCTTATACGAGGATATGCTATCCATTAAAAATTAATATTGGAGATATTTCTCCGAAAAAAAATATTGTTTATTATAGCAAACAAGGATTATTTTTTGTCACTACCATTTTAACTCTGGTAGAAATTCTAATTGTATTTGAGCCGGACGAAGCTTAATTAACGTGTCAGACTGCGAATTAGCG
The DNA here is from genome assembly GCF_004210375.1 of Tachypleus tridentatus. NCBI lineage: Eukaryota > Metazoa > Arthropoda > Merostomata > Xiphosura > Limulidae > Tachypleus > Tachypleus tridentatus. Next base: position 39,201,998 of record NC_134826.1, read on the forward strand.
TTGGGGTTCTAAGATCGTGTCTCCTTTTAAAATATATGACAATTATAAGAAGCTTCTCACTTTTGGGTTGTGAGTGCGTTATAAGAGTAGCGGTCAAATTCACTATTACATTGTAGTAACTTAAGAATGGTGTTATAAAGAAGCAGTTTTCCCTCATATTTACCAGACAAAAAATATGTAGGGCGAGCGCGGATAGTCCTTGTGTAGCAGCCCGGTATGGCCAAGTGGTCAGGGCGCTTGACCAGTAATGGAATGGAATCCCCGTTACACCAAACATACTCGTTTTCTAAGCTGTTGGGGCGTTATAATGTGACGATATTCCAATATTCGTTGGTAAAAGAGTACCTCACGAATTGGCGGAGGGTGGAGATGACTATCTGCCTTCCCTCTAGTCTTACACTGGTAAATTAGGGACGGCTAGCGCAAACAAACAAACAATCCTTTTTGCAGCTTCCACTAATATTTGAGTCAATCAGTCAATCAACAAAATCGAACTATAGAATTTTTCATATTGTTTAGGAAATCTATCCAACATTTTCCATATAATACGCTCGTGGACTATTGATCTGTTTTTCTCTTTATTCTTTAAGAAGAGGGAAGCTTGGAAGGATTGCTTCTGTTTCTTTTAACTTCCTTAAATGTATTTTGGCAATGTATCTGAAAAACACAAAAATTAATTATTTTAAAGGATCTTCAACTTGAATTCTATTGTGATTTAAACCAAATGTATATGCCAATAATTTATTCAATATGTAATTTTATATTTGAAAGAAATATTTCAATTCTTCAAAATAACTCGGCCATCTAGTGGCTCAGCGGCATGTCTACGGACTTACAACGGTAAAAACCGGGTTTCGATACTCATGGTTGGCAGAGCACAGTTAGCCCTTTGTGTTTAATTCAAAACAACAACAAAATAACTCTCAGGAAATAAAGCAACGTATTTGCTATTTTCAAATACACGTACCTCGGCTAAACTGAACAGTCACGTCAGTGAGACCAAGGATTGAAGCGTAACTGCACCTGATTTTAAACTACTGACTAGAGAGAAGGCAGCTAGTTTCAGCATTTGCTCATACAGTTTCTAGAACGAAGTAATGGGTCTCATTGTCAATTTGATAACGCAAACGCAGATGAAATTAAGGTAAATATTCTTGATGACGAGAAACCCATTTGAAATAAAAATGTATCAGCCGTTCTCAGACAAATTTTAAAGGAAAATATTGAAAGACATAGCACATCAAAGCCGTAGTCATTCAGTATACAACTAGGTTCGCTAATCCTGGACCACCTCTGTCGATAGATAACAAGGTACTCAATAGCCATAATTCAAAAATGTGTCATAAAAAGTTAACAATGACAAAGAGTTTTACTTTAAATGACGTGCACACTTGCTTTCATTTGTTTCTCTACCCAACAAGCATAAAAACAAGGTAAAGAGTAATCGGAAAGAAACCAAACCAGAGTATGATTAACCCACCAAATTACCCACCTTTCTTCTTCTTGTTTTAGTCGAGATAACTCTATAACTACTTTAACACTATCGTCAGTTTAAACCTAAATACACAATATGTGTTTCTGGAAAATGCACGATGTCATTATAACTAGTAGTACTAAAAAGAATCATAATTTTAGTGTGAACGATCTTATAAGAAGTTAGATTTTGACAGAAATCTGAAGTAAATTTTGAACCTTGAGAACAGGACGAAAGAAGAATTATCAACTAAAAATTGATGAACATTAGACGACTGTAACTTGTAGAATAATCATACTCAATGCTTTGTACACGATACAATTGATATCTTTAGGGAGCTAATCCCTAAGTTATCTATGATGTGAAGAAGAAAAATATCACTACACATAATATAAAATTTTATTACACACATTCATAAAGTACACTAGTTTTCAGTCAAGAGTTTGGTTGATTGTAATTAAGCACAATGTTACACAATGGGTTATCTAAGCTCTAGCGTTATAAGTATAATGACTGGCAGGCTCCAGTCAGGATCAAGTAATACAAATATTTTATAAATGTAAAATGGCAATGCAAAAAAAATCAAACAGGAATATAAGGATGATGCAGCTGTACATAGATTATTCCTACATGAATTTTAGTATTAAAATCTAATGTCACACTGTAAAATGCATACTAGACTTTAATATTACTGCAGTAGGAAGTTACATGTTCCTGACTGTTGGTATGGTTTGTTTATCGTAATGGTCATTTCAGGGTAGGCATCAGTGTAGTGTACCCAAGAACCTGGGACTTACGTATAAGTTAGTAAATAATATCTTGATTATTACGCACTCTCGCTATGAAATCGGTCGAACTAACCGACATCGTAACCATTTCGTACTCGTCCGTTTTACAATAAAACATTAAATTTTTATGTTGAAAGTTCTGTGTGGATAATCTATGTATAGCTGTATAATCGTTATATTTTTGTTTGGCACTGCCATCTCTACATCACTTTAGATTTACAAAATGAATTTTATTTGTTATAAATTAAATGAATTTAAACAAACAGTAACTACTCGTTAATCCCTCGCTAATGCTTGCCCAGCTCACTTAAACTGTTCTAAAACATTAAAAAACCTTTCATACATTAGACACGTCTTCATCACATAATATCAAGTTGCCCATTGGACAAATAACAAACAAAGGCTCATAAATGAAAGCATAACCTATTTACAGACGCAGCACGAACCAATGTTGAATACCGAAGGCTTGCGAATTACTGTAAACCAGTTTTTCTGATATTCGTGATGAGGTAAATTTTATCACGACTATTTAGTCTACTAGTTGTTAGTGCTTTGTCGGCTTTCGACATGCAACACCACTATATTTTACTGTTATGGCAACTCAATTATGTAACTTCATACTTAGGAGACACGCTAAGCTATAAATCTGCTTGTATGTACTGCAAGATTTGTTTTTTTCTTAAGTATTTTCGTTATTTGAATACAGTTAGTTTTGATTTAAGTAATATTATATTAGCAAATAATCATACAAAAGTGATATAGAACTGTTAAAACACGATTCAAGCCTTATAAACATGAGTAAAAATATTTTGGATTTGAACTAAAGTGTCAGTATTGAAAGAGAAAGAAGGTTACAGATAGATACGACACTGAAATCATCAATCCCAGTCAATTTCAGATTTACTTCTTACTAAAAAGCCAAATTTTGAGATCATAAATCTTACCTTGACGTTGAGTGTTGGCTTGCATGTTTAGGTAGCATAAGTCATTCTTTCAGTCACTCGTCTTCCCCTTTCATTACATTCCAGAATGGAAAGTTACATCAGGAACAGTGATAAAGAAAAAAACAGTGGGCAAAAGAAGGTTTAACCTCACCTGCTCGTGTTATAAAAAATGTTTTAGCTGTTCTCATTCATGTTGTTTTTCACAGCTTAAACCAATGCTTCATACAGTTTTATTTTAACTCCGTAAGCCTAAAATGCATTTATTTATTTTTCCTCTATGAAATCCCATTCAGCGAAGCTTAATGTTAAAGTGAATGTTGACAGGCGTAGTTTCTGTCTTGCATACGTGTAACTAGTTGTAATTATTAAATATCACTGGCGCAATAATAAAAGTATAAAAAATACATACGTAATGCAAAAGGTTCCTACTAATAAATATAGACGGCGCTACATAAATATTCGTTGCTGATTTTTTTTCTTCTTTTACAGAAAAATTTCAAAGAGATTAAAATTGCAGATTCTGTTAGAAATTGATAAATTCGTTAATCATGTGTCGAGGATAGTGTGATGGAGAATTAACATCCATCAAAAGAGTATATTTACCACTAAATGGTAAACGTATGGTAATTTATTTTATTCATAAGCATAGTTTTGAATTTTGATTTAAAAAAAAAACTTCCTACTTGCAAAACACAAATTTAGCAGCTATCCTTATTCTATATCAGGCTTAATGATAGAATATAAAATGTTTCAACACTGACAGAAATATCATACAGTGTCATCGGATTTACTACTAATATGTGCTAAAGATTTGAAACAGAAAACATTAACTGAAGGCACTAAGAAACAGTAAACATATTTCTTGTTTCTTGCGGAAACTAATGTAGTGAGTAACCAATGTCATATTTCATTTTATTTGAAAGTTATTTTATTAATACTATTGTTTAAGTATTAGTTTTTGAATCTTAATGCTAAAGTAAAATATTCGTCATTACTCGATTAGTATGAGATCTTAAACCAGCCTAAATCTTCCAGCCAGGCCACACCTCGTGAGATATAATTGAATTCAGAACAAAAATATTGCTATCAACTAGAGTACCCTAATTTCATTAATTTACAAGCTACTCTTTAGTTCTGAGATATAAGGTTATCTTAATAGGTGTTGGAAAGGATTATTGTACCGGTTTTACGTTGTATAATACCAATGTCGGTGATGTCTTGGTTTTGTTTTCCAGCCACGTTGCTCACCGAAATTGCTGACCTGACGTGGCCAGATAGTAAAGGCACTCAACTCGCAATCTGAGGGCAGCTAGTTTAGATCCCAATCACACCAAAATTGCTCGCTGTTTCAGTCGTGGGGACGTTATAATGTGCGGTCAGTTCCACTATTCGTTTGTAAAAGAGTAGCCTAAGATTCGGCGGTGGGTGGTGATGACAAGCTGCCTTCCCTTTATTCTTGCAGTGCTAAATTATGGACAGCTAGCGCAGATTGTCCTCGTGTAGCTTTGCGCGAAATTTGAAACAAACAAACAAACAACTCAACTTGTTTAAACATAAGACTGATTATTTTTTAATTTAAATTTTACCTATGTCTTGAACACTTGACAGTGCCTGGCATGGCCAAATGGGTTAAGGCGTTCGACTCGTAATCTAAGGGTCGGGGGTTCGAATCCCGGTCGCACAAAACATGCTCGCCCTTTCAGCCGTGGGGGCGTTATAATGTGACGGTTAATCTCACTATTCGTTGGTAAAAGAATAGCCCAAGGATTGGCGGCGGGTGGTGATGAGTAGCTGCCTCCCCTTTATTCTTACAGTGGTTAATTATGGACGGCTAGCGCAGATTGTTCTCGTATAACTTTGCGCGAAATTTGAAACAAACAAACAAACAACCCAACTTGTTTAAAAATAAGACTGATTAATTTTTTATTTAAATTTTACCTACGTCTTAAACACTTGATAGTATTAATCCATTGATTCATAAGTTTCTCAGAATAATATTATTTGTAGCAGTTCACAATAATGCTAAAATTACTTTATGAGACAAAAAAATATGATGTGATTCTATGTTACAAAGGAAGTATCATACATGCAAAAGAGTAGGATAAAAACAACATTATATTTATATGGTCATGTCTTAGTCATCTTATAACACTGGCAGAAACTTTTCGTAAATACTTTGAGTATTTATTTAAACTAAAATAATTATGCTAACGACCTATAAACGTAAAAATACAACGAAGTTATCTATTTACGTAATAAAATATGAAAGAAATAAGATACTTTATGTATAACTAGCTGTAGAATACAAAAGTTCCTATTAGAAAGTTGTTTTAACTTAAAAATATGAAGAACACACATTTATGACGAATAATTTTATATTAAACTTACAAATGGTATGATACTTAGCGTGGACTTTATTCGCAATTCTAAAATAGCTTTGGCAATTCAATTTAGAACTTTGTAAGCTATAATTTCGTTTCATGCATTGCATAACGAGTAGCACAAACATAATAACGTAAAAGAATGCTGCGTTATTTTCTACTCCATGCTATAAAATTCAATTCAACTTTTAAATTTGATTTCGAGTTGTTACCGTTTGAAGCGGCAAAAAAAATCAACGTATTTTAATATTCTAAGAAAGTATGAAAACACACACTACGAAACAAGGAAGACATTATGTATTTCTAAGAAAGTATGAAAACACACACTACGAAACAAGGAAGACATTATGTATTTCTAAGAAAGTATGAAAACACACACTACGAAACAAGGAAGACATTATGTATTTCTTCACAAACCACTTTTGTTTTGAGGCATGATTTAAGAAAAAATTCTGGGCGTAAGCCTAAACAAACGTGATGTTTAAGCCTACATTAAACAAGTCTAACAGGCAAAAAGTGTTAACCAAATATAACTCATGAAATGGACATAAATTATAGTTACGTTACATGGAAAGCTATTGTGTCTTTATTATTGTTAATAAATGATGTTTTAAGACCTTGGTTCTTAACATGTGGTCTGCGGACCACCTAGAGGCCTGTGAGCATTCTGAAAGGAGGTGCGACACCATAAAGATCAAATTTTTATACTATATTTAAAACAAAAACAGTAACAAAATCAATGTTTTTACCAACATTTCAAAGACATATTTAGATCATTAGTAATCGTTTTTTACCATCAGCTCAAAGACATTTGTAAGTAATCAGTGACCGTTTTGTGTTTTTACCAACAGCTCAAACTCA